>NW_004955410.1:10931445-10998649 GCF_000276665.1 Chinchilla lanigera
GGCTGGGAATCGCGGTGGTATGAGTCCGGCCCACACTCGGACCCAGGAGCGCTGCAGCTCCCGGAGAACTGGCTGCCTGGGCGCAAGGCGCGGGGGGCTCAGTTACAACAATTTTGAGATTGTCTCTATAACATAACTCTTATTAGTTTTCTATTGCTGCCTAAAAGACGACCACATATTTAGCACTTAAAACAGCACACATTTATTGTCTCTTGTTTCTGTAGGTCAGGATCCCTACACAGCTGTTCTGGGTTCTCTGCTTGGGGTTTTATAAGGCAGAGATCCAGATGTCAGCTGGCTGCATCCTCATTTGGAGAAGCAACTGGAAAAAGATCTGCTGCCAATCTCCCTTGGGTTGTTGGCAGAATTTATTTCCTTGCAGCGGTAGGACTGAAGCCGTGTTGTCCTTGCAGGCTGTTCAAGGGCTGTTCTAGAATCCTACAGGCTGCTTGGCTATGTAGCCTCCTCTGTCTCCAAAGAAATGGCCTATGTCCAAACCCAGACGTAAAGGGTTTATATGATTAGGCTCAGCTGCCCAAATAACTGCTCTTCTCTAAATCTATCTGTGCCAACTGAATCTGTTATATTCAAAATTCCAAAGATTGTTTAGATAACATACACCAGTATGTGTGGATCTTGCAAGCTTTCTTAGAATTCTGCCTGACACAAATGGAGCCAAATCATCTCCTGCACATGGTTCAGATGCTTGAGAAGGCCTGAAAGAGCCACAGGATATATTCCATTTTCTTTTTAATCTCAATCCAATTTCCAATTCTTTTTCCAGTTCAGGACATTTTCTCAGAGTTTTCTTGATATTTTACCGTACAGTACAAAGACTTACCAAGTTTGTGTGGTTTGGAGGCCACATGGTAATCAATCAGAGCAGCCTGGGGCTACCCTGCTCCTTCTAAGCTTTAAAACTATCTCGCAACACACCTCTGCTTCGTAAAGACCTCTGTGTTGTTTGTGATACACTTACAAATCACTTGTTGTTTCAGTTTTTTCTGAAAATGATTTTGAAATCTGTATCAATGATCCTTAAATTGTTCAGTCTTCTAAACTCTTTCTAAAATAATAAAAAAGGATGTTCAGAAGTATGTGCGAGAAGAACAGTTGTTAGGTTATTTATAAGTAAATGAAAAGATGCTTAATATTTAACCATAGAGAACTAGATAAATAAATCAAAAATATCTATACTGTGGACAGTTACCAAGGTTTTAAAAATAATACTTTTAAAGAATAAAAACAGGAAATGATGATCATTAACTATATTAAGTCCTTAAGTAAGATAGAAAACTGTACCTAAAGAATTATTTCATTTGAAATGAAAATACAGATAAATATGGTGGTACATAGAAAATATGAAAAGAATCAATGATTTATTTCAGAGTGATAGAATCAACTGATATTTTTCTTGCAAAATATCCTATAAAACTTAACAACGAAATTATATTGATTATAAAACCAGAAAAACAAACAATAAGTGTTATTATGTTAGAGCTTGGAATAAATTGCATTCAGGAACCTCTGACACTTGTAATACAACCATTTATGAGTGGTGAATAGTGCAAATAAAATGGTGCTCATTTATTTGTGAAAAAATGCAATAATTTGTTGACTTGATTTTCATGTCCACGTACACCTAAAAGTTACAAAATTTATAAGTTCAGTTATTCAGACTTTGAGGGCATTTTAGGCCAAATGACAAACTTGTCTTCTAAGTTATCAAAAGTTTGTATGTATCTTGATGGGATTGCCACTCAATTTAAACAGACACAGAGTAACATTTTTTAGACAGTTCTGGAATACTGCTTTGCACTGGAAAACATGTGGCATTAAGGAATTACTATTTGTTACCTGTGAAAAGGCCATGTGCGCTAGCTTCTTTTTAAGGGTGCTTCTGAAGAATTTACAGATAATATAATGTGATATAGCATGGAAGATAAAAAAGACTGGCTGGATGTTGAGAATCATTTCATTTCATCGATGTGTGGAATTCATTTTGTAGCCTGGGCATAAGTAAAATTTTCCATAATAAAAAATATTAAAAGAAAAACCAACTAAACTCTACCAGCAAGAAATCCCAAAGTAGGTCTTCAGGGTTTGGATGTCTGCCAATCTGGCGCACTGACGGTGGACAAGAAGAGAAGGGTCTTGCCCGGGGGAGGAGTTGGGGATGCAGCCGGTGAGAGCGCACCATTCATCCCGGCAGCCCTGGGTCCATTCCTCTCAGTTCCAAGTCATTTCTTCCAAAAGCTGCTGGAAGTTTACTGCTAAGAATCCTTAGTGAGCCTCCCCAAATTTGGAACTAGGAAAGACAATGTTCTACCGTTATCGTGGAGAGCAATTTCAAATCTTAGTGCATAGCCTTGGCGTTTATCACCAAAAGAACCTCTGCTTGAGACCATGGCCACTGGAGCTGCCAGGCACATAATGCTACTGAGAGTGGAAAATGGCACAGCTGTACATGGAGAGGAATGTGGCAATATGGAATAAAGTCAGACGTGAATTTACCTATTGGCTTAACAATCTTCCTTTTACACTCTATCAGGAAGATATAGCCCCATAAAACAAAATAACATGTACAATACTATTCAGTATGGTACTTTCTGTAATACCAAAAGTTTGCAAGAAACTCAGCCATGTACTAGTAAAGAACTAGAAGAACAGAGTGGGGTAGTAGCCACATGATAGTGTACCATGTAGCTGGATAAAAAACCTGAACATGACCTCTGTGCAATAATATGCAATATTATTGCTGAAAACAGCAAAATGTAACCCAATACAGACAGCATACACTAAAAGGGAAAGGAAGAAGTGATAGATGACAGATCAGTTATGGAGAAATTTGCTTATTTTTCAAGGGAAACACTAGGAAAAATGAACCAGAAACCAAGAAAAAAGGCTATTGTGTAAGACAGAGGGTAGAAAGGATAAAGATAGAAACATTAGTTATCTGTGCATTCTTTTTTTTTAAAATACAGCCTTGCCATAAACATTTTACTGTGGAATAAGAGTAAGGTAAGGCTCCATGTGATGTAAAGTCAGGAGAGCGTCTCTCCAAGACGATTCTGCTGATAAGATCCTGTAGCCAAGCAATCCCCACCAAAGAGTCCGGATACAGTTTCCACCTGTTCCTGAGTAGAGTTTTGGTTCCTGGCCAGCCCAGAGAATTATTCAAACCACATCCTCCAGTAGGAATGAAAGGCCATGCCACTCTCTTGATCCTACCAATCCTCACGCAGTCTCCAGTGACCCACACTGCTCCCGAGAACAAGCCCATGTTGCCCTGCGTGGTGTGCTGTGTCCTCTTTCTCAGGGTGGGAATATATGAAACCAGCAGGCTGGTGTCAGTCAGTCTCATCAGCTAGTGTCAGGTCCCGTGTGTTCAGCCCACAGCACTAAGGAGGCAATTTTTCCCTCATCAGTGGGGTCAGTAGAAGGCAATTAAAGCATTTACATATTATGAACAAAATAGAACTTAAAAATAATCAAGTCATAAAACTGAAAACCAATTTAAACAAACCTAAGGGTATAAATATGTCAAATTGGCAAGATAATCACTCAGAAAAAAATAATTATTTCAATGACTTTTGACTGTTCCTTTTAGTGGAATGTGTTCTAAAGTATAGTGGAGTTTGGACTATAGCTTTGAATTAATTTTTGTATCTGTTTATTTTTGTTTTGTTTTTTGAGATGAGGTCTCACCACGTAGTTCTGGCTGGCCTTGAACTCACCATGTAACCCAGGCTGGCCTCCAACTTGCAGCAATCCTTCTGCCTCAGCCTCCCAAGTGCTGGAATTATAGGTGTGTGCCACCACACCCAGCTATTTTTTGTACTTGTAGGACAGAGGAAGTCAGAAAATATATATTTGAGGACCAAGGTTTTCAGTGGAAACAAAAAAAGGTATAACATCAAGAAGTTAAAAAAAAACTGTAATATCAAATTTATTTGGAAATTCAATGAAATATTCTTGGTATATTGGAATTACTGTTTAGTACTATTGTCCAGACAAAGGGCCTTGAAGCATTCTCTTCTTGTAGCAATAAGCACTGCTAATCTAATTGTCTTGGTTTCCATATATTATTTCCTCTCTGTAGGAATGAGGACTTCTTGAAGACATGGCTAGAATAAATACAAGGTTTTAAACAGCAAAGGATGCTAGATAGCAGTGTTGGATGAATGAAACAATTGGGAAATTGCCCATATTGAAATAGACAATAAAGTAATTTATTCAGGCAAAACCACGCACATATACTAATACCAGTAAGTGACGGGTTGATGAGAAACAAGTTATTTGCCTAATGCCGATGACTTAGCAATGGGGCAGAGGGAAGACAACTTCTGCAATGGAAAAATCTGACCATCACTTACCCCAGTGATCAAACTCAGAATCATTAATACTGAAGCCATGAGAGATGTCTTTTCTGATATGATGCAATGTAAGCGATGCAGCAGCATCTGTGTAGGTTCTTCACCAAAAATACTGGTATCATGGCATAAGAAATTGTTCTTACTTTTAGAAGATACAGGCTGCATTATTTCTGATGAAAGGATTATGATATTTGTAAAATATTTTTAAATGTTTCAGCACAAGTTAAATAGATGATAGAGCAAATGTAGCAAAATGGTAATGATACTTTTAAATGTAGATGGTAGATATCTATTATTGATTCACTATTCTTTCGCTTTATATAAATGAAGATTCTATAATAAATTATTTTAAAAGATTGATTTGTCATTTAATCATCTGCTTTATTTTAAATATAAGTAAGACAGTGTATCTTACAGATGGCCAATTCTCCTACTGAAAAAATGAAACAAACCGGGCAAAATTTAAATATTCTCTTAGAGGCATCAAAAGCTGCCGTTGCAATAGAGAGTAGAAGGCACAGGGTTCTAGAATGAGGAGAAGAGCAAAGAGGTGTGCTGATTTCCGCAGCCTCTGTCCTTGGGAATATTTGCCCAATGAGGACAAAAGCCAAGAGCCCTAGCATGTGGACTTTGCCTGAGTACAGCGTCACAGGCAGGCACCGAAAAATGTAGGGCATCTTGGATGGGCTTGGAATCAAAAGACAAAACAAAAAACTGGAGATTCTGAGGTCCAATTAGCAAGGAAGGCCTGAGAAACAGAATGTAACACACAGACTATGTCTGAGACAGTCAGGGCCCACCATAGTGTGGCAAAAGTCTATAAACAACAAAATAGCTTACTCGACACAGTAAGCTATTACCTCTTTGTAGCATGGCAGGTTGCTTTTCTGATCCTGTGCTGTTTTCAACAGACCTGTCATGAGATTCTTATAAAACCACAGAAGCAGGATATTTATACAAAATGAGGGAGTTGTTACATAAAGGGGAAAAAGTTCTGAATAAACCTTAGCTTCACCTGCTTACTTCACTTGGAGATCCCTGATTTGGGAGGTCACACAGCTGGGTGACACATTATTAGCTTTTCACTAGCTTTGCTGTAGATAGTACCTCTGATGTGTGAGTTATGATAACAGTTGCCTAGGTTACTTCTTAGGGGCACGAAGGCCACCTCCATTGAAAACACTGACTCTTCAGCTAAGCCTACAGATCTCTAACAGGGAATTAAAATGGGATAAAAAGCTTGGCATCTCCGTCTGCATTTATGTCTATGCTGCTTGCTGTCTTAACCCTTGAGTTAAATACTACTCCGCTCTGCACAAAGCTATGCTGATCATCTCAAAATACTTTGTCTAAAATTGTCATACACAGTTAACTTGGCCTACCGTCATTCAGAGCTGGTATGTTTTCCTTTTCTCTGCCTTCTTTTCTGCCTCTGTCATTGGGCTTCTTCAGCAGCTGTAACTACCAAAGCACTGAAAGTCCTTCAGCCCTATCATAAGGCCTAGGCCAAGCCACCAGGTCATGTTTTCTCAGGATGATGGCTCTAACTGTAAGAGCAACTCAATAATTCCTATGGCAAGTTGACAGTGACCACCTGGTTGTCCAAGTCTCACAGAAGAAGAACCATCATTTGGAACTGTGCTTCTGGCCCATGGAAATCACTGGATTTTAGCCCACCCCAGGAAATTAATAAAAGCTTGCTCCTTTCTTGTCCTGCAAGCAGTTTGATGCCTCTCTTGATCAATGCTAACTTCCTTCAGTTAAGCCCCAATTAATTGAAGCCTTAAAGCTTTGCTCATGCATGCATGTGTGTTTCCAGTGTTTTGTGTGGTCTCATTTCCAGTTTCCATGCTGAACAATCCCATGGTCTGGTATCATTTACTTCCCAAGATACTTATGGAATTCTGAAGCTGCATGGAGCATTTGGCTAAACAGCTAAGAGGAAGCCTCTGAAAAGTGGAGAGGTTTCCTACAATCTCCTGGTGATGCAGATGAAGGTTTGAACTCAGGATTACCAGTGACAGGTGTCCCAGGGAACAGCAGTCTGTCAGTCAAACTGCCTTGAAAACTATTTCTTAGGTAAAGAACCCAATCAGATAGGCAGAAACTTTCAAAACCTGCAGCTAGCCTCAACTGTGCCTAATACCTGTTGGTTTAAAGGAATCAGCTGTGCTTCTTCCTACTGATCAGAAGGAGGGATAAATCCTCTCTGAGGGATATCAATATCATCTGGATCCTTTACAATGGGAGCAAAATGTCTAAGTTCTATGTGAGGGTGCTCAGGTTCAGAAGTGTGAAAAGACTGCTCTTTAGTAACTCTCTGAACAAAGAAGCATTCTCATGCCCAAGCCTCCCAGATAACTGTGGCTCAGGACCCTTTGACCAGGCCTAAACCAGTCAGTTGCCAAGATGATGAGATGACCATAGAAGGATCAAAGCAGTTAAGAGCCATGATGCCTCTCTGGCACCCCTCCACCCCTTGGTTGGGGTTGGAAAGTGATTCAGCTTCTTTTGAAAGACATGTCTTCTTTGAAAAGATTAACCCAATCATGGCTCTGTTAGCAAGGAAGGAGAGAATGGCAGTTGAGTAGGCTAGGAATCCCCAATCTTTTTAATATTGGGGACAGTTTTGTGGAGGGCAATATTTCCAAGGACTCGGTGGATGGGGGTGGTGGTTTGAGGATTAGATCCATATAAGGAGTATCAAACCTACATCCCTGGCATGCACAGTTCACAGTAGGGTTCATGCTCCTCTGAGAACCTAATGATTGCTGATCTGACAGAAGGCAGAGTGTGGACAGTAATGGGCAATGGGGAATGGCTGTAGATGCTCACCTGCTGTTTACCTCTTGCTGTGCTGCCCAGTTCTTAAGATTCACAGCCCAGGTTTTAGGGACCCTGAGAATAAGTAATCAAGAATATTTTGAAGAGGTTTACTAGCTATTACTATGTGACATTGGGCAAGCTATTTCATCTCTTCAAGGCCCAACTTTCTAGTCTGTAAAATTTAAATGGTAATACCTTAAAAGGTTTCTACAGTGTATACATAATATTAAAAAATGTATATATTTAAAGTACGAATTGCCTAGTGCATTTTTAGTGCTGTAATTGTACTGGGTATTACTCAGTTGGGTTATAAACCCCTGCTTTGCACATTATAGTTGCTATGGTTCATTATACATGGTAGCCTGGGTCTAATCCATGTGTCAGATGTCTGAACAGCCCAGACAGTAAGACAAATATCCTTCTCATTGTGGCTTCTCCACATGCTGCTCTAGAGAGTGGCACGTGGGGTCATCGTCAGGAAAATAGGCTAGCAAGGTACAGAGCAAGGCCCAGAAGGAAAACATATTTCCTTTACCACCTACTCACTCTTTGATACCCAAGTTTTACCTTTAACATTTTTTAAATTTATGGCTTTTAAACTTCTTTGGGGTACAAGATTCAGAGATGGGCCAGTGACTATAAGAATACACAGGATAAATTTGCACATGTCTGAAAGCTCCATTTTTCCTACAAGATTTGGAGTGGGTGGGTATTTAGAATTAAATATTTTAATAAGATTTATACTCCAATCAAATTTAATGATAGTCATTTAAAACAGTATTTTAACATCAACATAAACATGATATGGAGAATAACAGAAAGTCCTTATGGATTTAACAAAGGAAAATTCAAGACTTAAGGAAAATTTCCTTTTGGATGTCTGCTTTTTCCACCTTCCCTTCCTTAAGGGTTACTGCTGTAGAAAGGTTTAGTAGCATTATGCTTCAGACTAAACACAAATTCTGGACCCATTTATGAAATGCACACAGCAGGAATCCCTACTAAATTTAGAAGACTTTTTCTCATGGAGTAACAGACATGATGGTGGAGCATGCCAGCGATTGATACCAGTGGCAGAGGTGGTGATCAATAAGGAGGTGAATAAATATCTTAGACAGGGAGAGAGGAGAGCAACAGACACAGTTTTGTCTGGGCCACTGCTTAGATTTGGAGAAATTCCATATTAATGGGGCAGTAGAGAATAGGGACTAAGGGTGTGGATTTTGGTATCAGACAAACTTGACTGTGCCATTTATTTTATCACTGTGGACCATGGGAGCTAAGGCTTGGTTCTGTCCTTTGCCCAATGAGCAACACACTGCCTCCTTTATGGTGTTTGTGATGAGAATCCAGTTAAGGAAGGTAAGGTAGGCAAAGTGTTTTACACACTTTCTGGCACAAAGCTAAATATTTTTAAAATCTGATATAATCTATTAAGCCCACGTTACTAACCCAAGAACCTCTAAAGACTCTTTTTATAATTATAGGAGGTGATGTCTATGAGCAGTGGTTATATGATCACTAGAATGATAATATTTTCTCTTTTTCCAGGAAATACATAAACTGCGGTGACCATTTTAAGCATATTTGTGCTAGGGGCATATTTTGGCATATTTATTTCAAGAACTGAGCATTTCAGTTTTACCCTTAGTCATATTGGTAACCTGCTTCAAAATAAGGAAAGAAATGATCCCTTTCTAGCCTGCATGGCTAGAAAGATAACTCAGATGTAGACCTGCTTTAATTTACCAAGGGGCATAACAATGAGTTACAACAACCTATCTCATGATTTTTTACTGTAAATTTGTACTTTAGCATAATAGCAGCTGGCTGTGCCTCTCAGTAGCTGCACCTGAGGGATATAGGAAGTAATCTTTGTGTTTACCCACTTCGTATGACTAACAGCAAAGTGTGTGCACATGTGCAAAAGTATCAAACTGGGATTTTCACCCACATTAGGCTCCATCTAACAGGTTTTATCTGAGCATCATAATGGGTAAAAGGTACCCACACTACTCTTCTATTCTGTAAACATGCATTTTACCATGATGGAATGTTAGTGTGACTTATAATAGCTGTGCCTAGGGAAAGAGAAATCCCATCTGTGCATCCACCCGCTTGGCAGATGAACAGGAAGGTGTCTACAGGAGCTCCAAAGCAGCAACAGGTGAGTTTTACCTGTAAAATGCTTATTGCTAAATTAATATGAATTTAGGATTTGTTTTTAAAAATGTTTTCTTCTGGTTTTATTGATAGAAGTGGCCCAGTTTAGTACAATGGCACAATGAAAAACCAGATTTACCAGTTTTGGATGAGGTCAAAAGTCAATCATCAGATTACTCATGCATGGATGATGAAGATGATAATGACTTTGATGTTGGCCATGTGAGTCAAAGTTTCCATGACAATGAAATGGGGCAAGAATCAACTGATACATATACAGGGAATGCAGACCTCCTTGATTCAGTTGATAGAGCAGCAATGTGAGCACATCTTTGATTAGTCAAAATGGTATAAAATGGTCATGCAACCAAATGGAACAATCCAACGTTAGAACTAGTGAGAATCTTGGCAGGGGTGACAGCTATTGGATGTAATACCAGCACTGCCATTCATTGTTGGAAATTATTTGAAACAGATGAAATGCTATACTACAAAATGTTGTGAAATACACAAATGCTGAAATATAAGTAAAATATTCTGTGTACACCAATAACCATACTAAAAATTCTACTTATTATGACACCTCACTATCTGAACTGAAACAATTCATAGGTCTACTGTGTTTAGCAAGGCTTTCTCATAGTCACTGCAGGAATGTAAAAGACTGATGGAAAAGCAATGGGTGTGGGGTTGAGGTTTGTAGAATAACAATGACACTGAGGAGATTTGGTTTCCTTCAAAACTGCCTGAGGTTTGATGACAAAATCACCCACTACAAAAGAAAAAGAAGTGATAATTTAGCTGCTATCTACTCACTCTTTGAGAGATTTGTGGGTAATTGCCAAGCAATTTGTACAACATCTGAACACATGAACGTCCTGCATTATTTCATAGTGGCTGCAGGTTCAGGCAGTGTATTTCCAAAGTTCTCCAAAATATGGTATAAAAATGTATGCTCTTTAGATGCAAAGACTTGTTATGCTTTCAACTTAAAAATTTATCCTGGAACTCAGCCAGCAGGTCCTCATTTGTATAGTAATAAACCAAATGATGTTTGTGAATAAACTTATTGCTTTCATCTCCCAAACTAATCAGAATGTGACATTCACAAATTTGCTTAACAGTTTCCAATTCATGTTACATTTTCTAACTGAGCACAAGTTGACCAGTGTAGGATTTGTATGTAGGAACAAAGAAGAAATTCCAAATGAAATGTTCCAATTTCAAAATAGAATTGTATAGTACAATCTTTGAATTTCAGAAAGATATAATATTGGCATCATAGATGACAAAAAAAAACAAACTGATACTGCTGAAGTCAACATTTCACCATAATGAAAATATTGATAAGGAAACCTTGACAAAATGGAAGCCTGAGATGGTAACTTTTTACAACTAAACCAGAGGTGGAGTAGATGTGGTTGATGAGTTATGCAGTAACTATGATGTCACTCAAAACAAAGCATTGGCCAAAAGTTGTGCTTTACTCAATCCTAAACATATGTGGCACAAATAGTTTCATAGTTTACAAGAAAAATAACAAGCACAAAATACCATGAAGAAATTTTCTTAGAGGACTGAAAGTGGAGCTCATAAAAGATCATTTATAGCAGAGGAAAAAACAAAATATCTCTTCCCAGGGAAATACACCAAAAAATTCTAGAGCATACTGGTGAGCTTATAGGTAGACAGGCAGCACAGCATCACAAAGACCTACTATGACAAGAGGAACCAGAAAGATGTAAACTGTACCCTACAAGAAAGAACAAGAAAACAAAACCTATGTGATATTTTATTTTATTGCTATCTTATTTTCCTACTAAGTGCACACTGCACAATATAGTAGGCAGCTCCTGACAAAACAGGAAGAGAACAGAGGTGACAGGAATGGCTTGCCACAGAGGAAAGAAAAGCTAAGCACTTGTGCTGTTAGTGTAAGAAAGATGTGTACAAGGAACGTGCAATTGTCATGTGTGAAGACTGCCTTGGATGTGACATTGAAGCAAAGATTATTTTTGTTGTAGACTTTCATTTGTATTTACATTTTAGTTCACATAGGAATTCAATTCTGGGCTATTTTTTAGGTTTTGTAAGCAAATACACAGCTTATGTGAAAGTGTTGATGTTTATTCTAAGCACACAATTCATATTAAGAATATAATACTTTATTTTATTGATATTATATGTTCCTGTTAACTTCAAATTGTATAATATAATAAGAACTTCCTGCCAAAACAGCAAGACCAGGGAGATGTCAAGTGTGTAGTACCGAAAGGTCAGGAAAGCAAAACACATGCACTGTCAGAGTACGGGATACATGTACATGGAATGTGCTGTTATCATGTGTGAATATCAGCTTCACTATCAGCTATCACTTCCTTAGGGGTGATAGCTGAAGCAAAGATTATATTTTTATAGAGTGGTGTTGGTATTTCATTGTAGTTCATATAGGAATTTATTTCTGTTGTTATTTTTTAGACTTTGTACACCAAAAATAAGTCAATGTTGAAAATTTTAATGCTCTTTTATGAACACTCAATAAATATGAAAAAATGAAAACTTTATTTTTTAATATTTTTTCCTGTTAAGTACCCATTGTTCAATGTAATAAAACTCACAAAATTAAAACTAAATAATTCATCAATAGAAATATTCTAAGTAATAAACGTGGGCTTTATACACCCCCCTTTCTGTGCCTTTATGACAAAATTTACGTTATACCCACAGCCTTGAAGAGGGGCAGATAACACTAGTCTCAGAAACCACCATGCACTACAGAAGCACCAAGAGTCTCAGGGTACAAAATAATACCTTGAGCTAAAAAGAAACCCCAAGTTGTCCCCACTTCAGAGGCAGATAATTTGCAAACAAGGGTGATCAAGACCTAATGGAGAAATGGTTTAATCAAACCATTGCAGTTGCAAAGCATAGAGACTCATTGGGCTCACTTCATGTCAAGGATGCTGTGGTTGAAATTCTTAATTTTTGAACAAGAAAGCTTAAATTTTATTTTTTTTTTTACTGGGCCCGCAAATTACTTAGCCTATCCTCCAAGGGACTCATAGGGTCAGGAAAATAGTTTAGGGAGACAGTGGGGTTCAGCATCTCCCAGAAAAAGATCATTGTTTTTATGGTTTTGGTTTCCTCCATGAACACCCCTATTCTTACTACTATAGATTACTTCACCCTTCACTGTTCATATGTTGTGGACTTTGCTTAATCACAGCTTTTGTTTGTTGGGCAACTTCTCAAGGATCTATTGACTCCTGGCCTCTTTGCTGCCTACCTTCTACCATATATGCAGCTCCTCCTTCAGACCAGATTAAAACTACCCGAGAGAGAAGAAGATTGGCCCAACCCGTCAGATCCCCGTTTGGCAAAGTTGCCACATGTTGACCTTAGAATCTGCTGGTCCATGCTCTACCCTTGGTCTAGTTAGCAGTGATGGAGGCAGAAGTGGGTCACAGGGTACTATGGCTGGGAAGGTCACAGTTAAGCAACCCCTTGGGTTCCTTCCCTCAGAAGTAGAATTATAGGTGGGAACTCCAGTAGAAAAGTCCGTGACTGTGACTGCTGGAGCTTGGGCCACCTGGTAAAAAGAAATCCCATTTGAAAGATAGTAGCTCTGGACACAAGAAGATAGGAGAAAGGTATTTCACCTGGCAAACAGGAGGCTGAAGCTAAAAAGGTTAGTGAATGGAGGAGGGCCTTGAGTATGCTGCTAAGGAAATCCATTCTATTTGGCATGTGAATGATGGAATGACTGGGAGATACACTGGAAAGTTTTCTTCATTTGTATTTCATTGGCTCGGCAAAAGTTATTACAAAGCAGCCTGACAGATCCCACAACCTGACAAATCCCATAGTGTAAGCTCCTCTGCTTCTCCATGGCTGCAGAGACATAAGCTGCCCACCAGGTTGTCAGACAGAAGCTCAATTTGACTGTAAGCTCCTCTGCTACCTCCCTTTCTGGACACTCAAGGCAGACAAGTCTAAGGCACTGCGCTGCACTGGGATGAGCAGCTGACTGGGACTGTAAACTCAGCACCCCTAAGGAAATAAAGGGGTCAATTTTTTAAGAAGGAAGACACTTTCTTGTAAGGAGGAAAAAGCAGATGACAGAAAGCTGCCCTGAAGAGGGCATAGGGGATTCTGGAAAGATAGATTCCCTGTGGGTCTTTGTCCCTGGTCCCTTTCATTAGGAATAAGGACCCTTTCTTCCCAGAACTTGTCACAATCTGACTGGTTTGAGGCCCAGGCCACAAGATCCTCAACTGTCATCCTTGCCTGTGTGTGCATTCCTTTAGGCGGGCTTTGCTTCACTTTGTCCTGCTCATTTGTCCCTGTCAGGGCCTTACCTCTGGGTTGCTTAGGAGGAACCTTAGAGACAGGCAACTCAAAGAGAATGATTAAAAGGATGTGTGTTATCTAGTGCAGCAATATAGCAGCCTTAGAGGAGGAATACAGATGTAGATAGAGATATAGAGAGGTAGGTATACAGATGCATAGGTGTGTAAATTTTTATATACTAAACAAGAAGTTTAAGTTAAGTGCCTCCCCTTGTTTCCTTTGCATTTTATTAGAGGTCGGGGTGAGGGGCGCTTATGCTGGTTCTCCATGCTTCTGGCTTCCTCCCTGCTTTGTCTATCAGCTCTTTCTCTGGTAAATTCTTATGTTAATTGTGCGACCTGACCTGGTGCCTTTCTAGGTCTGCTTTCTCTTTCTCTCTACCTTTGTCCTTTTAATTTCTCAAATCTAATTGCACAGGTAAAAGCTGCTTTTAGTAAGATTTTCTCTTAATTTCTTCAATAAAGCCATAATAAGACCCTCATCCTGTCATTTCCTTGCCTACCGATCCCTAACCCCACAACCGGGAGCCTTCTCAGTGCAGGCCCCAGGTCTCAGGGCCTCTTGGAGATGTCTTATCCTACAAAAGACTGACATAGGTGTTACAGCATTCTGGAGTTTCTCCAAATCTCTTGGCTTTATTTCTACCCAACATTTTATTGTGGCAGGAAAAATCTCCTGAAGTCCAACTTATCTTTCCTAGAACATCTCTGTGCCGAAGGTGGTGTAGGGATGGCATTAAATATTTCGGGTCAGTTCCATCTGGGGCTGCTGCGCTAGTTGCTAGGGAGTGAGCTCTGCCTTACTCTTGAGGCTGGCCTGGCTCACTGAGGGCCAGGCTGGTGCCAAGAGCAGGCACTAACACACGGAATAACAAACGCCGTGCTGCTCACTGGTCTGCTATGCAGATATTAATTTATTTAATCCTCCAGGCAGCCCTACTGCAACAGAGAGGTAAAACAGATCTTTAAAAAATAGGATGTTTTTCTTTCAGAGACAGGCTGTTTCTCCAAGATTTTCTGGCTGAAAGTATGAACTTCAACCCTCTCCTCTCCTCAGTTTAGACGAATGGACAGAAATGTACTGTTAATGGTCTCTGTGGAACAATCAATGAATAGTACAGTTAGAAACAATGGAGCTGAGGAAATCACTCCCTTTGACCCATTTGATTTTAAATGCATCCTACAGCCTCTTGCCGTTGACCTAAGAGAGGTAGAGAGTAACAAGAAAAACCCAGCAGACCTTTGCCACTCTAGGAGATAGCACATATATGTTGAATCCCCCGGCCTGACTTCCAGTCACCATTACCTTGCTCCAGCCTTATTAAAGGTTCATGAATAGGCCCTCACTGCATACATGTCATTAAGATCAGAGTGAATTCTGGGGCAAGCATGTGTGGTGAGAGCCCCTCAGACAGCACAGCATCCTGTCAATCATTCCAGTCAATCATAGCTAGAGACTGAGGGGAGGCCCCTGGGCTGGGGTCCACATTGTTTTAGTTCTGAAAGTCTAATTTATTTGTGCACAGTGCTTTTGCTTTCATGTCATCCCAGCACCACTTTTCTGTTTGTGCTGCATTTTTGTCAGCACGGACTTGCCCTAAGCACAGCTTCCCATGATTTTCAATAAATGTAGCTGCTTCGCACTTGTCATTTGGACTTGTACTCACAGTTCTTTGCTTGTCATACAAAAGAGCTTGGAATTTATCTACTGAATTCATTACATGGTAACATAATGACAAAAAAGGAAATCTGTCCTAAGGGAATATGCAAATGCCAACCTCAAGAGGTCAGAGTCCAGTTTTATTTCTACAAGGGGTTGGGTAGTTGGAGAAATAGAGTGAGACTTCCCCTGTTTATGGTCTCATTGTATTCCTTCCCTCTCCTCCCAGCAACAAAAACCACACACCTGAATAGGTGAGATGGAGACTTGAGGCAATAAGAGACCCCTCCATCTCCTTTGGGCTGGCTTTGAATACGTCTTTTTTTTCTTTTTGGACCGAAGATTGCCTCCTGTGTTTCTTGGGGAAGCAGAGAGTAGCATAGGCCAGATCACCCAGCAACACTGATGCAAAGATTATCACCATCCCCATTTTATAGATGAGGACCACAAAATTATTGTGTAGTGCACAATGTTCTCTGACAGCAAAGATGGAAATTTCATAAACTTAGAGGCCAAGGTTATGGGTTTGAGGAAGGGATTGAAAGATCAAAAGGATTTTTCAGGATAAAATGGAAAAGATATTATTCCAGGCAAAGGGAAGAGCATACACAAAAGCACAGGGAATGGGATATGTTCTTTCTGGACCAGGCAGAACTCACCCAGAGTACACAGAGAATTATTTCTAGGGAGGGGTTGGAAAGGATGATGAGATTGGGGTATACTTTGAGGCCATGGCTGGGAATTAGGACTATATGGAGTTTTATAAGGCAGACAGCTGGTGAGTATGAATGGCGTGAGAAGTTGTCTTTGTAGGAAACTTGCAGAAGAATGAAGAACAGAAGAGAAATGGGATAGGAAGGAAGGAAATAAAAACAGTAACAGTAATAGTCTGGAGGATCTGAACTGGAGCACCAACAGAAGAGGAAATAGACTCAACATCTCTTCCAAGGGTAACAGTGAGAGACGTTGCTGTGTCCTTGTAGAGGGGAGAGGAAGACAGAACTTGAAGCAGCCAGAACTGAGGAGAGGCTCAGTGGTGAAATAGGGATAAGCAGGCTGCAGGTTTGTGACACTTGTTGCTAAAAAAAGGAATTTTCACTTCGTGCTTGTACATGTTCATGACCAGGACCATAGAAGAAGGCTGATCAAAACAATTTTTTGTTGTTGGCTGATAGCGCAAGGGATGGGGGAACAGTAAAGGATAGGGTAAGGGAGGCCAAGGGAAGAGAGGAAATGAGAAAGGTGAAAAACCATAGGGTAAGTTTAGCGCTTCTGGGGTGGACTAGGATAAATGTGGGCTGATGGGAAGTACAAGCTTGAAGATGAGCTTCCTAGAGCCCCTCAAAACCATGCTGATACTGTGCTATGTCCTTGTCCATAGGGAGCCAGGACTAGGTAAGGAAAAGAGAGAGTGGGTTAAAGACAGTCCTGGAAGAATCTCACAGCACGCCGTTCCACATGACCCCTCCATCCTCAGCATAATGCCCTCTGCATTACTACAAAATGATTACGAAGGAAGGAGAAAGTGAGCATAGGATCTTCATTTCTATTGTTATAAGTGGCTGAGATGGTCCACTTTTAAATGACAAAGAAAAAAATTATCATTTCCAATAAATTTTTTTTTCAAAGAGAGCAAAGCATCTTTTAAAATTTTTAATTTTTATGGGTACATGTTTTTTTTTTTTTTTTTTTTTTTTTTTTGTTTTTCTCCGGTACCGGGAACCGAACTCACGACCTTGCACTTGCCAGGCAGGCGCTTTGCCGCTGAGCTAAATCCCCAGCCCCTGGGTACATGTTTGCAGCACGTAATTATCACATTCCTTGTGGGGAGTTGGTCATGTGCATAACATACCTTCACTCGTTTTGTCATCACCTTCTCCTCCTCTTTCTACTCCCTCACTCCCACTTCCCTCCATCTCTTGGTCCTCTTTCCTTCTGCAAAAGATCTAGCTCCCTATTTCCTATAATCCATCTTTTATTGTGCTCTTTAGTTATGTACACTTTGAGTTTCTCATGTGGGAGAAACTTTCTGATATTTAAGCTTGTGTGTTATTTTAAAACATAATCCTTGGGTCTTTGCCTTCCTACACAGAAAATACATACATGAACTGAGAAAAATATAAGCGTATAAAAAAACCCTGATAAATATCCTGACAAATGGGATGGGATGCTTTCCATAAATTGGCTAATATTATTAATAACTCAGGCTTATAAATGCAAAGATAAATGTTTCTCTACTATAATGATGCCTTCTGTTAAGGTGTAGATTAAATTCCTGGCACGCAGCAGGCCCTTGGCAAACACTAATCAGGTTAAAGTGGCCTCGGATCACTGTGCTGTTAGAGGTCTTGAGTCTTTTTTTAAAATTCATGTTCTGCCTTCTTCTAGCTTTCATTGTTTATTGTGCTCAGCGCAGCATGATGGACGAAATATGATGCAGCTGGAAAACAAGAGTGTTGCAAGAAATTCTAGGTTGAGGACAGTGTTGAAGCCAGAAAAAATTCAGAGAAGTTGTTGACAACCCCACTGGCCCCTGGCCTGCTCTGTCTCTTCCCTAGGTCTGACAGAATGGGAGACATTAAATTCCCTTTCAGCTTTGATTCTTTTCATGCCTGCAAGAGACTCCAGCACACTAAGCACAAAGTGAGCAGGTCTGACTTAGGAGAGCTGGGGACATCTTGTTCTATAAACATCTGTCATGAGTGAAGCCAAAATAACCCATGTCATTAGTGGCCAAATTTCAATAGCTATAAATTGCTTCATACTTTCAGTTTAGAACCACTGCCAAAACTCTTATTTTTCTTAAAGTTCCACTGTTTAATAATATTGTTTTTTTAAAATACAAACAATATACATATTTCAGAAAAGACAAATATGCATGAAGAAGAAATTATGTTAGCCATAAGTTCGTCACGCAATGAAAGCCGCTAAAGATGTACTGTGACTTTCCATCTATATATACTTTTTCTTTATAGCTTAAAATCGCACAACTCTACTTTTACTATTTTGTGTCTATAATAACAAGATAAATATGATTTTATATCTTTCTCAATTACATAACATTCACTCAAGGTAATTATTTTAATTTTATTATATTTGTTTATGCTTTTTCCACTTTAAATTTTATTTTTTATATTCTCACCCTCTTGAGTGCCCCATATCGTCCTTGTTCCCTTGGCCAGGTCGATAGGACCTGTATGTTTCACCCACAACCCAGAGTTTCCTCTCACTACCAAAGTCCAGGCTCACACGATCCAGCCTGGGATGTTCTCTCAGACCTCCTGCCACCTGCCCACTTCCCTCTCTTAGCTTTTGCTCACAGAACAGGCTCATACGCAGCCATCTACCTCTTTTGAAAAGAGAGGTCATTAACAAGATCACAGTGCTCCCATTCTTAAAAGGCCAAGCACAAAGGAAAATCTTCCTTTTCCAGGCCACACCTTCAAGTCTAACCTTTCACAACCATCTTTCTTGGTAGGTCATAGTATGTGTTCAGCAAATATTTGTTAGCTAGCTGAAGAATAAATGAATTTGAGCTTTATATCTTACAGGATTAAATCATGATCTGCTGTTGGCTCCATGTTACTTAAACTAGGGATACAGAGGTTGGCCCACTAACCAACTCTTTTGTAAAGAAGCATAAAGTAATTGATCATCAATACAATATCATGAGAGAGTTAAAAGGAATATTAGAGCAATTGTGCATAAGTCATTCCTATTCTTATGAAAATAAAAATCTATAGTCACTTTCCAGGTGGTTTTGTACAGTCTTTCTCCAGCTCCCCTCTATACACAGCTACTTTCTATCTCTACTTTGAAGTATTTAAACCACTCTATACTAACCTTAGCAAGGGATTTCCATAATTCAGGCTTATCTCACTTTAGGGATAAAGACATTTGGAATCTGTAAGAGTAGTGAGTCACCACAATTTTAGGATGACTGATACTTGAAAGTTACTACTTAAAAGGTACTTAAAAGTTGCTACTTTAGTCCATCTTACTTTGCCTGGAAATCATTCATAATACAGATTTCCACATCCAAATAAACTCTCATCATGGTTAGCCATAGGCCGATAACTGAACGAACATTTTTTGAGATATGTTAGCCTGGAAAGGAAAGGCTAAAGAAAAGTTACTGGCTATTCAGAAAAGGTAAGATATTTGAGTGTAGGATAATTCATGCTGCCATCTGGAATGAAACTGGTTATTTGGAGTAGAACTTAAAATCACTAATCCTTACCTATATCCCTCAACTTACATCCTCCCCCAAAACATGATTGGATTACATGATTTCTAAGAAAATTGTAGATTCTCAAATGATTACATATTTAAATTTTTACTTAAAATAGACAGGTAATGCACTATAATTATATATACTGTAAAAGGAGCAGGAGTTAGGGAGGGTGGGAGAACTGTCCAAAGAAGTTGCTGTTAAGTACAAGGAGAGGACAGAAGAGAAATAAAGTAAGTTAAAGACATATAAAACTGTGCTTAGCCTAATGATATTCAAAAACTAAGAATTATAAAGGAAAAAATATTTTAATTACCTTGTTGGATAGGCTATATTTTTAAAACCCTAATGCAGCTCCATACTAAAATCTATAATTCAATGCTGGCATGGTTTGTGTCTAGATGTCCCCCTAAAGCCTCACGTAGTCATAGGTGGGGCTTTCTCAGAAGTGAATGGATCTAGAATGTGTGACTCTAGGATTGATTCATGGTGCAATGTAGGATCAAGGGCACCTGGATTAAGAGTGTGAGTGCTACTTGTCCTAAGTCTCTTGGATAAGATATAAGGGATAGAAAGAACTGTGGTCATCCCCCGTTGTTCGGCTACTTTCTGCCTGCCATGCAGTGTTTCTTTTCTGTGATGCCTGTCTGCCATGCCATGCTTCCTTGGGGCCAGCAGATTATGAAACCTCTACAAACTGTGAGATGAATAAATCTTTCCTCCTTTAACATGTGGGTGTGGGGTATTTGTCTCATCAATGAGAAAATAACTATAGGAGAATTTGTACCAGAGAAGTGAGGTCATTGCTATGAATATACCTGACTACGTGGTTTGGAGCCTTTGGGACTGACATGTGAGAAGGAGGAGTCAGGAAAGGTTTGAAGATACCAGCTGAAAAAGTAGAGCTGGAACACCTAAGGCTGTACTTGATGGGAGGTTCTGGTAAGAGCTTAAAAGACCAGAAGGCTGATAGAAATTCTGCCAGTAAAGACCAGGTTCAGGAGATTTCTGTTGGGAAGAAAGACTGCATTGGTTGTTGTATTCCAGGTAATGTTTGTTACACCTTGGTTGATGGTTTGTCCACATTTTGGTTGTGTCCAGAAACTTTGCCTGAGACTGAGATTAAAGGCGATGGACTAATTAATCTGCCAGAAAAAATTTCAAGGCAATCCAAAATTGAGGCAGCGCCATGGCTAAAGTTGGGGGCTTTTAACTAGATTTATGTTGAGAATCAAGAGCAAAGAGGCCAAGCAGGGTGATTTAAAATGTTATGAGTTTGGCCAGAAAGGATGCTCCTAAAGCTATGGACTGCAAAGATACAGCAGAGAAGATCTTGATTGCTGAGAAGGATCAGAAGAATAGAAAAGATGGCCTGAGGGCATCACAAGAAGCAGCAGGACTCTGCCTTTTACAGCCATAAAATTGCAAAAGTAAAATACCTTAATTTAAAAAAAAGTCCCAGAGCACCCTGTTCAGGAATGGTAGCAGCCCAGAGAAGTTGTTCCTTAGGATTTGGTTCATGGGTAATGGACCCTGACAACTAAGAGAGAAGGAAGCCTGGCTACTGCTCCAAATGGTGGTAAAACTTGGCATCATCCACATAATGCTGGTTTTAGGTGCAAGAAAAATGGAAGAGTTGTGTGGCCAGGTAGGCTTCCACCCAGATTTTGGACCCAGATTTTGGAAGAAGGCCTGGGAGGCCAGGAAGTGTGCCCCTGAGAGGTCAATGTGTGAAGCTGGAAGCATGAAGCTGAAGGTATAGTGAAGAACCTAAAAGCGTGGAGAAATCAGAAACATGGATTATCTGTGGAAAACTTCAAGGAGAGAGAGAAGCCAGCCTAGAAGAGAAGACTTGGGAGCTGCAACCACTGGAAGTTCTGTAGGGGCAGAGCCACCAAAACCCTTTGGAGTTTCCATCTTGCCACAGATTGACTTGGATGCTGCACATGGAACTACAGGACTTAATGTTTGTGGTGCTGAGTTTTGGAATTGCTTTAGTCCCACTCCTTTGTATCCCTTTATTTGTATCTTTTGGAATGGTATTATGTATCTTGTGCAATTGAATGTTGGAAGCATTTAATTTTCTTTTAATTTGTATAGGGGTTTGCAGCTAAGTTTGCCTTAAATCTCAGAGGAGACTTTGGACTTGGATTTTTCAGCAATGCTGAAAGTGTTAGGACTTTGGCAACTCTTAGAGATGGACTAAATGCTATTTGCATAAAGGGATATGCATGAGTCTTTGAGGGTCCAGGGGAAGATGTTATGGCTTGTGTCTAGATATCCTCCCAAAGCCCCACATGGTCATGAGGTGGCTGGATGTAGAGTGTGTGACTCTAGGGTTGATTAATGGTGCAATTAATGGCAACTCTTAGAGATGGACTAAGTGCTATTTGCATAAAGGGATATGCATGAGTCTTTGAGGGTCCAGGGGAAGATGCTATGGCTTGTGTCTAGATGTCCTCCCAACATGTCCTCATGTGGTCATGAGGTGGCTGGATCTACAGTATGTGACTCTAGGATTGATTAATTGTGCAATATAGGATCTAGAGTGTGTGACTTTAGGATTGATTAATGGTGCAAGAGTGTGAGTGCTACCCATCCTGAGTCTGTTGGATGAGATGTAAGGAATAGAAAGAGCTTTAGTCATCCCTTGTTCTTTTGCTACTTTCTGCCTGCCATGAACTGTTTTTCCACTGTGATGACTGTCTGCCATGCCATGCTGTCTTGGGGCCAACAGATTATGGACTGAAACCTCTACAAACTGTGAGCTAAATAAATCTTTCTCCCTTTAACTTGTGGGTGTTGAGTATTTTGTCTCAGCAATGGGAAAGTAACTAAGATGAAGGTTTTATAAATATTGAATGTATAGAAGTGTCTGTGAAGGTTTTTGAGATAAGATAGTGATGTAAAAATAAAATGATAATGGTTTAAGCAATCTTTCATTCTTACATCTGGTAATCTGAGCAATGTAGTTGAGAATAGTGATATGTAATGTAACAACCACTGTTGATTCATATTATTTTGTCTTGAGACTCTGTATCACTTTGAATGTTCTTGCTTTGATTTGTTTATGTTTATAATACTGGGCTGCTGCTCCTGTTCTATTTTTTGTTTGTTTGTTTGTTTCTCGTTTACTTCTCTCTTTAAAATAAAATTTTAAAAAAGAAGAAAAAATAAAAATAAAAATAAAATGATAATAACTAATACTCACTGATCATTCACTGAGTACTTGGAACTATGTTAAGATGTATAGAACCTCAATCTTTACAATAATCCTATATAGATGTTATTGTTATCTTCTTTTATAGATAAAAGATGTGAAGTAGTTTCATAGCTATTACGTGCTGATCCAAGAATTGCAACAAATTTATCTTTGAAAAACCTGTCACTTTCTCTATTATTGTATTAGTCAGAGAAACAATCTTAATGCAAGATATACAAATATATACAAATTTACAAGATTGGCTTACAAGTATGGCCACTCACAGATTCAGGTGTGGAAGAGTGCAAAATGTCTATCTGTGTACTGGAGATCTGAAGGATCCAGTTAAAGGCCTGAAGCTCACGGTATTGTCCCATGTAAATATGTACCAGGAGGCTTAAGGGTCTGTGATGGAAAACTGAAAGGTATGCGCTGAAATCTCTGTGCCGGGCCTGAAGAGTCTGCCCTGGAAGCCAGGAGACTGTGTCCAAGGTGAGGGTGAAGACTGGAGCTCCTCAAAAAAAACAGAAGTGAGTCCTCCTTTTTGGTTTTCCTTTCATCATTCCGACAACAATCTGCCCTAGGCTGGGTATTTTGTGTCCAGCCATCCCCAGAACTATGCTGATCCAATTCAGTTGGGCATTTCTTACTCAAATTGATACAATCTATTAACTATCACAATAACATTGCCCGATTTTTTTTGTCTTTGTTCAGCTATTTCCTGGCTTTTACTTAGATCAAGTAAACCAAACTTTCCTTATCTACAAAATGAGGAAATATTTACTTCATAAGGTTCTTGCGGGCATTAAATCACATGATGGACTCAAAGTACTTTGAATATGACTCTTGCATCAAGTGTTAGCTGTTACCCACGCTGATGGCACCAGCTTCCTGTAGGGGCAAGGATAAGCTCTTGATCTTTACTTTTTATTTACTATTTTAAAAGATTTAATTGACAAAGATTATGTATGTTCAAGGTGTACAATATGATTACTTGACATATGAACCCATCATGTAATGGTTGTCAAATTAATGCATCTATCACAACTCATATTGTATTTTAGGGTTTGTTCTTGTTCATCTTATAAATGAGAGTTTGTATACTTTGGTTAACATCTCTCCATTTTATTCATCATCCCTTCTTCCTTTCTTCCTTTCTATTTCATTTTTATGGAATTGAGCCCAGGGCCTTTAAACTAAACTACATTCCCAGCCCATTTTTAAACTTTGAGATAAGGTCTCACAAAGTGGCTAAATTGCTCAGGTTAGGTTTGAATTTCAGAGCCTTCATAATGAGCTACATCCTCAGTCCACTTTTATTTTTTTTATTTTGAGACAGAATCTCACCACATTACTAAGTTGCTCAGGCTACACTTGAACTCGTGCTCCTCTTACCTCAATCTCCAAAGAGCTAGAATTACAGACATGTGCCACCACTACCCAACTTCCACATTTTCTTTTCCCTTTCATCCTGTGATAGAACTTAGATTGCATCCATACTTTTACTATTGTGAATAATACTGCAATGAATGTGAGGATGAAGGTATCTCTTCTAGATGCTCATATCATTTCCTCAAATCTTTATGAGCATCATTTTTTCTAATGGATAAAATGAAGAATTTGAATCCATGTGGCAACTCTCCCCCAACGTAAGCAAACAAGCCCATATAGGACAACCCTCCCCCAGTGCCAGGAGGTAGGCCTGTACTAGATACTGGCATGTACCCCTCACCTGCATGCAAGGATGAGATCATCTACCAACTCCAAGCTGGCTTTACATTTTGCTTCCCATTGGCCCAGGGCAGCTAAGGCAAGGACTAACCAACCAGAATCACCCTGTATGAGAATAATGCCCAAGGAGAGAAGGAAGCAACCAAATTCCATGGTTGAAACATTAAGCTCAACATTGCACTTTAACCCTACCCTGGGGCTTCCATCCAGCAGAGACCAGAAAGTTGATCATGTTTTCCATTTCCCAATGGAAGCAAGGACATGCTTTGGCTTGAATAGTAACCACACTCTGCAGCAAATGGACAGAGGGGTGCCTGGGGCAGGGAGGGCACTTCAAAATCCTACAGGCCATAAAGCTGGGCATGGAAAATCATGGAAGGCTTGATTCCAATATTTTAGATCTTAGAAAGAAACCACTTATTCAAAAACACAAGAATTTTTTGGGGGCTCAATCTTTTTTTGATTTTTCTATTTTTTATTATTTTTATCTTTCCTTCATTGGGATTTTGGGAAGTTTGGGGTTTTTTTTCTTTGTCAGTTTTTCTTTTTTCCTTCTATTTTTCCTCTTCCTTCTTATCTTTCTCTTCTGTTTTTGCTCTCTGTTTTGCTTTCTTCTTCTTTTTCTTATTTTTTTCTGTGATTGTTGTCTAACACTATTAATTTCTTTTTACTCTTCATTAGGACCTCATATATAATTTTCTGTCCTCATATCCTATTTATTAATTTCTCAAATTTTACTTTTTTCATCCTGCAGTTCCACACACACTTATCTTTGCGAGTATAACTGCTGAACTTGATGAATCTCTAAACAGCTAATTAACTTTATGCTGTATCTGTTGAATACTGTTCTATTATTAGTAGAGGTAGAGTTGCTCTACTTAGTAGATATTTACTATAGGTCAATATTTCATTTGTGTTAGTGTTCATACTGTAATTATAGACCTCATTTCTATGATCAAAGGTGGTACATTACCAGTCCCTAAGGTTTGTTAATACTCAATTTATATTTGATGCTATAATTGATGCTGTTTTATTACCACAGGCAAGGTGATACAGCTGTTGCTATCTCAAAGTAATAAAAACCATTTATGACAAACCAACAACCAACATCTTATTAAATGGGGCAAACTAAAAGCTTCTGCTCTAAAATCAAGAACAAGAAAATAATGTACACTACCACTACTCCTATTCAATATACTACTCAAAGCATTAGGAAGAGCAATTAGGCAAGAGAAATAAAAAGTGATATGTACAGAAGGAAAGAAATCAAATTAGCATTATTTTCAGATGACATGATACTCTACATAGAAGACCCCAAAAATTCCACCAAAAGACTTTTAGGATTAATTACAAAATTTAGTAACATAACAGGATACAGTGAACACTCAAGATCAATAGTGTTCCTATACACTAATAATGAATCCACTGAGAAGAAATTAGGAAAAAATACCATTCACAATCACCAAGAAAAATTAAATACTTAGGAAGTGACCTAACTGAGGAAGTGAAAGACCTCTACAATGAAAACTACAGTACTCTGAAAAATTAAATGAAAGAGGATGTCAGAAAATGGAAAGACATCCTCTGTTCCTAGATAGGCAGAACCAATATAGTCAAAATGGCCATAACTCCAAAACTGATATGAAAATTTCATGCCATCCCAATCAAAATATCAATAGCATTCTGCACAGAGCTGGAGCAAACAATCTTAAAATTCATATGACATCAAAAGAGACTAACAAAAGTAATCCTGGGAAAATCAAAGCAGGAGGCGTCACAATCCAGACTTGAAGAGCTATTACAAAGCTCCAGTGATAAAAACAGCATGGTACTGGCACAAAAACAGATGTGAGGAACAATGGATCAGAAATGATGATGTATAAACAACCCCAAACCCATTCACTATTTGATCTTTGACAAAGTAACCAAAAACACACTGGTGGGCTATTCTATGTAATTCTTGGGGAAAAATCATTTCATAATTAAACTGTGAATAGGGCTTGTCAAGGCCTAGTATCTTGCCATTTGAGCCAGCTATTATATACAGAAATATAATTCTGTGTGTCTCTGGTCACAGTTGAGGCTTCAGTGGTTCTGTGATGCTATGATGTTCCAGGGTAAGATTGTATCAGCTGAGGACATCCTGGTTCCTTGAGAACTCGGTAGTAATAAAAAAAGGTTTCACCTTGTGGAAAGAACAAAACCCTTATTAACCTGCCATCTCTCCCCACTGTCCTCATCAACAAAAGATCCTCATTAGTTTAAGATCACCACTGCTGCTGAGTCATCCAATAATCCCCTCACCATTTTCCTCAGTGTAAATGTGATCAATAAATATAGAGATTCTGGCTGCCTTGTGGCCTTTTGTTCCCTGTTAACAACTGGTCATCCCAGATCCCTGTAGCACTGCTATTTGTCTCTTGCTCTTTCTTTTCACCATGTGCCGTAACACCTTGCAGGAGATTGGGGTCCACTGCAGGGGTCCCTGATAACTGGTGCTCAACTGTAGTCTGAACCCACGGAGTTCTTGCTGGCTTGGTGAATTTACTGGGAGTGTTTCGATGGCATTTGGATGTCAAGTGATGATTCTAGAGACATCTAATGTGTAGCTAAGGTAAGTACTTTCAACACAAGTAATACATTCGCTGGGATTAAAACATGGGACAATCTCTTTCCTTAAAATCTTCTTTAAAAATCTCTTTCTTTAAAATCTCTTTTAAAGAAGGCAAAGTGCACAGTGCCAGCTAGCAGTATCACCAAAACACTTCAGAAAATAATTAGGCATGCAGGCAGGCGCTCTGGATATTGGAAATTGGGGACTCACTGCAGGGGTCCCTGATACTGGTATAAGAATAAGCTCTTTAATAAACGGTGCTGGAAAAACTGGCTATGCACAACAGAAGACTGAATCTAGACTTATCTCTCACCATTTACTAAACTAAAATCAAAATGAATCAAAGAACTAAATGTTAACACAGAAACCCTTAACCTTCTGGAAGACAAAACAGGTAAAACTCTTGAAGTCATAGGAATAGGCAAGGATTTTTTTAATAGAATCCCTATTACACAAAGAACAACAAGAAGAATCAGCAAATAGGGCTGTATCAAATTAAGAAGTTAGTGCACAGCAAAGGAAACAAATGTGAAGAGACAACCTACAAAAGAGGGGAGAGTGTGCCAGTTACACCTCAGACAGATGACTAATATCTAGAAAATGCAAAGAACTCAAAAACTTGGGAGCCCCCCAAAATTAAAGGCCGACAAAAAAGTGGGCAAGTGAAAATAATAGACACTCTTCAGAAGAATAAGTAAAAATGACTAATAAATACCTGAAGAAACGCTCAACATTTCTGGCCATTAGAAAAATGCAAATTAAAATGACACTGAGGTTCTATCCTACCCCAAGAAGTACGCTATCATCAAGAAATCAAATAATAACAAATGCTTGTGAGGCATTGGAGGAAAAAGGAATCCTTCTACATTGTTGGTGGGAATATATGGAGAGCTCTCAAAAAACTAAAATTAGATATTCCATTTGACCCAGCTATTCCTCTTCTTAGGTACTTTCTTGAAAGAGTTAGAGACATCATATTACAGTTACATGTTTTATATTAATATTATCATATCACATTATATTAGTTATATATCATGTATTAATATTACATATTATAATCATATTTATATCTGCACAACTCATAATAGTTAAATTTTGGAAGCAGCCTATATGTTCAACATATGAATGGATGTCATGGTTTGGAGTTTATTGCAAGGTGAAACAATATAATACAGGACACATATTTTATAAGATTATTTACAATAGTCATCCAAAGACATGTACAAGAGAGTATAGGAAATCTGTCCACACACTAAGACCAAGAATCAGCTGAGGTTCTGGATCACATGATAATGTCCTACATGAGTACAGCTGAAGACCTAGAGCCCAAACAATGCCTCCCACAATCCAGCTGGAGGCTCAGAGCCCAAGACAATGTCTCATGCAGGCTTGTTTAATGGATCTGCACTGTGAAGGGCTAAAGGTCAGTGGTGGAAGCTAGAAAGTCTGTGATGAAGGATCTGTGATCGCAGGCTGAGGGATCTACACTGGAGCTAGGAAGCAATGCTCAAAGTAAGAACCAGAGCTTCCCCGAAAAGTACACAACCATTTCCAGCAACAGTGAAGTCCCGAGCTCCTCCAGTGGTGAAGACAGCTGAGTTCCCATCAGGAAAGCCAATGCAGCAAGCTTCTCCAGGAGACTGGCAGTGCACCATCTTCACCTCCAGAGCCAGGAAGCAATTCTCAAAATGAGGACCAGAGCTTCCCCAAAGTGAACTGAACCTGTCCTCAGTGCCAACAAGGTCCTGAGCTCCTTGGAGGATGAAAACAGTCAAGTTCATCATGAAAGCCAGCATGACAAGCTCCTCCAACAGAACCAACAGCTCCTTACAGTTTCTACCAGCTCCCCACAGCCTTTTTCAGCTCCCAACAGCCTTTCTTCTTCTCCAGTTCTGCCTCTTATGCTGCTAGCAACAATCCTCAGGTGGGCCTCCCACACCCAGCACCACTCTTATTAAGTTCAGCTGGGTATTGCAAGTTGACCACGAGCTGTCCATCTACCACAATGGATAAATAAAATATAACATTTATACACAATGGAGTTCCACTTCATCATGAAGAAAAATTTGAGTCTTTTGTAGGAAAATGGATGCACCTTGTGATCATAATGTTAAGCGAAACAAAAACACAAACTTAAGTATTACATGTTTTTTTTTTAATGTGAGAAACCTAAATTATAAGTTCAGAACAAAATAAAAGATAGGTAATAGGAAGTAAGGAGATAGATCTTTCTCAGATGGGGAGGGGATCAAGAGATGGAGGGAAAGGAAAAGAGACGAAAAGGAATGAAGATGTGCTAGGCACATGTACCAGCTCCACACAAGCAATGTAAGCATTACGTACTGGAAACATAAAAAATGAAGGAATTGAATGACACAATTTTACAAGGACCTTTTGGTCTCTATGACCACTATTCTCTGATAAAGCAACTGTGAATAGCCAGAAATATTCCCAAGCAGCATCAGGAATAAAGGATGAAGAACTAGTGAAATCTCATCCACCAGCTGCTGCCTGACCTGGAGAGAGGATGAAGATTGGGCAAGAAAGCTCAGACTTGTGGATATTACCCTCTGCTCCCAGGGCAAGCTCCAAGTGGCAACGGGGGTCCTTATTATTTATACGCAATTTCATTGTTATGCTATTCTGAGATCTGTTCTTATCTCCTTTTTGAAACTATAAAACCCAGAAGACTTTTTGCTTATTTCTTTATCTCTTAATCTTGCAAAAACATATTCAGATATTAATCCTCCTACACTTACTGTAGCCCACTCCACAAGAATATATACCCTGCAAGTAGACTGATTTGTTGTATCTAAATGTCAGCTCTGATATGTGGAGTTAAACTGTTTCCATGGTTCGCTTTGTTGTGTGTAGTTTATGTTTCTTTTTCCCAGCTATCAAGTACATTTAGCTGTGCTGGTATTTTGTTACCATGACAATTTAGTGTCAAAGAAAATCCATAGAAAGAAAAAGGAACCTATTTAATATGGTGAGAGTTGACCTCTCAGCTCTACAACTCAAAACACATCATTATAGCAGGTTGAACTGACATATTGTGAGAATTCAAAATAATTGTTTATCCAGTCCATCACATTTCTACCAACAAGGCTTTTGTAACACTACGTTCAGTCTGGGACATCAGAATTTAAAAATCTGTCTGGAGCCTTGGAGCGGTTGAAAAGGGAGCTAGAGGGAAAAGCTGAAAGGTACATTTGCCTGAGGGTCACAAGTGAGACAGCAGGGGTTAAAGATCAACTTTGATTCCAATTCTTCACTTAAAAAATAGAGCAGAAAATCCTTCCAAAGTAAACATCAGAGTCCATAAATTGAGTTTTCTTCAATATGAATGATAACTTACCGGACAGAATGTATGCTTTACTACCTCTGGGAGGCTATCTACCATCTTCTGCCCTTTAATAGCGATTTTCTTTGGAGAAAAAGGTGTGTTTTCCTGATATTCTTACAGTAATTACAGTACCAAGAGCTCAAGGTAATTCAAGCACAAACAGTAGCCAATAGTTTGCCCATAGGGACTTTCTGGTATGTCCATCCTCAGCTTTCCACAACTGAAATCATTACTTGAGGTAATCAGCTTATCAATAAAAGGTTCATTTTTGCTCACAGTTTTGGAGCTTTATCTCCAACAGACTCATTGCTTTGGTCTTCTGATGAAGGCGCCCAATGGCAGTGGTGGAGAGTCTGTGGCAAAGCAACCCACTGATTTCACAGCCAGGAAGCAAAAGTGAATGAGAAGGGCATTAGGACCCCTTAATCCCCTTCAAGCGCTCTCTCCCATGACCTAAAGACCTTGACAAATTCGAGCCCAGCTCCACCGTGATTTAATCTAGCCAAACTTGGGCAGTTCATTCCTCTCTTCTGGGTCCATTTTCTTCAAGTGAAGTACGAGGATAATAATAACCACTTCCTAGAGGAGAAGTAAGGAGTGAGTGAGTTATCTTAACATCCTTTACCAAGTGCTTTACACATAGTAAGCATGCCCTAATCATTTCCTAATAGTTTACCTTATTTTCATTATTATTATTACTAATTATAGGCATCACTTTGTGAATCCTTTTTATTTCTCTTCAGACTCTAAGAAAAGTTATTTTATTTTGTCTTTGACATTCTTTTCTAGTTCTTTTTTTCCTTCAGTAATTGTCTCTGCAAGTTAGTAAATAAGACTAGTAGCAGCTGATGAGAATAAAAGTACTGCCCAAGACACATTAAAGGAAAGGGGAGCAACTTGCTTTAAGAGAAATTAGGCAACAAACAAAATGAATGGCACTAATCTTTAGAGAACCCAGGAATAATCTATGAAATTACCCCATTTTCTCATTTCCACTCACTTTCAGTCTGGCTTTTCTTTCTGTCAATGCCACCAAAACAACTCTTACAAACCTCAGCAGTGGTATCCACTTTCATAAGCCAAGGGACATTTTTCAGTCATTACCTTGCCTGACCTCCTTGGGGGTGATCGGCAGCCGTGACTACTTCATTCTTGAAATTCTTCCCTCTTCCCACTGAGTCTGTGACACCATGATCTCCTGGACTTTCACATCCTTTTTCTTACTTCTTTTCAGATTTATTCTGCACATCTTCTTTTGCTTGGGGTTCCCGAAGGACTCATCACAGAGAATTCTCTACTCATTCAGAACTCTTGACTCAGAATATTTTCCTAGTAATAATCTAGGCATTGAGGATTCTATTTTACATCTTCAATTCATAATATCTTGGTGAGTTTTGGATGTATTTTTCCAATTGCCTCCCTAAATTCTCCACTTTGATGTCCCAAACACAGATATGTAAGAACAAACTCATGATATTCCTTTCAGTGTATGGCCTTTTGCACTGTTTCCAATTTTAGTTACAGGCATAACCATTCATCGAGTTACATAGACCAGAAACCTAAGAAATCTCCTGTGATACTTCTTCCCCACATCAAATCCATTAGAAACCTCAAGAGTATCTCTAGAATCCGTTTTCTTTTCACTATTTCTACTTCCCTACTCTAATCTGAGCTGCCATAAAATCTCATTCACAACACTGCAAAACTTCCAAGCTGTTTATCTACATCTGCTTTGTACACCCTGCCAAACATCTGTCTACACTGCTACCAGAATGGGTAAACACACACACACAGACACACACACACAGACACACACACACACACGCACACACACTCACACACACATACACATTACTCCACTGCTTTTAGGCTAAAGAGCAGCGCTATTACACAAACGATGACTCCTTGTCTAGTACTTTCTGTCACCTGTCCCTTCAACTCCTGTGCTCCAGCCACACTGGCCTTCTTCCCATTTCTTGATCAGGAAAGCACCTCTTCCTCTTTAGACCTTTGCACGTGTAATCCCTTTAAAACATCCTCTGCTCCGTACATACCTCAAGTACACCCACTACATACCACTGAGACAGCTCAGTTCAGCTCTCAGCCTAAGTCATCTCTGTAGGGAAATTTTATTCTGCTGACCACTGCCAACTCCAGTGTAGCTCAGGTTTCTTTACTGTACACTTTTAGAGAATGTTGTATTTTTTTTCAGAGCACTTACCTAGATTTGTGATTACATATTTGTTTAGCATGATTGCTTGATTAACATCTGCCTCCCCTACTGAGAGGAATGGCATTCAACCACCATCCTCCTGTCTCAGTCATTCTCTGTCTCATGGTAGGAACCCAAATGATATTTGTAAGTTATGTTTTTCACCATTTAAGGGGTAAATCAATCAATACTTATTTATTAATCCAGTACTCTAATGAAATCTGCTTTCTACTGGATGCCAAGATTCTAGATACATCTTGTAAATCTGTTTTAAATATTTTATCTTTAACTTGGAAATTTTATTTTACTACTTTCACCTGAAATGTTTGCTATGTTAATCCATTGTGGGTTAAACTGTAGCATGTTTTCAATGCATCTGCATACCCTGGAGGCTTTATCAGAAAATGCAGATTCATAGATCTTCAGCACAGCTAATAAATCTGCACCTCTCTCTGTGAAGGCAAAGAATTTTCATTTTTAATAAGCACTACTACATTATCCTTCGGCACATCAAGCTTGAGAACAGACATATTAAGAATTCAGACTAGACCTCAAGGAAATACTGAGTACCTCAGTTTGAAACACACCAGTGTGCAGTCCATTCAAACTACTAACCGGGCACCAGGTCAACAGTTTGGTTACTGAAATTGTATTCTCCTTTTCAGCCTGTCTGTGGAATGGCCCTTACAACAGAATGGCTTTGAGGTGGGTGAAGAGCATTTGTGAGATCCAGACTGCCACAGCCTGGGACATGCCTTTGCACACTCCATTCAAGATTTTAACCCTGTGCCAGGTCAACGGTTTGGTTGTAGGAGTCACATTGTCCTTTTCAGTCTATCCGTGCAGTGGGCCACTGGCTGCCACTATAGAGAGTGGCTTTGGAGTGGGAAAACAGCATTTAGAAGTACTCATGACTTACAGAGTAAAGGCTACTTCTCAGTGAACTATGTTCTATGGAAAGGTCACTTTTTCTTCTATAATAAATAAGAACAATAATGCCCAAACTCCCAAATCTATGGCTCTCCATAGATGTAACCCCAAATCCCAAACCCCAAACCCCAAGGAATTCCAACGTGGCACATGAAACAATGAGGCAAAGATTTAACTAGAAGTAACCCCTGAATATAAATCTGTATTTGAAAATTCAAGCAAATCCCTCTTCTTTTAAAAAAATATGCAACTTGGGGTTCAAAATTGTTTTCCTCTAGCTTATGAAGACTGACAAAATGAGTTTAGTTTTGAGCAGTCAGGAAATGAGGGCTCCCATCCTCACACCTTTAACATCTATCCAGTTTCCTTTTTAAAAAGGTACATGTTTTAAGCATTGTCCCTGGGAGAAAAGACATACTATTTCCCATTTTGTTGTAAAATGCAGGTATCAGGCACTTTCTAATTATACAAACGGAAAGAGAAATCAAGACAAATGTTTGTTCTCTAAAGTCAGCTTTTGGGTGTCTCTTTACTCAGTGAGCTGATGAGATTAGGAGGCAGACTCCTGAAAGTAGAAAACAGAAAAGCAGGAACTATTCAGCTTGCTTGTATATTATCTCTTCTTTCATGCCGGAGATGGTTGTAGAAGATCCAGATGGGTCAGAGAACAAAGTTCACTTGCCATTCTAAACTTCCAAATTTTCTTTCTGGTCCCTTTTATTCTCCAGAATCACCAGCCATCTATTCATTTGCTTATTGTGGGTTTGCCAATGAATCCAAAATAAGAAACTATTCTTAGCCATATGGATTCTTAGATTAGGCATATAGATAAGAATCAAGGGATCATGTTGACAAGGGGTGATGGTGAAGACAGAATCATAAAGCCAGCTGCAGAAGGACTGACCTGGGGAGTGTGTAGGCTACTAGGTCTTTCTGTTGATTCACAGTTGAACTATTAAGAATTATAGGCCATAAAGTTTTAGTCCAGCATGATGAATAAGCTCTGGAGATCTGCTGTACAACGTTGTACCTAGAGCCAACAGTAATATATTGAACACTTAGACATCTGTTAAAAGGTCAATTTTATATTACATGTGATTACTAAATAAATTGTAGGCAAATTGTTTCTGGCCAAAGGTTCAAGATTACCAATCTCCAAATGTTCTAAATGTACAATCTTTGTAAGGCAAATATTTTGATAAAATGCCCACATTACAAATATTTGCTTATTTATAAGTTATATGTATATTCTACTCTAGATTTGCATTATTAACATTGTAAGATGTATATAAAAAGACATGGAATGAGTCCATCAGAATTTTAAAATAGTAGTACCAAAGTATTGTCCATATTTCCCACATAACGTATTATTGCTTTGACATTTGAAGAACATTGTTTTAAACAAAGAATTGCATTTGCTATATGTGTGATAGGAATTAAACAGATGGTAGCTTTTATTACTTGTGTTTTTCAGGAGTTTGTGCTATTAGGATTTAGTTGGATAGCAACAATGGAGCTGTTCATGTTGGCGTGGAAAGGACCTTATTAAGATTCATCAAAAGGTTCACAGCAGCATTGCTTATAGTAGGGAAGTAAGGGAAACAACTATTAAATAATAGATCATTGGTTAAATAAATGATGCTATCTCTGTACAATGAAATTTTTCTTTTCAATAAAAATGAAGATCACAAAGATGCCATGGGGGAGGCTATAGGGTTTGAATTGTGTCCTTTCAAATTCAAATATTGAAGTCCTAATTCCCAGTACTCCAGTATGTGACTTTATTTAGAAATAAAGTAATTGCAGATACCTTTAGTAAATATGAAGTCATCTAAAAGTAGGGTGGATCTCTAATCCAGTGTGCCTGGTGTCTTTATTTAAAAAAGAGATAGGGCATGTGTGTACACAAGGAGGTAGTCATGGGATAAGCAGAGTTATGCTGCTCCAAGCCAAAGAAGGCAAAGAGTGCTGCTGGGAGTCCACCAGAAGCCAGAGAGAGGCACAGAACAGACGTCCCTCACAGCCCTCAGAAGGAACTAGCCCTGCTGATACCTTGATCTTGGGCTTCTGACCTCTAGAACAGTGACCTAACACATTTCTGCTCTTTAAACTAGGCAGTTTGTGTACTTTTAACAGCATACCTAGAAGACTAATATGTATAATATCCGACAGTATTATGTTAAATTGAAAAGATTTCATATAATTGCCCATGTGGTATGAAGCCCGCTGTATGTGTACACAAGCACATGATTACACATGGAGATATAATACCTAGAATGCTACTGTTTATTTCTTTTTTATTTTTTTTCATTTTAAAGAGAATTGAAGAAAAAGGATAACAAAATGCCAACAACATAGACAAAAACAAAACAAAGCAAAAATGATAAGAATGATACAGGGTTTCAGAACAAAATGACAAGCATTAACAGGGGTTGTTATTTTACATATTTTTATCTTCATTGAAGTTGGTCAGATTACCAGATGTAAGAATGCAAGATTAATCAAACCATTAAAGAGAATAAAAAATAAAAACAAAAAAATTCTAAATGATACAGAGTTTCACCAAACAAGATGATAGGAATTCAACAATGATTGTTATGTTGCATATTGTCACCATATATTTAGATCACACCTCCTTTTAACAAGAGAGCTGGAGTACTATTACTAAGTGTGATACTATATCCACAGTAGATTTTAATTAGACTTCCCCTTGCCAGGACTCCTGCCATTTCCTGTCACATGATAGCCTTTAGAAGGAGCTCAGGAACTGTTAGTATCTTAATAGGTATATCTCTCAGAAAAACCTGTAGTAGCTGTCCCCCATTATCCATAGAGATATTGTCCAGTGATATGGCTCTAAATGGATGCCGAAACCTTGGAGAGTACTGAATCCTGTCCTTACTATGTTTTTCTTATATGTCCTGTAATGCTGTCGTATAGCACCAGAATTAATCTTTCCCTTTAAGTTTTATGCCCTGGTCCCTCCTTTGTATCACAGCTCTTGCACTTGGGGGCTACTACTAAGTAAAATATGGATTACTTGACCATAAGCACTTCAGTACCATGACAAGTTAATCAGATCACTGAGACAGTACCCAAGTGACTAACAGTGGGTAGTTACACAGCATGGATAAGCAGGACAAAGGAATGAGTCATGTCCTGATCTGAATGGAGCCAAGCAGCTTGAGATTTCATCATATTTCTGGGAAGAGTATGAACTTCAAATGTATGAATTGTTCACTTCTGGAATTTCCCAATTGGTATTTTCATACCATGCATAACTGAAGTCACAGAAACCAAAACTTACGGATGGGTGTGGAGATTCTATTCCTATCCTTGGTCCTTCGCATGTAATATACGCCAAAAAGGAAATACTTTTATACGATAGAAGTAAAGCTGGAAGCATGCAGCTGGATGAATGCTCATGGGAGAGATTAAAACATCTTTCAATTTTAATAAATTCCTGGAAACCAGAATATAATAATTGGTAGACAAAGACATAGCAAAAGATAAAGGTCACTAAGATATCAACATTGCAAAGATGTTAATCTATTTTTATATATAGTGAGCATCAGCTTTGTTGCATATCCTGCAGTTTAAAGCTTTTCATATTTCTTATATTTCCCTAATTCAATTTCATCTGCTCTGAGGCCCCATCCCATTCGCGTGGCAGGAAATTCCATCCTAGTCATTATCATGGTCTCTCTCTGCCCTCCAGTTTCATGTGGAAGCCACACCGATCAAAATGTTTGTGTGGGGTCCCCTTGTCATTTTTTGGAGGTGTTGAGAGAGGGCAGGATATATTATACTATTCAGGGGCCACCCCTCTCTGAAATACAAGTTACCCTGCCCTGGTCTTCCAACACACTCTCCAGCTTTCCAGATCGGTGGATGTTACCTCCTGCTTTTCTTGCCCCAGAATTCCCCAGAACTCAAGAGAAGTTCCTTTCTTCCTGGACCTACTTCTTCAAAAACAAAGGCCCCTTAAAAGCCCTGACATCCCTTTGAGGGCAGTAGAGGGAGGAAGAAGGTGGGTTGGAGACCAAGGAAAAGACATTCATATTTCTTTATTCCATGCTACTTAGAAGAAAACACACATCAACATCTCAGCAAATAACCTTATCACTCTTCAAATAAGGAAAGGTTAGAGGCCCAGGTGCTTCTAGAAACTAATTCAAACATGGAGCTGAATCCTAGGAGATCCTCAGACAGTCACCAGACCAACAGCATTAGGGTGAAATGCTTGCCTTTCTTAAGGCTGGCACTGACACTTACCAAACCCTAAAAATGGCGCCCTCCTCATTTCCCAGTGAGGGTCAGAAGTTCATGCAGAGCAGACCACCAAGCAGCACAAATCTGTTGGTACAGCAATTGACCAGACTCTGGAATTTCTACTGTCAGCCATCTGGGCTACCATAGTCTCCTTCCTTGCTTTCATTTGTTTTACTCAAGGAATTGTGTAGGGAGTTGACATGGCATAAAGGCCAACAGATTTAGGGCCTGCAGAACGGTGTTGTGATATAAACCACTTCCTCGGGTCCTAGAGACCAGGCATGCAGGCTTTCCTGGGCAGTGCCACACAAGTTAAGCAGATACAGGGTTTCATGGTCTGGGCTGGGTGACCCACAGGTGGCACCAGTGCTAGTATGATGCAGCACATTGTCTTATGAGTCCAAAACTCACACCACCCGGGTCTGAAATAGAGACAGCAAGCACCTGGACAGGTTGTGGTCAGTTTTCTCACAGTTTAATGCTCTGTAACATTATTGTGCCATTTCTGATCAGGGGCAGCCTAGTGATAATGGCAAGTGTTTACTATCTTCCTTATTTTATTTCCCCAGGTACTAGTCTACCTGGTGGAGGGCACCAATGTACATTTCTCCACTTACTTCTTGTGTTCTGCAGCTGTGACTATAGATCATAGAGATACTCATTTTGAAATAAATATTTAAATTTTTAAAAGCTTATTATGATAGACACACATTATGATAGAAGACACATTTCCAAGAACAATGGTATAAGTGTGCTTGAAGCAATGGGGAGTATTCTGAGTGGAATTAATGACAACGTGTCTTTTACTGTAATAAGTTTTTAAACTTAAGCTGGGCATGGTGGCACACACCTGCAATCCCAGCACTTGGCAGGCAGGAGAATCACTGTGAGTTCGAGGCCAGCCTGGTCTACAAAGTGAGCTCAAGGCCAGCCTGAACTGCATAGTGAGACCCTGTCTCAAAAAGACAAAAAAAAAAAAAAAATTAAAACTTAAATATTCACTGTATTTTGTGATCACTCCCATTGATTAAATATTTACAGTAGTTTCTATCAAATAAAAAATGAGGGTATGTTCTCAACCACTTTATTCACTGAATAAGGTGTTGAGCAACTTCTGGCTGTTCCCCAAACTCAAAATGGGCATGAAAGGTAAACTCTCTGAATCAGTTTAGGACATCAGGACAGCCACGACAACACAACTAAAAACACTCACAAAAGAAGACTTCCAGAACTGCTGCAGGGAGCAGCAAGAATGCTGGGATGTGCCTGAAGCAAGGGGGAGGACTTTGAGGGGGACGAATGCCAGTGTGTCTTCTATTGTAATAAAGTTTTAATAATCTTAAACACTCATTGCATTTCATGATCACTCAGCATATGCCATGCTGCTCAGGAATATATCCCCTCAGCATTCAAACCACAACTGCTGTGAACACTATGATGTGTCATTCACTCCCTTCTCCTGTGCCCGCCCAAGGACTTATGGCCCTACATCGGGGAATGCCATTGTTGTTGACCTCCAGCTACGGGTCACTGCAGGGTGTGCTCAAGTCACAGAGTGCTGCCTTCTCCAAGGTCACACCCCTCCTGGGGTAGCCCACAACTGGACTGATCCAGATGGGATATAATCATTAGGTCATTTTAGCCCAAAGCAGAGCAATTTTTACAGGCCATTTTTAGCTCTAGAGAGAGCTCTCTCTTAGAGTTGGTCAAAGTTACCATTAAAGAATGGCTACATGTAAGGAGTGGTGGCACATACTTGTAACCCTGTGCAGGACCACCAGGATGGCGCTCATGGAACGAGAGCATTTGTCTCCATTTTGGCTAACCCTGGCCCTATTTCCGTGTATTGATATGTATAGAGCTGGCTGGGGTATTTCTTTATCTCCTCATTTGGCTTTAAGCAATGAAAATGGGTCTAACCAAGGTGCAAATGTGTAGTCCTTAAAGCAATTGGATAGGTCAGAGATGCCCTGCCTATAGCTTCCAACTAGTATGCATAAGCTAGGCGAATGACCCCATGCTGTTGGACTGAACCTCAAGAAAGAGGCCATGACATCTCAGGGCATGAAGATTACACATCAAAACTGACGCACCAACCCCAAAACACAAGATACTTCCTCAAATTGTGTCAAGCAGATTATTCTTTCTGTATCTGTGTCTCTTTCTTTCTGCATATTACAGAGGTGCTATCTTACCTCCTACCTAGTAGCCCAGCTCACAGCATTCACGTACTTCCTGCTGTTCCCATGTTCACTATCCCCCAGCCATTTCCCTCTTCATGTATTAATAAAACCCAGGTTTGGCCCTGGGTTGAGGCCTTTGTTCTGGTTAGCCGTTGTTCTAACTGGACTGAGGACCCCCTTGGTTCCCCACAACTACAGATATGTATTTATCTCTTTATCCTCATTGTGGGTTGCACTGGAGGTGGTAGATTGGTATTACTTATTGGAATTCCAATAACTTTTCACTGAGATTACAAATATAAACTCCACTGGACCACTACAAAGCTGGTGGAGAGGGATTTCTATATAATCTCAGTTTGTAATTGTCTTGGTTACTTTTCTCTGATTGCTGGGACAAAATACCCGACACCCAAAATTAAGGAAGGAAAGGTTTATTTAGCTCACAGTTTGTGGAGGTTTCAGTCTATACTTGGCTGGCTCCAAGGCAGAGTGGCACACAGTAGAGGGCAATAATGGAGGCAGAAAGCAGCAAAAACACAGCAAAAACAACAAGAGCAAAAGGGGAGGAGCAGCAAGAGCCAAGCCTCTTTCTCTCCCTTATATTGTATGCAGGATACCCATCCCAGGGAGGGTGCAACACTCACACCCATAATGCCAGCATGGGACCATGAATCAATCACAAGCTCTGGAAGCTTGCCCCATGACTGCATGAGGCTTTGGGGGGACATCTAGACACAAACCATAACAGTAATCAAGAAGCTGAGGCAGGGAGATTGCAAGTTTGAGGTCAGCTGGGGCAATTTAGTAAGACCCTGTCTTAAAATAGGAAGGCCTGGGGATGTAGCTCAATGTAGAATGCTTTCCAAGCATGGACAAGGTCAGTACCACACACACAGACACAGACACACATAAGAATGGCCACATGATGTAGCTTTGGGAAACAAGATATTAGCACCAATCTGATGGCAATTTCTAAGAGTTTTCCATTTTCTTGATAGAAATAATTCCCTGTTCACGCTGGATTCTATGGTCGGTAGAATAATGCTTCCCTCCTTCTCCACCTAAGATGTTCACATCCCTATCTCTGGAACCTATGGATATCAATTTATGGATGTGATAAAGTTAAGATTCTTCATTGGGGGAGGACACTCCAAGAGCACAAAGAACCTTGTAGGAAGAGGGATGTGTGTGTGGGGTGTCAGAGTCAGGGGAATGGAATGCTATCGTGGGAGCAGAGAACAACAAACAGTAATAGAGCGGGAGGCAGAGAGGAAGATCAATGCTGCTGGCTTGAGGAACAGAGGAAGGGGCCATAGCCAAAGAATGTGGACAGCCTCTGGAAGTGGACACAGCAGAAACAGGTTTTCCAGACAGTCTCTAGAAGGAGTACCGCCCTGTGAATACCTGGTTTTACCCTAGTGAAACTGATTTTATATATCTGACCTGTAGAACTGCTGTCAGAAATTTATGTCAAGTTAAGCCACTAAATTTGTTATAGCAGCAATGGGAAATGAATATAATTTTGTACTAGTCAGCTTTGTATTACTGCTGTGAATTACCTGAAGCAATAAATTTGTCAAGAACTCACAGTTTCCAAGGTTTCAGGTCAAGAAAGGTGGCCTCATCACTTGGGGGCTTCTGGTAAGGGCACCAGATGGGAGTGGCGGATACCTCATGCTAGAGAAAAATTGCAGTAGGAGCCAGGAAGCAGAGGCTGAGAGATCAGGGTCACTCTAATTCCTTTAAGGGCGCATTCTGATGACCTTAACCTCCTACTAGGCCCTACTTCCTAAAGCCTACACTACCTCCAATAGTGCCACCCTGGAGACCGGTCCCTTAATACATGGCCCTTTGGGGCCCACTACCCATATTCCCACCATAGCATGTTTCCTTGCCTCTGTCTCCCCCTTCCTATCTAGGTCATGGATAAAATGGATAGAACTGCATGCCTCTGTCTCCCCCTTCCTATCTAGGTCATGGATAAAATGGATAGAACTGCAGGAGCTACTTTAAGATGAAGGGAAAAGGCCAAGAGATGCCAAAGAACTCACCTTAACATCTTCAATTCATTGAACTATTGCCAGCAATTGCCTACCTGTAGATCTACTGTTTTATGAGCAAACAAGACAAAAGTAAACTACAAAAAAAACCCCACTTCTAACATGCTTGAATCACTTTAATCTCATTTGCTTCACTTCACAGTGGAAAGCACGTCTTATCTAATGCAGCAGTCAACAAAAATATATAGTAGAAGCCAATTGATCGTTACGGAAAGATATTCATGATATGTATTAAGTTATAAAAAAGCATGATAAATATCTAAAATATGATTCCATATTGTTTGGGGATTGTTAGCTTTAATAATTTTCAAAAAGCTATTTCTAAGGTTATATTCCAAAATGTTAAAGTTTATATTACTTTTGTAAGTATTATTTAGTTTCCCTGCTATCTTTTACTTGTGGAATACAAATAAAACAAGGGTTTTCAACATTTGTTAAAGTAAGAGACATAAAGGCAAAGAGTCACCAAAACAATTCAAGGATAAATACGAAGTTGGCAAGAGTCAATGCTTATCTGCATGTGGAAGAAGAAAATAGGTAAAGACTGACTGGTAAAGTGAGGTTTTATAACAAGAGTGGGAATTAGCACAGTCTAGGCCAGGCTAGAGAAGGCTGCGTACTTATATATCTGTGTGGTCTCAGCAATGAAAAAGTGTGAACACCAACGAACGACTCAGAAAACAAAGTGTTTATGTTGGAGTAACAAATAATTCAAGATGTTTAGTGAAAGTTACATACAGTAGTTGCTCCCTGATCTATAGTTTCTATTACCTGGAGTCAACTGTGGTGAAAATATTAAATGAAAAATTCCAGAAATAAGCAATTCATTCGTTTTAAATTGCAAGCCATTCTGAGAAGTGTGATGACATCTTCCACTATCCCACTCCAGGCTTGGACATGAATCATCCCTCTGTTTGCCGTACCCACCTTGTATATATAACTCCCACTCATTAGTCATTTAGTAGTCATGTGGGTTAACAGGTTTACTGTCAAGGTATCACAGCGCTTATATAAAAGGCTCAGTACTATCTGAGACTCCAGGCATCCACTGGGTGGTCTCAGAACATATCACCATTATTACGGTTTAGATCTAAAATGTCCCCCAAAGTCTCATGGGTTTGCAAGATGATTGGATGCTTGGGAGTGCTATACTTATCAGTGGATCCATCCATTGATTCAGAAGCTGACTGCGCTATTAAAAGGTGGGGCCTGGTTGGAGGTGAATCCAAGGAATGTGACCTGGAAGGGCATATTCTTGTCCCCAGCACCTCCCTTCTCTCTGCTTCCTGAGTGCTTCCTGGATGAGCACTATTTCTTCTTCCATGCCTCTCTGTCATCTTGTTTCTGCCTTGGAACCAGCGTACCATGGACTCAACCTGTGAACCAAAATAAACCTCTTCTCGCTTAAGTTGTAAGTGTTGGATATTTTATCCCAGCAATGAGAAAATGACTAAGACAACCATGGATAAGCTGGGACTACTACACTGCAATAGGAGTGGAGGGCTATTATATTATTATCTAAACAATAATGACACCTTCTGTAAAAATTATATCATTCAAGCCTACTTTGTTTTATCTTTTTTCACAGTACTTATCTGTCATATTACATCCTCTATCTTTGTTATGTTTCTCCTTCCACTAGGATTTCAGGACATGAGAAAAGGGAGCTGGGCCCTCTTGTTCCCTGCTCTGTCTCACCTGGTGACACAGAGCCTGGTGCACTGTCAGTCTCAGCAAATGTGTCTGATGGCTGAAGAAATACAGAGAGGGTTTGTAAGACTTCCTGTAAAGGGTTAGATAGTAAATATTTTAGACTTTGCAGGCCATGAGGCAAAATCAAGGACATTCCTCAGATACTTACAGAACAACTATTAAAAACAAAATCATTCTCAGCTTGCAGGCCATATAAAAAAGGGGCACCCAGCCAGATTTGGCCTGCTGGCCATGGTTTGCTAGCTCCTAAACTGAAGGATTAACAACTCAACAAAAATGAAAAATATCCTCCAAGTATCCTTAACCTCACAGATCATTTCTAGTAACTTTCAGAAACCCAGCCAAATGCACAAAAGTGGAAGCAACATATTTACCAATTTTATGTGGTTTTGTGGTACATGTCATCTCTACAATGTGAAGAAGCAAGTACAGGGATATCACTTCTTCACATCTAAATGCTATGGAGTGATAACTTGGGGTGCTATCAGGTCCTGGTCGTGGGAAACTCTTACTATTCTGCACAACGCCAAGAACTAGGGCACACTTAGTTTAAGATCCATCCATAAAGACATAAACAGGCAGTATATTCTTAATCCTTTTTTTAAAAAAAAAAACTAGGTGTATACAGTTTACTTAGAAACGTCAATGACTTTTGTTTTCAACACTTGCAGATAAAAGGCATATTAAAGACCATGTGATTTCTATTCCAGATGGTTCTGTGCTAATCTAACTCAGTATCTCGCAGTGTTTGCTTACCGGAATGTTTTAAAGTTTACTTGCAGCACCGTAATAGAAGGGCATTACTGTTTTTAACTACAGTGTGTTTTCATAGAGGGCATTGCCACGTATTAGTGATTCACTACTGTGGTGCTGGACCCTGGGTTTCCAATTCCCTGCAACCTCACATACATTATAGAGTGCTCATACATGCTCCTAGTGGATGTGGGCGAGGTGCTATCAGAATCTTCCCCAGGAGGCACCCTTTTTCTACCTCGTCAGCAGCACCTAAGGGTTCCCTTTGCTCCACAAACTCAGCCTTAACTTTCTAATATGCAGCACTTTGTTGAGCATAAATTTGTTGCTTTTCTCTGACATGCTCCATATTTTTTGTCTCCCATTTGGGCTTCCCCTCTAAGACTGGCCTGCTTAGGATCTTTGCTCGTCATTGTTTTTAACCTTTTCCTTGATTCTTGGCTGATAATTTTTTTGGCAGTTTGGCACATTGCAAAGGCATTTCTCCTTTACTGTCACTCACCTGCTAACCCTGTCTGTGATGACCTTCATCAAACTTGTCTTAAATAAATACTGTCAAATTTTATGCTTTTGGGGTTTTAAAAGAAACCTGTCCTAACCAGGAGTGGTGGCACATGCCTGTAATCCTCAGCACTCAGGAGGCTGAAGCATGAGGATTGCTGCAAGTTTGAGGCCAGCTTGGGGTAGAAAATAAGTTCAAGGCCAGCCTGAATTGCATAATGAAGTCCTAGCTCCAAAAGACAAAAATAAATAAGTAAATAAATAAATGGACTCCTCCTCATTCTGAAGTCACAAATATTTTCCTAGTTACTTTTTTCTTCTTGTTAGCTTTATCGTTTTACTCTTTAAAATTTAGGTCACTAATCACGTTTATATGATCATGTTTATATCTTATGTGAGACTGTATCCTTTCTTCCTATCTCAGGACATGTTTAGTATCCCATAAGATAGATAGATGTTTCTCGGCTCTCTATTTTAGTACTTTAGTCTTCTTGCAATTATAACATTATTATTTTTATTAATTAATTTATTGGTACATTTTAGGTATACATAATGATTGCATTCATCATAGGGAATTTGTACCTGTATGTTATATAATTTGATTCTTTTTTTATTATCCATTTCTCTACCTACCCTTCCAGGCTTGTTCCCCTCCGCATTTACAAAAGCTTTGTTTCCATTTTTCCTTCTTTTCTCATTTGTTTCTTTTCCCTTCCTTCCTTTGCCCCATCCCTCCTAATCCCCCTTCCCATTTGAACAATACTTCCTATTTCACAATATCTATTATACATTTTGGTTCTTATTTACCCTTTTGGTTTCTCATACCAGGGAAACAGTGCAGTATTTACACATATGTGTCCGATTTATTTCACTTAAGAATATGGTTTCAAGTTGTATCATTTTAGCTAGAAACTTTTAAACCATTGACTTTAAGACACATTTTAATATCTAGTAACATAAATTTCCCCTTTTAAGTTCTTCTTTTGCACAGTTACTTTCTCTAACCGTGGAACTGTATTATACCTCATATACAGTGTTTTAGAAACAGTTTATCAGATCCTCTCCTTTCTCTCCCACCCTTACAGTAGGCCCTCTCCCAAAAAACTCTAAGGAAATTTTTATTGGAATTGCCATGAAATTATAGATTAATCTGGGGGTTGCACTGACATATGTAAAATGTTAAGGTGTTTCACCCATGAAACATGGCAAATCTTTCCTGACTTTATCCTGTGGATGTAATCCTAGAATCAAATAATCTAACAATCAGGGTTAAGAAAATAGAAACCACTGAGAACGTCTCAAGTAGGATGGGATTTAATCCAGAGAATTAGAATCTTGCACAATACACACACACACACACACACACACACACACACAAATACATAGAAGAAAAGTGAATATCAAACAAAACTTTGTGGCTTTCAGGAAACCCAAAAGCAAGGAATATTGCAGGAACCTGGAGACTATAAAGGACACTGTTGGTCTCAGCCACCTGCCTCATCCCAGCAGCAGTGCTCCCAGAAGTTGCCACACAAATCCTCTGTCAACTGTCCCCACCCCTGTCCAGATATTACCAGTTAATGATGACTTTTTCTATTATCTCTCCTCCTAAATTTCATGCAAATATCTCTTTGGTAGAAGGTAGCCCAGAATTCAAGAGGTAGGAATAATGCCATGCTAAGAAGTAATAACTCAGTGCAAAAGAAAGACAGAAAGTGCTTCATAAATGTTAAGTGATTTGTAGTAAGTTAAAGTTGAAAACATATAATATCAAATTTATTTTATATATGATTCAAAGGAAACGCATTTTAACTGATTGAATGATATGGCATATTATTTCACTTGGAAGCCTTACAAGTATTTTAACACTTGCAAAGCCTTACTTTCAAAATAGGATGAATTTTTTCATAAGAAATAATATGTCTGGAAAGACCTCAAAGTCAGTATAACAGTATTTCCATACTGCTCAGCCAGGCCATACATTTACTGAACTGTATCTAGTTAAACTCCATGATTTAAGAGATGCATGGAAAATCTGATGGCTGCTCAGGCCGAAGCAGTAAAACTGATTCAACATCAGGCAAATTGAATTTATTTTACACAACACCCATACACACACAATACACATGTGTCTGGATATATGTGAATGGTGGAGTTATTAATAGTGCTAAAGGTGTAAGGAGGGTTATTACCAAGACACAAGTTTCCAAGCCCTTCTGATCACCATCCTTGTCAATAAACATGTGTTGATCATGCACTAATTTGGAAATTAAAAGAATGAAATATAATTATAAAGACAGGTTCTAACATTCCTTCAATGTTCCAGTGGAACCTGTAACACAGTCCTGCTGCACACACACCCCTTTGTAGATAGTGTAATCTTGTCTGATCTTCTGTATGTTTTCCATATTCTTCATCATGTTGGCCAAAGTTAGAAACTGCATAAACATTGTACAATGGATACCTTAAACCAAAGGTAACACCAAGCAAGCGTCAAGTTTACCCTGGTGACATCATAGCTGCCAGAAGAGGGCAGATGTGAGCAGGGTGTCAGCAGGCGCCTGCCCTAGAATCCATAAAGTAAATGAAGAAAGCAGCCAGAGCAAGGATGGACACAGATTCTAAAAGAAATGCTTAAGCCAGACAGAGATGAGCCAGGCCTAGAATGAGAAATGAAGCCCCCAAGACACCAAACTAAACCCAGGACAAACTAAAAATAGTACTGGAGTTGGGAATTTGTAGTGTGTGGTTCACAGTTGGGGGGTTGAAGGGAGGGGAGGGAGAGAGTCAGAGAGAGAGAGAGAGAGAGAGAGAGAGATATTTAATTCAGAAGCCAAAGCCTAAAACTAGGACAAGAAAGACCTTCACACTGTGTCAGATCAAATTTCAGGACCAGATAGGAATAGTTACAGGTTCCAGGGCTCAGAAGTTTATGAAGCTGTTATCTTTAAAATATGCCTGGGAGTAAGACTCTTCAGAAAACAAACTATTATTCTCAGTCTTATGATTTCTAATCTGGAAGAATTCTTATCCTTTCCAACCTGGGAGGCACGTAGAGCTCTGGCAGACTCTTTGAAATGTTAGAGCTCAAAGAACAAATCAAGGAGTTCTAGTGCAGAATGATAGCACCTGGCAGATAACATGATTACTGAAGATCTGTTTAATGCTGACTCATCTGTGATGAATAGCGGTCCACAGGAGGACACCATCCACAGAGGACCCCCGAGGCGGTGCAATGAGGAGGCTCCATAGCCTGACCCTTAATGTTTGTGGCTCCAGCTCATCACTGCTTCCTCTCCTATATCTAGGAATTTGTGAACCTGTAGTTGAAAACATAATCACCACTAAAAATTAAATGGTTTAAGCTCCCAATAAAATAAGCGGTCATAAAAGATTGAAAAACAATGAAAACACATCACTTTCTAATTATTTTACTATATATTACCATTATTACATAAAAGATGATCTGTATAGTGGAAATACTATATAATAATGGCTTCTATGTATCTCTTCCCAACTCTGCCCTCAACGGTGCCATGTTGCTAGCTTGAAATTAGCCAGAATGGAGGATTTACACCACAAAAATTGGTGAAGGTAACAAAGCAGGGCATTTTTCTCCCAGAGAGGCAGCAATGAGATATTTACCAGTGCGATGCTGAAGCAGGAAGACCAACACCATTGCAGTAGTCCATGTGAGACACAAGGGCAACCTGAACAAGGGTGATGGCAAGGGGAAGATGGTTCCGCATCGAAGGAAGGATAAAGTCGACAGAACTTCTTTGCTGTGGTTGGAATTTGCAAGGAAACAATATGATACAGGATGCAAAATTTACAGGATTATTTTATAATAGTCACCTAAAGAGTCATATACAAAGAGAGTGCAGGAAATCTGTCCACACACTAAGACCAAAAGAATCCAGCTGAGGCCCTGGATCCCACAGCAATGTCCTGCATGAGTCCAGCTGAAAAGCTACAGCCCATAACAGTGCCCCCCAGAGGTCCAACCGGAGGCCAAGAGTCCACAAAAATGTCTCATGCAGGCCTATTTTAGAATCTGTGCTGGCCCAAAAGTCAGTGGTGGAAGCTAGAAAGTCTGTGCCAGAGGAAAGAAGATCTATGCTAGCAGGCTGAGGGATCTGTACTGGAGCTAGGAAGCAATGCTCAAAGTAAGAAGCAGAACTCCCCTGAAAAGTACCACAGCCATCCTCAGCAACAGCAAGGTCCCAAGCTCATCTGATGATGAGAACAGCCAAGTCCCTATCAGGGAAACCAGCACAACAAGCTTTTCCAGGAGACTGAACAGTGCACCATCTTCCCCTCCAGAGTTAGGAAGCAATTCTCAAAGTAAAGACCAGAGCTCCCCCAAATGAACCATAGCCATTCCAATGACAACAAGGTCCCAAGCTCCTCTGATGATGAGAGCAGCCAAGTTCATATCAGGAAAGCCAGCATGACAAGCTCTTCCAGGAGAACCAACAGCTCTCTAATAGCACCCTACAGCTCTTCTTCCTCTCCAGTGCTGCCTCTTATGCTGCTGGTAACAATCCTCAGGTGGGCCCCCAACACCCAGCACCATGCTTACTCAGTTCAGCTGGGTTTTACAAATTGACCACCAGTTGTCAATCCACCACATTCTTATATACTACATTGAAAAGGGAAGACTATATATGTGTTTCCAAAGATTTTGAACTTGAGTTTGATTATAGACTTTTGAATTTGAGAACAAGATAGAAGCCAACTTCTGTAGTAGTAGTAACTATTAAAGAAAATTTTCTTGAGTTTTCTTCAGAGCTTTCATCAAGACTTTGAAGATAGTTATCTTTTCTATAATATAGCAATGATTGATGTTCCTGGAAACTGAATATGGTAACTAAATAAGTCAGAATTTCTCTTTACTTCCCCAATACTTAATACAGTGCCTGGTATATGATCAGTGTTCAGCATTCAAGGCAGTCATATCCCTCAACTAAGATGCTATCTTTTGTATTTGGGGGTCTATGCAAAAACCCACAGTCATTTAATTGGGACCTAACTAGTATATCAATTTACTTGAAAGCAATAGCTGAAAACAACTGCATCACTAAAACGCAGAGCTCTCTAACTAGTTTAACATATCTGGTGGGCTACATTCATTGCTACTAATGGCAGTGCGTTTGGGAGTATTGCACATTCTAGCGGGGACATTTTATTTTCAAAGAAAATCAGGCCATGGTTGGTCTGTGAGCCAGTGTTCCCACAGGATGTATGTGTGTGCATTGTTCAGGTATGTATTTATTTATTATAGGATTTGGATTGTGCAGTTATGGAGGACAAGAAATCCCACTACGGGTCATCTGTAGGCTAGAGACAAGGAAACCAGTAGTGTCATTCAGTCTGAGTCCAAAGGCTCAAGAACCAGTAATACTGATGTGCAAGGGCTGGAAGGGACAGATGCCTCAGCTGCAGAAGAGAGAATAAATTCTCCCGTCACCTTTTTTTCCATCTGGGCCCTCAACTGTTTGGATGATGTCTCCTATTTGGTGGATCATTTCTACTCTATCTGCTGATTCAGATGCCAACCTCTTTCAGAAACACTTTCACAAAAATAATGTCATCCTTTATCCTTGTCAAGTTGACACATAAAATTAACCATCATACCCCGCAAGCAGAATACAGGTGTAGTCACTAGCTCTAAAACATAGATTTTAGAGAGTAACTTACTTCATTCTGCTGTCTCCCAAAATGAAGTCTTTTTTGGGTATGCCAGAACTAATCTTGAAAGGTCTGCTTACTTCTACTCTTGGCTCCCTGACACATACTTTGGTCAAATGAGAAACAATACTTTTTACAGGCAGAAGAGAATTTTGTTGATCTTTCTTTCAAAACCAAGAGGAAATCTTATTCATAAGGGTATTTCCATTATCAGTCTGCTGAACTACAATGTTATCATAATATTTTGGCTTCCATCTCAGCATTCTTTATTTGCAGAGAACATTTTGGTTTTTCAACTGGTAAACTGCTTTCCTCTAATCTTTGTGTAGTAAAGTTCTCTGTGGCCTTGAAAGTCCCTAGGCTCATGAAAGGTGCCTTCTCAGACTCAGGCCATGAAGCAGGATTCACTCACCACACAGCCAGTGAAGTGGCCCTGGGGTCACTTAATGATGGGGCATTCTACTTCCCAGAGGCACCGTAAAAGAAGGGTTTCTTTCTTGCTACATGGTAGCCCTTGAAACAAAAGTCATTCTCCACAATTTGTCCTTCTACTTCTTTTGCAACAAATATACTGTTGTCCACTGGCAAAAATTTTGTACAAGTCTCTGGATTACCAGTTTATTTTATAGGATATTATGAAGGACATTGATGAAGTGATACATGGGGTGAGACTTGGCAGAGGGACACAGACCTTTTATGCTTTCTCCAGGGAAACTACCCTCTTGACACCTTCATAGTATACTGCTATCCAGAAACTATCAATTTTTTGGTAAAGTTTCACTATTATAATTTGGATCATAAATGAGCCCAAAGTTTCATACATAAAAACTTCATCAGTCGTCTGTGGCATTATTGAGAGGTAGTGGAGACTTTAGGAGGTGGGGCTAGTGGAAGGAAGTAAGGTCATTGGCATGGCCTTTAAGTGGGTAATAGGAACTACTGTCTCTTCATCTCTGTCTCTTCACTTCCTGGATGCCATGAGGTGAGCAGATTTGCTTCCTCATGTCATGAAGCTGTCAGAATCTCAAAAGCAACAAGGCCAAGTGACCATCAACTAAAATCTCCTAATCCATGAGCCAAAAGAAATCTTTCCTCCTTGAAGCTGATTTTCCTCAGGTATTTTGTCACCATAATGAAAACCAACATCTTATTCTTTACAAAAAACACTATAAATGCACAAAAACATTATTACCAAAGTTAAATACCTTCTCACAATAAATTTGTTGTTGCCATTAGGAGTTTTGAATAAACAACTGTCTATAGTTCCTAGGCATCATACTGCAATGATATCCTAACTATGAAATCAACAGAATATAAATTCCAGGAAATAATGGATATCTTTATTACTTTTAGAAACTGGATATCTAAATGAAGTAGACTTGTGGCATTAAAACTAACTACCATTTTAGAATAGCACTTTGTATTAGTCAACTTAGCTCAGGTTGATCATAAATAGTCCTTAAATCTCAAAAGGTTTATAGCAACAAATGCTTGTTGTTTTGATGAGTGGATTTTTTTGAGGAATGACCAATAATTAATCAAAGTTTTTGTCTTATGAATCAATTTAAAGTTCTAGGTGATTATAAACTAATATGCAATTGAAATCCAGATACAATCATTTATCCAGGTATCTGGTTATTCTCATTATAGGTTCTTTTTTAATTTCTAGTATTCTATAACAACTTATCTTCTGTACTAACAGTATTTGTTTTCATATTATTCCACAAGGAGGAAATGTTAGTATTTATATAAACCATGAAATCCACATATTGGGTATCATTACACCTGGTTTATGGGTAGTTCACTGGCAGACATATTGGACAATCTAATATATTTTCCCCTATATCAAACATGACCTGGAAGTAAGAAGTTTTCCAGGCAAAAAGACAAGCAAAGATGGAATTAATCATACAAAATCAGGGCAGATTTACTTCTTTCATGTAATTCTTCATAGGAAAAATTATATTAGTTACAGGTAGAGAGACAGATAACACAGTAGATGCAAACTGCCATTAGGCTGTGGCCCTGATCCACATTTTCAATTAAGAACCAAGTTAGAGTAGCAGGCCTTTCATGTCTTGGGATATAACTCTCAAGTGGCAGAGGGAGAAAATTAATGAGAAATGGTAGACCCTCATGAAGGGTCTCAGCACCTTGCTCTAAAATGCCATGTGCCATTTTAACTTACATTGGCCAAAGCCAGACACATGACCTAATGTAGAGTAAGGGGCACCATGACATCAATTGGGTCATGAAATATACACCTCTGAAATAATTGGGAACATTAACACAACATACCATATACCCTCAGACTGGTATGTGCCCCCTCCAAGAAAGGTAGTGCAACCTAAGCAAAAACCATTTTTTAGTGATTTTAAAGCTTTTAATTTGAATGAATTGAAATTCCTTTAAAAGAGTAATCTTAAATATTTTCTTGGGGTCATTCAAATAAGCTGTTTTATTAAAAACATAGTACCAAAGTGCTCTCTAAAACATCAGAAAAATGCTGGTTTTTCAGTCTCTATGGGTAATCATAAGGAATGCTAGGATTTACACAAGAGTTATTGAATTAATGGTTTAAAAGGTTAAATAAATTGCTTGAGGTCACAGTCATTTTAAGCAATAGATACTGGGTTTAAGCCAAAGACTCAGATATTTAATATACTATTCTTGCCAATCTGCAGTGAGAAAGAAATCATTATTTCTTTGTCAATGTGTGGGTTAAGATGTTCCAGGAATTCTCTATACCTTTAATAATCTTAAACCTCCATTAGAACTCCACTTAAAGAGAAGCCTAAGTCCTTAATTATGCACCAGAGATACTGCCCTGGTGTATTATGCCTGAGCTCATGATTACATGTTTTGTCTACAAGCTTGGAAGACTGAGTAGTGATGTCCTGAACCTGCTACTGCTACAGATGCCAGAATATATTGTGGCTTCCACCAGAAATTTTGATGTTCTACTTCATTGATTTACTGTTCTGGGTTAATCAAAAGAATATTCTAAGATTCCATACCAGATCTGTACTTATTGAACGTGTGAAAGGAATAAACATCAAGGAGAATGCTCAGAGAAATAACATTGTTCTTTAGTTATTGGCATGAATTATCTTCCTATAAAGGGTACACAAAACAAGAACATTTTTCTTTCAAATTTCAGCAGGCAGTTGATAATTTAACTCAACCAAATTACATAAAGCACATTGGGGAATTGTTTGCATGAAGCATAACTAGAAGCTGCATCTGGAATTGATTTTTATATTTTAGAATAGTCTAAAGGAATATCTGTTGTAAGCTTTTCTATTCAACATAGCCCACTGAAGGAATTTTTTTTCCATGAAGAATAACAAGGAATGTGTGTGTGTGTTTGTGTGTGTGTGTGTGCATGTGCACACGGGCGCATGCATTGAATTTGTGTATAAATTTTTGAATTATTTTAGTAAAAGACCATCTGCACTAAATGCTTCATCAATAAGACAATGTATGTAGACTATGCAGCCCCAGATATTTCTGAAAAAGGAATCTAGGGGCATGGGGAATTCAAAAAATTATTCTAAATGTCATCTGGAAAATACATATCTGGAGATTACCTAGAAGGGAAAAGAGGTAGAAAAGGAAGGGAAGAAGTTCAGAAGGAAGATTTATCTGCCGCCTGTGAAAACATATAAAGTTACAGAAATTTAAAAAAAACACGGAATCAAAAAAGGGGGACAGATCCATGGGTCCAAACAGAGCATTAAAAACAATTCCACAGATGTATGAGAATTTTGTATGTCAAGATGACACCCCACATCTGTGATAAATACAGGGTCCACTTGATAAAAGACACTGTGAAAAAATGGACAGTGTTTTAGGGGGAAACATGTGTTTCTATAGCTCTCCTTTGTCAAATTCCAGATGGGTCAAGGATATAATGATCTCATGTCGATTTAAAAATACACTTCAATATTGAAAAGTTACTAATCATGAGTTAATATTTTTATGATGTAATCTCTCTGACTTTCCTGTATTTGCTAAGATGTGTGATTCGTGAAAGCAAGGATCAGCTTTACTTCAGTCACTACTACATCCCTAAACCTAGCAGAGTGCCAGGCAAAGTCAAAAATAGTTGTTAGGAAGGAAAACGAGAGATTTTATTGATTATCACATAAATTGCATTGGGGAATTGTTTGCAATTCCCTGCTAGACAGTGTTGGCTTTTACAGTGAGTCTGTGTATGCATCTGTCCTGTTCAAGCTACTTTTGGCTAGAAAGGAATCTACTCTTGGTCCCTCAGCATCTGTGGGCAAAAATCCATGAATAAGTTAAATATGTTTGTTGTAACACTGGGGCAAATAAGAGTTAGGCAGACTTCTCAGCACTCAGCCAGATGAAAACTTAATAAGAGTTCCAAATATTGAATTTCTGAGTATTGACATGCTGAGATTTTGCTTTTTCTATCCCCATGAGATCAATTTATGACAGAGAGGGTAAAGAAGAACTCATTCTAGAGACTTATCTGTCTATACTTGAGCATCACTCTTCTATTTTTAACCACAAAAGCTACTCTATACAAAGTACTATAGTCCAAAGTTCTGATCACTCCTGCTGCTCTACAAGACCTGTATCTATCTCAGGGAACACCTGGAACGAGATTATCTAGTAACCTTTTATCCCAAGTAGCATTGCCCATCAACTGTCATGGAGTTCATTCAGTATGAGAGAGCAGAATGCATTGATTGTTTTTACTATTATTATTGGCTAAATTTTCTAAAGACTCACCAGAACAACAAAGATGTTAGTAGGCTTCAAAAACCACTATGACTATTAAAGCAAGTCATCTAGGATTTCAGCACCATTATTTTTTATGGGTAGGGCATGAACTTTGGACCAACACATACCCAGTTCCAACCCAGTTCCAAAGTTCAGGGTTGGAACTTAAGGTATGTCTTAAGCCACCATGAGGATTTTTTGCATCTAGAGACTTGTCAAAGGCTTGTATCTCTTGGCTGGGTCACTGCTGACCCCAGACACTAGGAACTGCAGACACTATTCTGTCAAGTCCTGCTTTGGTCCCTGCTGACTCTTCCCTCAAGCCAGGAACAGAGGGGGACAGTGCTAACAGTGAAGTCACAGCCTGAAAAACTCATTAGCCCATCCAGGAGTGAAGCAAGAAACCCAAAGGAAGATTCACTTAGGAAAACAAGTTCACACAGTTAACTAGAGTGGAAAGATAAAGTAGAGAGTTGGTAGAAAAGAGAAAGAAGAACACAAGCTATGAAGTATGATCACAAAATACAGTGGATGCTTAACTTTTTTAAAAAAATACAGCACAGCAAAGGATACATTGCAATTAATCACCCTCAAAATTCTCCCGCTTGCTCCAAACACACTTATCCCATTGTTCACGTCACTTTATGAAGCAGTTCTGGGGATCCTCTTTCATGTCTTTAGCTGTGCTTTTGTGGCTGCCTTGATGTCCTGAATCGATGGAAAACTTTTTACATCTTTTTACTTTTTACAGTCTTTTGGACTGTAGGGAAGAGCCAGAAGTTGCTTGGTGCCAGATCCAGTGAATAAGGTGGATGAAGACACACTGTAATGTTTTTGACAGAAATTGCTGTAAATGTCTGATCCATGTGGGATGATTGAAAGATACAGTTAATATTTAAATTTAAAAATTTATTACAGTAAAATATACATTGCCACTTATCCCCCTCAAAAAACTCAAAATACTCGCACTCATTTCCAACACACTCATCCCATCATACTTGGCAATACATCTTTCACTGTAATGAGATTTTCTTCACTTCATCTTAGCCAAAAGGCTGAGAAGCGATGTTTTCTTTAATTTAAACATCTACCTTATCTTTTAATCACCTCTTGTAAATAATTGAGTGATTCCAGACTTAGATATTTCACTAGACTTGGAATTAAGCAACAGAACAAATAAACCTAAAAAAAAATTTTTAATACTGAGGTCACATGGTTTAGAAAAAGCAATTCAGCTAGCTGCTACTATGAGAGACAAAAGCTCAAACTCCAGAAAGTCTATTTATGGTCCAGGAAAAAGAGATAAAGAAAATCAAATCGCCCCCACCCAGGTATCTTCTGCAGCAGGAGCTGAGAGGCTGGGTGTGACAAGGTCCTTCCAGCCACTGGGTTCTAGAGCCACATGCAGAAGGAAACAGAGCGAAAGAGGCAAAGGGTAAATTATATAAGACCCATGAAGAAAAATGCAATTATTTTTGTTTACCTCTCTCCTTCTGCAGAAGTGTCGGTCTCACCTGCTTCACAAGGTATCTGTAGAGTGTCCTACGGACAGAGCTACACAGGAAGACCGCTCCCATTCTTCACAGCCAGCCCCTTCTCTATGAAAACTGGAAACACAACACACTAACTTGAAGATCTCTTGAGTGGCCCCTGCCCTCACTGGTATCATGAGCCTTCTTGTATAGCTTTGCAGTATCACAAGGACCCTGCACATTTTCTGGAAGTCTTTCTGAAGGCCCCCTTTCAACCAATAGTTTCAAGCACAGCAGGCTTTTACTGGTCTGCAGCATTGCAGTGACAGTCCCATGGTGCCATTTTCAAAGGTCTGGGAGTGCCTTCAGATTATGGCAGTTATTGTTAGACAGCACAATCAGCCATATCTTTTTTCATTCATTTGTCATTAAGTCAGTTGCTCATTCAATATGTATTGAGTATCTGTGAAGCATGTGCCTTCAAAAGCCCAGCAGAAGTTCACTCCTCAAGAAGCTGTTATGCTGTGTGGAGAAAGGAGAGGGGTACCCTCAGATGGGCCTATGTTTCCTCAGCTCCATTTCTTTAACATTACCTATCCCGTGGGCCCCTCCCCTCCTACCACTTGTGCTGTGGAAGCAATCCCATACGTGTGTAGGTGTCTTAGTTACTTGTCTCATCGCTGGGACAAAATATCCAACACCCACAAGTTAAAGGAAGAAATATTCATTTTAGCTCACAGTTTGGAGGGGTTTCAGTCCATAGTCAGCTGGCTCCAAGGGAGGGCATGACAACAGAAGGGCATTGCAGAGGAGAAATCATCCACGGCAGAGCAGGCAGCAAGCAGTGAGCAGCGAGCCTTCCTTTCCCTCTTTATTCCATTCAAGCTACAAGACTGTTGTGCCACACATACCCAGAATGTGGCTTCCCATTATCCACACCCAGAACAATGTAAACCAATCAGTGGACTAATCCAGGTATCACACCCATAATCCAGTGTCACAATCCATGATCCAGCCACCTTCCAAAAGCCCCACCGATGAGCACGTGAGGCTTTAGGGGGATACCTGGAGATAAGCTATCACAGCAGGAGAAGAAATATTTTGGGGATGAAACACTCTCAAATCATCCCAAGCCTTTTCTTCTTGCCAGTAAGGTCAGTCACATTTTAAATTATTTTCCTGGTGCCTTTTTGGAAAAGCTTAATTCAGTCTGTGCTACCATCTCATATGAACTCTGACATTCCTCAAACACATCAAAACATCCTCTAGTGGAAAAGAATAACTCAGGCCCATGTCATTGGGCTTCTCACATCTAAATGTCTCCAAGAATGTTGGTTATTCTTTCATTACCACAAAAATCAAATCTGCTGAGGAAGCAGGGCTCTGAAGAAATGGAGAAGGGGTGGGCATGCTTTGTACCACAGGGAGCATGCCAAGGGAGGGAGAGCACTGTGGAAGCGAGTCTGGCAGCAGAGCACTGGATGCTAGTAGATCTACGGGGCCCACTGAAAGGACAGGCAAAAGATGAAAGAGGCCTTAGAGACAAGATGAACTTTTTCTGCCTCTGAACTTCAATAACAACCTGCTCAACACAGAATTTGGAAAAGTCCAAAGTCAAGAAAATTCCCTAAGCCCTACGCAGGTAAGAGTTGCTGCCTGTCCCGTTCCCTGAGTCATTTAAATTGGGATGGGGCCAAACAAAGTTGAGAGATGATCAGAAAATGAAAAGCATTAAACTCCATGTTCATGGCTGTCATCATGCCCTAAGGCCTCCCCGAGTTTAAGCTGTTGTTACACGTACATAGTTACACATACACTTGAAATTCAGAAATTGGCAGAAGGAAGGCATATGTGGGATGGATCTCAAATTCCTTTACCTGAAAATGAAAACTGCAGTAGCTACTAGGGCCACTGCTCACAGAAAACTGAGGGTGTGTTGGAGGCCAGATAGACACGGGTACCAAACTTCTCAGAAGTGAATATACCCGATAGAGATGATAAAGCAGAGGGAGGGAAATGTATGTTTTAGACCAACACTATTCAGTAAAACTTAATGGCAGCCACATTTGTAAATTGAAATTTTCTATTAGCCATATTAAAGAGTCAAATACACAGGTGAAATTAATCTTCATGTGTTAAAACAAATATATTAAAATATTGTCATTTCAATCTGTAATCAGAAGTTTAAATTATTGTTATTCTTTTTTATACTAAATTTTTAAAGTCATGTTATTTTATACTCACAGATACATCACAATCAGTTTTAAGATATGCTACAATTAATGATTCAAATTACCAACAATTGCTAACAGTATGTAGAAGAGATTCAAGATTGTCTGTGTGTTCACTTGCATCCTGACAGTTTTTCCTAAGAGGGAAAGAAAAGGGTGTATCTATGGCTACTGCAGAGGGAAAGTATATATAACCCTGGCTTGTGGTATCTGTATTTTGTGGTAGGGAGAAATACAAAACTCTAAAGCTTGTCTAGAAGGTCCTACCATTTTTCATAATGTCTTACACAAAGCATGTTCTTGGTAAGTATAAGATAAATTGCAGTGAAATCCTAATGTGCATTTAACCTGGCCCAGCAAGGTTCCTTCCCATCATAATGAGACAGGATTCTTTGGGTTCTTGTGTATCTAAACTCCAGAAAGAAAAGACACAATTCAAATGGTAGTATTTCCAATACTTTATAGATTGCTTTTGGAGAAGCAGACTTTTTCATACCCCTTCACTCTACTATTCAAAGTGTGATGTTCAAACTACCAAGACAGGCATCACTTGGGAATTTGTTAGAAATGCAGAATTTTAGTTTCCAACCCAGATCTACTGAATCAAAATATTTACTTTGCTAGGATCTCCAGGAGATCCCTGGACAAATATACAATGTGAACAGCCAAGTCCTTGTCCTGTCTGTTGCCTATGGTCAGGGCAGGCCTTTCCCTGGTGCCTGACTGTGTAATGTGCCTGTCTAAGCTGTGTTTCTTCCAGAGGCCTATGTAATCACCAGTGTATCATGGGAAGGACACAGAAACTTGGGAACTGTGATGGTAAATTTTATGTGTCATAGACAAGATCAAGGTGTTCCCAGACAGCTGGTAAGACAGTATTTCCAAGGGTGAGGATGTTTCTAGAAGAGATTAGCACTTGCATATGTGGACTGACTAAAGAAACTGGCCAATGCCAATGTGTGGGCATCATTCTGCTTGTGAGAGTTTGAGTGCAACAGAAAGGCGAAGGATGGAAAAATGAATTCTCTGTCTTTACCTGATCCTTTGAGCTACAGTATTTTTCTCTCCCTTCCCTCAGTCCCGGACTTACACCACTGACACTCCAGGTTCTCAGACCTTTGGATTCAGAGTGGAACTACCACCCCAGCCCTCCTGGGCCCCCAACTTTCATGTAGCAGATCATGGAGTTTTTCTGCCTCCATCATCATATAAGCCAAGTCTTATAACACATCTCTTTCTAGATATGTATATACTATGGGTTCCTTTTCTCTGGAGAATCCTGACTAATATAGAAACCAACCACAGCTCAGGAACTGGTTGACTCTCTCACATCATTTCAAATGTGAGGAAACACCGACAACCAGGTCTCAGGCTGTGGGATGGCAGGCCACCATCCACTATACTTCGGCTATGGAACAGACCCTGGAAAACTCAGAGGAAATTCCTCTCCCACCCCAGTCCCAAGGCAGTTGTTGTAGCCCACAGCCCACTGTACTTCTTTCCTGATCTGTTGACCACCCTCAGGATCTTATAACATCCTAACTGGACACAGGATCACTGTCACAGAGAGACCCTGGGCTGCTGGGCGAAAACCGAAAATGTGATGATTCCTTACTTGAAACCCAGTAGTTATTATCTGGAGTCCTCTGACTGCTGAAGAGAAGTAAATGTCCAAAGCACATGAGCACAAACTCATTCTTTTTAGGTAGGCCTCTCATGACAAGCACAGCTGCTGAAATGACACCCAACCCTGGTTGACTTTCACTAGTGTAAGAGACAGGATTCCCAAGCTTTTCTCATTGTTCTGGAACCAAATAAACTTTCCAGATTTTTGGATTTGTCTCCTTTCATGCCTGTCTCCCACGGCGCATCCATCCTGTATGCCTGGGAAACAGGTCAGGTTATGAATACTGCAACAAACTGTCCATTCCCATTCTTCAGATGGGCCAACTATGGCAGCAAGTTAGAATTATCTGGTGAGACTTCTAAAAATACAGATATTCCAATTCCACCCCAGACCAATAAAAATTAGAATCCCGAGGTTGGAGATCCTTTTGTACAGTGAGGGATGAGATATACTGTATTTGGATCATTACCTGAAGCAGTGGATGGGGTCTTAAGGACTAGAAGACCACAAAGACTTAAAGATCATAATGTGTAAGACCTGAATGACATAGTACTGGTAAACCCTAGAGATAGAGTGAGCTTTTAAGGTACAGAACATCCTTATACACAGAACACTGTGGGCAGTGTCTCTGTGTGGTGCCTGTAGCAGTATTTACTTGGAAAGGCTTCTCCTATGGGGGAAGAGTTAATTAAGCAGGCCATTACTGCCAACTTCCGAGACGTCCCTATTAAGAAAACAATGTGTTTTTTGTTGATTAGTGTTTGTTTATTTCTTTGAAGGACCAGAACTAAAGATCCAAAATACCAGTCTCACAATATCAAAACAAATATAAAATACCAAAAAACAAACTTCATTTTATTCCATAAAATTGAAGAAAACTGAATAAATGGAGAAACATATGCCATTCCTTTGTAGGAAAAATAGGCAAAAGGGAAAATTTTCCTTAAATTAATTTCTTAAAGTTTAGGGAATTTTCAGTCTAAATTACAAGATACAAAATAATGTGACTTTAGTAAGTGATTCTCATCTGGAAAAGGATTATATAAGAAAATGTTGAAGAAGAGAAGATGGAAAGTGAGCTTATTGTGCCAACTTTACTATGTATTCTAAATTCTTCAGTAGGATTATATTGTACCAGCAAAAGAATATGCATTAGAATGCACCAGAAAAGAAATCCATGAAACAACCAAGTGTATTTGATAGTTTGATATTTCAAATTGGTTGAAAGATAAAACACAACTTAAAAATATACTGGGGAAATCAGTTCAATATTTGGACTAATGTCTGCCTCAAAAATCCACTCAAATGAAAACAAATGCAATGTAGAATAATTTAATACTTAAAAATCTATAAAGAGTAAAAATGAGCTAGAGATTTAAATGTATATTCACAAAAAAGACATATTATCGACTAATAAATATGTGACAAAGTACTCAATGACAATAGTTATCAGTGAAACACAAACTACAACTGTGATGCAGTATCTCCCCCTAAAATGACTAAAATAAAAAACTCTGACACCAACAAAAGTTGGCAAAAATTGAGAGCAATAAGAATTCTCTTACAGTGTTAAAGGACGTGTAAGATAGTAGAATTGTTTTTAAGATGTTCTAGCAGTTTCTTCTAAAACTAAACATATTTCTATGCAATGATTCATTATTTCTGCTGTAGACATTTTCCCATAAGAAATAAAAACACATGCCCACAAAACTATAGTAACCAAACAACATGGAACTGGCATCAAAAACAGACTCATAGACTAATGGAAGAACAGATGACCCAGAAATAAATCCACACATGTATGATGAGTTGCCTATGACAAAAATGCCAAGAATACACAATGGAAAAAGGACAGTTGCTTTAGTAAGAGGTGTAGAGAAAACTGGATATTCACATGCAGAAGAACGAAATCAGATTCTTATCTCACACTGAATACCAATACAAACTCAAAAGGATTAAAGGCTACATGTAAGACCTGAACTACTGAAGACAACATAGAGGGGAACTCCATGGCATTGATCTGGGTGTTGATTTCTTTAGACATGACCCAAAAGCACAGGCAACAAAAGCAGAAATAGACAGATGGGATTTCATCAAACTAAAAGCTTCTGCACAGCCAAGGAGACATTCAACAGAGTGCAGAGAAAACCTACAGAATGGAAGAAAATATTTGCAAATTATAATCTGATAAGTTAATACCCAAACATATAAAAGTATAAACAATGCAAGAGCAAGAAAACAAACAATCTAATGATTATGAAATGGACAGGGGACCTAAATTTTATCAAAAGAAGACGTACAAATGGCCAACAGGAATGCAAAAAAGTTAATATGTGATTAATCATAAGGAAAATGCAAGTTAGAAACTGTAATGAAATATCACATCATGCCTGTTAGAGTGGCTATTAACAAAAGGTAAGTGTTAGCCAGGCTGTGGAGAAAAGGGACCCCTTATAAACTGAGCAAGAGAATATAAGTTAGCCTAATTGAATTAAAAATATAGCCAGGCATAGTGGTCAATGCCTATAATCCCAGCATGCAGAAGACTGAGACAGGAGATTCAAAAATTTGAGCTAAACCTAGACTACAAAGCAAAATTGAGGTCAGTCTGGACTACATAGTGAGACCCTGTCTCAAAAAAGCAGACACAAGATTAAAAATAATTGTACCATATGATTCAGCAATCCCACTAGTGGCTGTATATAGCCAAAGGAAATGAAATCAATATGTCAAAGAGCTGTCTGGATCCCCATGTTTACTGAAGTACTAATTACAATGGTCTAGATATAGAGCCAATCTATGTGTCCACTAATGAATGAACATATTCCATATACGGCAAAGTACTAGACAGCCTTTAAAAAGTAGTCCTATTTTTTGTGACAACGTGGATGAACCTGAAGAACATGATGTTAAGTTAAATAAACCAGGCATACAAAGATAGTTTCACTTGCAGATGGAGTCTAAAACATCAAACTCATAGAAGCAGAAAGCACAATATGGTGGTTACCAGGGCTGGACAGGGAGAGGGTGATGATTTGGGAGATACTGCCTAAAGGATACACAATTTCATTTAGAAAGGAGGAATAAATTCAAGAGATCTTCTGTATAACATGGTTCATAGCAACATATACTCAAAAGTTGCTAAGACAGATTTTAAGTGTTCTCACCCCCCATAAAGACGCATCTATATAATTTTTGTCAATTAAAAATTTTAAAAACATATGCCCACAAAAGAACAGATTTGTTCATAGTAGTGAAGAACTCACATCCATCCTATTTAGCCAACCTCTTCAAGAACTAACATCCATCCTACTTATAGCCACAGTTGCTGTATCTAGCTTAGACACTCTTTTACCTGGTTAACTACAATTTAATCAAGTCAAAGGTAAAAGATGGTAGTGAAATCAGCAGTTATACTACCTCCCTAGACAAAGCTCAGAAAGTGGGCAACAAGCCATTTAACCCAAAAATCAATTATACAGGAAGGGTAAGGAGCTTCTCTCTTTACTCCTCTCTGATCATACCAAAACTTTGGCCACAGACCAGGATTACAGAGTGCTTGCATGCTGGTACACTTGGAACTTATCATAAGCAAAGCATCACTCCCCTTTCTAAATGTCAAAACAGTGGGCACAGCCTCTCCTGAGAACCACAAACACTCAGCCTGCAGGCTCAACACCAAAAGGAAGGCTTTTCAGATATGGAGTCCAGGAAGTCTGCTCTTTACAATGTTTGTGTAGTTAAGGTTACAGATTGTATCTAAGTTGGACACTCGCCCAGACCATTTTTAAGAGCTCTTGAGCCCATTTTCCTCTGAGTCCTGTGAGGTCTTTGGGGCTTATAATGACATCCGCCATATTTGGGCCAAAGGAGTGACAGTCAGTACCTGCAATCCTCAAGGAAGTGGATAGAATCCCCCTGAGATAAGGGATCAGAGCCAGGATCTAACTGCACAGATTCTGAGACGCCTCCAAGAGGAAAGTCTAGCTCTGTGACTTCTCAACTGCAGTTCCCAAAAGCAAGATCTCACAGATACAGGAGGAAGCTAGCATTGAAAGAGAAAGACCTACTTGTGGGTCAGTGCGACTGTGAACCACAGGATGGACTGGGAAAAGCCAAGCAAAGAAAGTCAGAGTCAGGAGCATCCAAGTCCAAGAGCAAGTTGACTTTGGGAATTAAATGGGGTCAAAAGCTGTAGGGATGAGATTGTTGGATGTGCATGCCAAGCATGTCACACCCTCCACAGCATGTGGTAAATGATCATCCTTAGTGGTACAGTGATGAATCAATTAAACTTAATTAAATGATTACACTTAATTAAACTATAATCTAGGCTTTTGATTCCCCAGCAGTGGGCATGGCTCAGGAGATTTGAGTTTTATCTACTTGGAGGAACTTCATATAAACCTATGTATAAATTCGATTCTTGGCCAATAGGCAGAGTATTATTCTGGGGAAAAATGTTAGCTTTGGTTGACCTGCTTGTTCATCCATTATTGACCAAAGGCAACAACTGAATGAGGAGTTTTATTTGGTGACCCATGATATAGTTTTCCACTACCTGGGGACCCCATGTTCACAGAATAATAGTTGTGGCTTCATTTACTGTATTTTTACTGTGTTTGAATCAAAGTAGTTCTGAGGGCAAGGTCCAGCTTCAGGGAGAATTTTGTCTCTTCCCCTCCTATACTGTTTCCACAGTTTGTCAGTCTGCCATCAGAGCACATGAGTTTAAACACACCAACATTTGCATTCTTCATCAAGAATCAACCAAGATTTTTTCTTGGTACTTACAACCCCAGTCACTTATCCCCTATATGATACAGCTAGATAAAACAAGGCTGCCTGAGCTCTTATCTAGGGAGACAGTTTACCTACATGAGTGGACCAGGAGACTGACTCATAACCTGGCCCATCATTTATTCAGAGCTGGCTGATACTCAGTACTGTCCCGTTAGAAAACTCCGTTTTCACAGAAGGTTTACAATCAGAATGCTATTGGATGAGCATCAAGTCTCTGCAAGAAAGGTTGTTTTGATTGGATTAATGACGGATGCTCTTACGTTTTGTCAGATTGCTACTTCCCTTTTCAAGCTGGGCTTGTTTCAAGGAACACACGAGTGACCCAAGGACTCAGGGCTTCCCCTTGGCTTAGTGTTGAAGGGACTGACGCATTCCATTTTTGATCCTCTGCTGTTCCAGACTCAATAGGATGCCAGCCTTCCACTGAGATACTCTGGTTTCCACAGCTTGGCCTCAGTCACTCACCTCTTATATCTTTTGAATCAACAATTCCTTCACAGAGGGGGCAGGGACATTACTTCTACTGATTTTATCTGTTACATGTTGGTTCCTCCAAATTCTAGTCTCCAAAGACAACTTTGCTTCATTTTTTTTTTTTTTTTATCTTTTTGAGACAAGGTCTAGTTATGCAGTTCAGGCTGGCCTTGAGCTCACTCCGTAGCCCAGGCTGGTCTCAAACTCACAACAATCCTCCTGCCTCAGCCTCCCGAGTGTGGGGATTACAGGCGTGTGCCACCACACCCGGCTAACTTTGCTTCTAAGTTCTTATTTACTACTGTGCTCTCTTTTCACTATCTTAGCAGTGGAAGAGAGATCAAATTCTGTCCTTACATAATGTGGAATTCAGTCCTTTGACTGCAGAACTGGAGTCCTTAATTCACAATTCACCATCCAACCACTTGTGAACTTATGCTTCTTTCTGTAAGCTTTATTATAAATCAGGAATCTATTCAAATTAGCTAAGCAAAAAGAGGGGACTCTCAGAAAGTTACCTCTACCAGAAATTATCATTTGGCTGCAGGTGAACTGGGAGTAGAATTTGGAAAGGGGTCTGAACTTGTGTTCTTCATTTCTGAGAGGTTTGAGAGCCTTTCATCTCTCTGATTACCAAAGGGGTGATCTGGTCACCTCATCCTACACCTTCATCTCCCCTCACTTTGCTCAGATCCCTTTACTGTGCATGGTCCAACTTGGCCACCAGCCCTGAGACTATAGATTTAGACAGCCCTATGTTCCAAAAATAATTTAAAATGAGTACACAGATGTTTGTGTGAGTGACAAAATAAGATTAAAATAAATATGCTAATGCTGTTTTTAGGATTGAAATCTACTACATGGCTCTGAACTTTGAGGACTTTTTCTGTCTTAGATATACCTTATGATATTTATACCTTATGAGATATGTACCTTGAGATATATATCTATAGATAGACATAGAGGTAGAGATAGAGGGAGAGGGAGAGGGAGAGGGGGAGAGAGAGAGAGAGAGAGAGAGAGAGACAGAGA
>NW_004955410.1:10998749-11020073 GCF_000276665.1 Chinchilla lanigera
AGAAAGAAAGAAAGAGAGATAATATTCATTCCCTAGGGCTGATGTAACAAAGTATCACTAATTGAATATATTAAAGCAACAGAAATTTTTGGTCACAGATCTGGATAATAAAAGTCTGAAATCAAGGTACTGGAAGTTCACAGACCTTCAGAAGTGCATGGGGAGTCCTTTGCCATTCCCAGCTTGAGCCTTGCCAGCAGTCCTTCCCATTCTTTGGTTCGCAGATGCACTGCTCTGAGATTCCCTCTTCCCAGGGTGTTCTCCCTGTGTCTTCACTTCATCCTCCCTCTGTGTATCAGACTGTGCCCAAATTTCACCTTTTTTTTAAAGATCAATAGCCCCATTAGAAGGGCCCACCCTAGGAGCCTCATTTTAACATATTTCCCTCAAGACCCTATTTCCAAATTGTTATGGTTGATACATTGTGTCAACTTGGGGAGTCTAGATGTTTGGCTAAATGACTCAGCAGGAAGCCAGGGTGCTTACTTTGCATACATCCTGAGCCTGTGGAAGAGGAGGGCGTGGAGATTATGTGAGAGCTACACATCCCTTAGGTGGGGGCAGCCTTTTTACAATGTAAGGCGGGGGAAGAGGCTGCTTGCCACCATTCGCCCTTTTGCTCTGGCTGTTTGCTGTTGGGCTGCCATTCCCCCCTTGCCTCTTGTTGCTTTGCTGTCTTCTGCCTCGGAGCCAGCCAAGTATGGACTGAAACCTCCACAAACTGTAAGCTAAATAAACCTCTCCTTCCTTCATTTTGGGCATTGGGTATTTTGTGTCAGCAACGAGAGAAAAGTAACCAAGACACAAATACAGTCACATTCTCAGGTTAGGATTCAAAATATCCTTTTAGCTGAACACAATTCAACCCCTGTAATGCACACATATGTAATTTTAGATAAAAGCGTAAGTACAGTCATGTGAATGTTATCATTTATTTATGTGAAATTTTATTTTTACATTTTAAACTTAGTTTCTCCCTCCCTTTTTCTCCCTCATACCCTAAGGTAACAGATTTTAATCAACTGCTATGTTTCCTTCTTGCTGCTCTCTTACTTTTGTAGCCCCACACGCATGGACACATGCACTCATGCTTTGGGGAGGATGGGGTCATTGCTTTATTCTCCCCTCAAAAATAAAATCATATTTTGTGGACTTATTTTCATCTTTTCTCATTCAACAGTATCTTATGGGAATCCCTGCAAATCTTCTGGTTTAGTTGTACTTCATTTTTTATTGATAGGAAAAATATTCCTTTGTGTAAGATATTATATAAATTATTAAGTTTCTGCTCGGTGGATGGGCATTCCCTTTATTTCTCCAAATAAAACCATAGCTTTTATTTCTGTCAAGCTACATTCTCAGGAGTAGAATTACTGGGTCAAGGGAAACATACTTTTAATTTTAATAAATGTTATCAAATCTCCCCGAAAGGATTTGAACACATCACAGTTCACCAGCAAAGGTTCATACTACATTCCTCTCTCCTCTACAGTCCCACCAGTGTATAACATGGTGGTACCTTTTTACCAGTCTAAGTATAAACTAGTTTTTTACTATTAATTTGCTTTTCTCTGATAGCTAGTGAATTTGAGCTTCTTGTATGTTTGCTGGCCAGACAAATTTATGCTCCTATGAATTGTTTCTTTGTAACATGTCTTTCTTTTGCTCACTATTTTGTTCTTTTCTCATCAAATTTATGTTCACATTATAGATGTAAATTTTGTGATTTGTGCTACACATGCACTTTCCTTATGTATCATTTACCTATTGACTTTATAATTTAAAAAACCAATGTAACTGAATTTTCCTTCATAGCTTCTAGTTTTAGTTTAGGAAGATCTCTCCTGCCCTTGCAATGTACATGTAGCCTACTGGATTGTTAAACAATACCTTCATTGTTGTATTTTTTACATTGAGAACTCTCATCTGACTTTCTATGCTGTGTGGAAAATAAGCACTGTATTTTCATGTAGTTATGATTATTTTATTCCAAATAGAGAACAGCCGGGGCCCATACTATCTGTTATATATTGTCCTCCATTTTTATACATCAAATTTTTATTTATACTGGGATTTTTCTTGGACTTTCTAGCAATTTCTGCAAAGAGGAAACACAAAAGACTGAAAGAACTGTCAATGTTTTAGCTACAGTAGCTTTTGAGTAGTGAGGATTTAGGTAACAATTACTCTTCATTTTGCTTAGCTGTATATTTTAATTTTTTCTCTTATAAGTATACATTATTAGTGTAACAAAAATAAGCAAAAAGGAGGGACTAGTCAACACAATTAGTTTCATCATTCATACTGTCCCAGGACAAGACAAATGGGTAACTAGGGAGCAGAACTACTATTCTTGGAGACTTGAGAGGGATTTACCTGCAGGGAAGAACATAATAAAGGTTTTCCCAAGAGACTTTTCAAAAGCCAGCTTGCCCAGAGTAAGGCTGATTGAGTTTGGAGAAGTCATTTCATTCAGGCAGCTCATCATGAGATAGGTGTGAGGAGGTGACTTAAAGTGTGATCAGTAGGCACTGCCTATTTAAGCACAAGGGGTTTAATTGATTGGAAGAGCAGGTTGCTCTGAGCTGATGCAATAACTACTAGGGTTGAGTGCATTGTTTGAAACATGTGAAGTGATGCAATAATTGCCTGTGTTCTGCAGCAACTTAATTGCTGGCAGGAATTTATATGCTTAAAATCAAATTATAGTAATCCACATTGGTGATTAGAGAGCACGTTCAAATGATGTAAAAGTAACCCCTGGGCACTGAGAAACAAGGGTCGGTTAAAGTCGTAAAGTCTCCCCAGCACAATTCTCTGGCCCCAGTGAAAGCTGTTCAGTAGGTTTGCAGCCTCACTGCTGTCTACTGCTTCCCGTGATGATGGCCAAGTCCCTACCCACTGCACAGCTCATAGTGACCTGAGCACGCTCCCCTCCTCTACCTGGTACTGTTGTCACTTCAGGGAAGATGTGTGGGACCCAAACCCTCCGTCCTCCCCTTGAGGGTCTGAAACTTGGGGTGCTGGGTGTCTGCAAATCAAAGTGCATCATAACTTGGCTTTCTTCTGCCATCTAAAATGCTGAGATCTCACTTGTAGGAATTCGCAGAATAGAGACAGCCGTTGGTGGCACTCAGGGTCTTTGGGTCCCCATTGCTTTGTGTGCTGCCGTCCAGTCTCACTGACTCTCCACAAGGATAAAAACCATCGTATCTGTTATGTGTCTCCACGATGCTTAGTATGGCAACCAACTGAGCATCACAAACTGGCAGCCCATGTGATATTTAGTTTGGGCTCCACAAGCGCATTTTGTTTGGCTCTTCGTACTAAGTGCAGTAAGCAGACTAATTGCCTCTCAAAGATGTTCACGCCCTAATGCTCATGTTACCTCACATGGCAGAGAGGATTCTGCTTACGCCATTAAATGAAAGGTTTTTAAATGGGGAGATTATCATGGATTATTTAGGTGAGTGCTGTGCAATTACCAGGATCCTTTAAAAACAGGAGAGAGAAGCAGAAAGTTCAGCCAAGAGGGACAGCGTCACAAGAAAGACTCCACTGACGGAGGCTGGCTTTGAAAATGGAAGAAAAGGGCGGTGAGCCAACAAATGCAGGCAGCCTCCAGAGCTGAAAACCAACCCTCCCCAGAGCCTCCAGAAAACTCAGAGCTCTGCCAACACCTCTACTTTAGACCAGTGAGAATTTTTGTAGATTTTTTACCTCCAGAAGTGTAAGATAATGCATTTGCATTTTTTAAAGCCACTACATCGGTGGCAATTTGTTTCAGCAGCAATAGGAAACTAATACAGTCACCAAATGAGAATGAGCAGGTACCACCCAGGCCAGACCCTGTGCTGCTGAGTGCCCACCCAGTTGTCCCCAAGGCCTGGTTTCTTGGTTCTGCTCCATTAGTGGCCCTTGGATGAGCCATAGTCATCCTACAAGTTATTAAGTGGATAGCAAAATCATAAGGCTTGGTATCAGGGGAAGCTTGTGGCCCTTTACCCTTGCAGGAACTAGTGAGGAACTGTGGATATGTTGGTTGATGTCATTTGGTCTCCGTTTCTTTGTCTGTAAAATGAAGGACCATTGGACCATCTCCAAGGATTCTTTCTACTCCAGATGTCAAGGTTCTATGATGGAGTAGTAGTGGTTTGTGACCCAGTTACCATCACATAATTTGGGTCTGGATGCTGCCGGGGCTATTTTTATTCTGCTAGTTGGGTTAAGAATAGTTCCCAGCATCCTTTCTGGTGACCTTTCTTTCTCTATGGTAAAAATACTCTCTGAATGGAAAATGTCAACTTGCTGTCTTGAACTTGCTGGAGGCAGCATCAGCAAACATAAACCAAGTGCCTGCCTCAGGCAAGATACACAGCACCAGGGGAAATAAAGAACTCAAAGCTGGTCTCTGAGCTTACCATATGAATGCAGGGACAGAAAAATCAAGTGACCTAGATTCTCTTTAGTACCAGAAACACTGCATTTGTTAAAGGCAGCTGATAACTGATTGGGCAATATTATATTTCAATAAAGATTGTTTGTTCTGTAAGCAGACAAGGATTACAAATTCTTCCATTGTCTTCCCCTCAATTTTTTAATCTCCCCTACCCTCTGACACATACGAACACCTGAATGTTTATAGTTTAAGTGTATATTGGTGGTTTTCTTTCCTCCTAAGAGAAAAGAAGTAGCAGTATGTATTTTAGGTGTGGGTTTTTTAGGAGGTGGTTTGTTTATTTGCTCATGTGTTTGTTCAGACAAGGCCTCACTGTGTAGTGCTCTAACTCACAGTGATACTCCTGCCTCAGCCTCCTGAGTTCAGAGATTATAGGCATATGCCACCACACCTAGCAGCAGTATGGTTTTTCTTTTAATGAAAAATGTTTCAACTTCTTTCTCAACTGCATAGAACAAGGAAGAAAAGTTGGGACAGAAAAACAGTACTCAGATGCTTATTCTTACTTTCTCTTAGGTTTAAAACAAAGAAGTTTAAAGGTCTATTTTTTTAATTCATTTTATCCAACATAAATTCTGTATTCTTTGATCAGTTTGTCCCTGACCCCAAACTACCAGCTCCTGTTCCCCTGGTAATTGCCTTCCTGCTCTCTAATGAGCTTAGAAAAACGTTTTCATATTCTACAAAACTTTTTCACATTTACATTCTTTCTGTGCCTGATTTATTTCACTTAATGTAATATCTTCCAGTTTCATCCATGTCACAAATGATAGGATTCTCTTTTTAAAGGCTGAGTAGTATTCCACTGTGTACATACACATTTTCTTTCCTATAAAATTCCCTCTTAGGACTGTATTCTTTTTGTCCCAAATGTTCTGTTTGCTGTGCTGATATTTTGGTTTAATTCTAGAAACTGTCTAATTTCCTCCTTGATTTCTTCATTGATTATTCAAGAGTGTACTGTTTAATATCTTTATGTTTCCATAATTTCTAAGATTCTTTTTGTTATTGTTTTCTAGTTTCATTGTGCATGGGATAATTTTGATTCTTTTTATTTATTTAAGCATGCTTTGTGGGTTAGTGTGGCATGTGTTTTGTGAAAGTTCCATGTGCTGCTGAGAAGAATGTGCATTCTATGGTTGTTTGGTGGAACATCGTGTAGATATCTGTTAGGTGCATTCATTCAAAGATGTGGTTCAACTCTGATATTTCTTTGTTGATTTTTTTGTCTAGTTGATCTGTTTGTGAGAATGGGGTATTGAGATCTCTCACTATAATTGTGTTGGTGTCTATCTTATTGTTTATGTCCAACAGTATTTATTTTGTGAAGCTGTGTGTCCCAGAGTTCAGTGCATCTATATTTAGAATTGCTTCTTTCTGTTGAATCGTTCCCTTGACCAAAATGTACTGACTTCCTCTGCCGCTTCTGATCAGTTTTGGGTTGAAGTCCACATTGTCAGAAAATAGAATACCTACTCATGCTATTTTTAAGGCTCCTGTAGTGTAAGGTTTTATTTTCTATCCTTTGACTTTTAGCATATGATTTTTTTAAAATCCAAAGTCTTTCTTGTATACGCATATCTTTGGGTTTTGTTTTTGATCCAGTCTGGCAGTGTATCCGGCAGTGCTTTGATTGGAGAGCTGAGACCATTCACAGTGAGAGTTATTACTGAAACCTATTGACTTGTTCTGATCATTGCATTATTTTCCTGTTGCTGATTCTCTTTCCCTTCTCCCCTTTCTCCCCTTCTTCTCTCTCCTGTCCCTCCTCCTCTTTCTTTTTCTCGTCTGCCCAACTGCTCATTTTGTTGGCATTGCTGGCTTTGTTGTCTCTTTCTAGGATATACTTTTTATCTTTTTTTTTTTTTCAGTGCTAGTTTGATGGTCATGAACTTCTTAAGGAGCTCTTTGCTATGGAAAGATTTTATTTCTCTATCAATTTTGAGAGTTTTGCTGGATATATTAGTCTGGGTTGGAAGTTGTTTTCTTTTAAATCTTGAAACACTTTATTCTAAGCTCTCCTGGCCTTTAAGGTTTGTGTTGATAAATCTGTTGTGATTCTAGTAGGTTTACCTTTATATATGACTTGTTGCTTCTGTCTACTTCTGCAATTTTGACTACAGTATGTCATGAAGTTCTGCAATTTTGACTACAGTATGTCATGGAGTTCTTTTCAGACTGTACCTATTTAGGATTTTGTACACTTTATCTGTGTATTAAATTTTTTCCATACTTGGAAAATTTTCTGCCATGATTTCTGTTTGCAGGTGTTTTATGTCATTCGTACTGTCTTCTGAATTTTAACTAATCACAGTTAATCTTCTTTGCATCATTTAGCAGACATTGGAGCCTTTTCCATATTCTTTTGCTATTTTTGAGGTAGCTGAAAGTATATGTTCACCTGCATTGTCCCTATCTTCTAGTTCTGACACTCTGTCCTCACACCAGTCACTTTTGCTGCCCATACTTTTAGTAGAACATTTCGCCTCCTGCATTTCTGTTTGGATACTTTTTGTGGATGCTAATTCTTTGCTAAAGTAGTCATTCATGTTTTGTATCATTTGTTTAACTCAGCTGGCTTTTTATTAGGGTTTTCTGTAAGCTCATTCATCATTTTGCCTATTAATCTATTATCTGTTTGGTTATAGCATCTTTGAGCTTGCAGAGTACCTTATTAATTTTTCTGTCTCCTTTTTTATCATTTCCAATAATTTGGCTATTTGTTTTTTGATTTCCTACCCATCAGTGCTCCATAGATTAGTTTTGGATGAGTTGAGAGTTTTGGATGCCTTGTTTTCTCACATTTCTATCATCATCATCATCTTTATGCAGTTGCTGGTCTATTATATGGAAAAGACCTTATTGCTATTACAGAGATTTCTTTAGTTAGTGTTTGCTGTCCAGTAATGTGCTCTGTGTGTGGCTAACAACAGGCCTTTACCTCTATCCCAACACCCAACCACCTCCATTAATTTGGGTGGGAGGTGGTACAGTATAACTGGCCCATCGCTAGTTCTCCAAAAATAGATACAGTATTGTTGATGTTATAAAGTCAAACCAAATATTGACATACAGTGAAAACTGATTAATGGCAACAACTCTGCCACCCTGGCAAAAGCAACAAAATCAGCAACAATAATAGAGTAAAAGACAAACTGAACATAGACATATCATACAAACCTATAAAAGTTACTACTGTACCATCCTTAGCAATAAAAACAAAAGATATAATGATAATATAGGCACAAAACAAATCAAATACTGACATACAATAAATACTTACTAAATGTAACAACAATACTACCATTAACATTTGAAAATAATTCAACAGTAATAGCATAAAGTCATCTAAATAGCTAAAGATTAATAAAGTTTAGTAGTAATAGGGAAAGTGGAAGAAATGAAATTCAAATAAGAAAGAAAAGAAGATAAAAAGGAGAGAGAAATGAGATAAAGCAGCCTATTAAGGAGTAAAGAAAAATTAATAGAATTAAGTAAAAGTAAGAGAAAAGAATAAACAAAAAAACAAGGAGCAAAATATAGAGAAAAAAAGAAGAAAAAACCTCCAACACCCAATGAAGAAAAACAGATGAGTGCAAAAGAAAATTCCTCTATGTGTTTGAATGATTAGTTTCTAAGGTCTGCAGTGTTGGAAACCATGAGATATGGGGGAAAGATATTAAATCACTACTAAGACCTAATTTGTTTCCACACTCACATTTTTGTGTGTGACTGCTGAATCCAACCCCTCCTTTCCAGCTGGGTGTGGTCAACCCATGCTGTCCACTGTACAGTTGTATTTACTCTAGCCGCTCCCAGTTTCCATACCCTTCTTTGCACACTAAGTCCTGGCATTCTCTGCCTAGCTTTATACCCTGTGGGTTGTGAGGTACCCCCTCCATCCCTGATTATGTTGACAAATGGGGAAAACAAACAGACCACTGAGCTCTATGTTTAATGTAGGCAGTGGACAGGGTGGTCATGTAGTTTACTGGATTTAATACCAGCACTTCTAGACCCTGCCTTCACTGCTGAAAATGACACACAACCAGCCTGACTTTTTACCATAAAGGGCAGTACCACTGTGTACTTTCTGGCCTGAGCTTAAACTTCTCAGGGATCCTACCCCATCCTCTCTGCAACTGTCTCATGTAGCTATCTCCCACCCAGTCACTGTGGTAGGGCTCGAAGAAATCCTGAAGCATAGTTGTTTTGTGGTTGTTCTGTAACTCAGTCTTAAACTATTAACCTCTTCTCAAAATAGCTTCTGGTGAAATACTTTCAAATATGGCAGGCACTGTACTGAATTCCTTCTCCACTGTAGGCTGCCATGAAGGAGGAGTTACTTTCAGAGTAAAACTCCATGCTGTTTTATGCAGTGTACAGTAATTGTGGACTTGGGGCTAGCTCTGTTATCCTGGTCTGTTGTTTTTCCCTGGAGCTTCTGACCCAAACCAGGCTACCCTTGTGTCAGTGGAGACAGGTTTCCCCTCTCCAGGAACTGGAGTTAGCTTGCCAGACTGCTTTGTTCTTTTGTCTGCATTGTGCTCCATTTCTCCAGCTTCTCTGTAGCTTCTAGTTAAGATTCCAGTTTCTAGAGATCTACTTTAATTCTTCAGGAAGTTGTCTTCTAGGGTATTTCAATTCCATGTCCTAGAGAGGCTATATTTTCTGCTTAGTCTTTATGTCCACCAATTTTAATCCCTCATCATTTTAATAATAGCTATTCTAACAAGCATGAAGTGATATCTCACTGTAGTTCTAATTTGCATTTCCCTAATGATTAGTGATGTAGAGCAACTTCGTGTGTCACTTGGCCATTTGTATGTCTTTTTTGGAAAAATGCCTACTTAGATTATTTGCCAATTTTTGTTTGGTTGTTTTGTTACTATTGAGTTATATGTTTCACCTATTAATATCTTATTAGGCATATTGTCTGCCAGTGTTTGTTCCCATTTCATAGATTGCCTCCTCATTCTGTTGACTTTTTTTTGGTGGGGGGGCACTGTGCTGAAACCTCTTGGTTTGTTTTGATTGCAGTGTTTATTTTTGCTTCATTTGTCTGTGATTTGGGGGGTCACATTCAAAATATGCACAGACCTATATTATGGAGATTTCCCCCTATGTTTTCTTCTAGACATTTTATTTCAGGTTTTACATTTAAGTCTAATCTAGTGTGCTTTGATTTTTGTATATAGTGTGGGCTAGTTTCATTTCATTCCTATTGTATTGAGTCTTTGTATCCCAATGTATCATCATCTAATTTATGATACATCTCAGTTTGGACTAGCTACATGTTAATTGGCTAATAGCCACATATGATTAATGACTACTTCCATTTTTCTAAACATTAGCAATCCAAAAAGTTGATAATATTTCATCTTGCTTAATCTAACATAAAAAGAAGGTAGTGCTTTGAATTTAATCAGAATGATTCTGAAACAGTCACCATCAACTACATGATGTGTTCTCCTCATGAGGCTCTTGTTACACAAATTGTAGAAAAAAGGAGAGGCACAATAAACAAAAACAAAAATTTCTAACTGATATATAGCATAGATATTTCAGAATATCCAAAGGAAAGTATCAAGGAATTCAAAGTGCAATAGAGAGAAAACTCAAATTCTGAATTATTCTGCCCAGAAAGACTTATAAATAGATCATTTCAAAATTGCACGTGCTAGTCAATTGCTTGGAATTTGAAATGCATTCTTGTTTTAAGAGAAATATTATCCAATATGGTTTGCTTCCCTAGCAAGCCCAAAGATTTGATAGTTAAAACAAAACATAGTGTGATAGTCAGCTTTCCATGCTATAACAAATACAACTTACAAAGAAATAACAAACTTATAAAGAAAAATGGTTTATACTGGCTCCTCATTTTAGAGGTTTCACTCCATGACTGCTAGGTACATTGCTTTGGGCTTCTGGCAGTACATCATGGCGGGGAAGGAGTTGGAGGTTCCTCATGGCTGGGAAGGAAATAGAGACAGAAGAGACCAAAGTCCTACTGTCCCCTTGAGGATGACCTAAGCCTCCACTAGGCTTCATATCTCCTAGTTTTCATCACCTTTTTATGTACCAAGAAAAGGCAGATTGAATCTTTTAAATGTGAGACTTTGGCAGACTATCTATTTCCTATAACCATGTGTCTTGTATTAAATCTATTCCCATGAAAACCCTGAGTATAGCAGATAGTGAGGAAAAAAAAGGAGTAACTGTGTTTATGGAGGTGGTTCTTGTGATAAAGAAGTTACCTGATGTATGATTTATATAGTTCAAGAACAAGAAAGGTGTGTAAAATTACCCTAAGAAAGAGGTATATTAGATGTGTACAGAAATCCGAATCCAAATACCTTTGGGGTTAGATAGTAAATGAAAGAAGCAGACTGGGTTTAAAAGTATAGAAAATAGTGTGGACTGTGTTGAACTAGAGAGTTTCAGAAAATTCAAATTTTATTTTTTGTAAAACATCGGTGTGAACCAAAGCAAATATACTGCTCTATTTGCCCACTGGCTCTATTTAGAATCTTCCACAGAGATGAAAGAAGTCATCTTTGATCAGACTGCCTAGACTCCTGAGTTTGTATTCTTGTTTTGTTACTCAGAAGTTCTGCTACTTTGTTTTCTGCACTTGTATAATGGTAGTTCCTACATCATAGGATGTTTGTAAAGATTAAATGAGATAATACAGGCAAGGTGTTAGCATAGGGCCCAATGGATCTCTAATAAGTACTCGATAAGCATGCCAGCTGCTCATTTTTGTACCTCCAGTGCCCAGAACAGTGCCTGGCATATAGTAGGTATTCACTAAATACTTGCTGGATGACTATGTAAATGGATACAGGCAAGAGAAGGAGGGGCATAACTCTCCACACTGACTGAGGCGGCTTAAGTGAATGTGATCATAAAGTTGTGATTTAGGAATCCGCTAGTATGATTTTATGAACTCAAAGACTTTCAGAACTAGGATGCAATAAATCTTACTTCTAGTCTAATTTTTCCATGTTAAAAAAGGAAACAATGGCCTAATCCAGGTGTGCAAACTAGGTAGCCATAGATCAAGAAGTCCTTGTTCTTGTGTTTCAAATGCTATTACAGAAATTCTGGTCTCCAAACAACATGGAAGAACAGGGACTAGATTTTTGCACCCACATAGAACAACTAAAGAACTGGACAAAACATGTAACAGTGTTTTTGAAGACACTGGGCAGCCTCAACTAATGACAGTGACCTAAAAAGAGATGCGGAAAACACGGTGAGTCCTACAACTGTCTGCCCCCGCTAACCTGAGTTTACAGGAAAAAGCACCAGGAGAAGATACCCAAGCAGAGCCCAGTAGATTTCCCAAGTAGAGAAGTCAGAGCTGAGTCTGGTAAGACCAAATCAGCTAGAGTTTGTGGACAAAGCAGTGGAGAGGAGAAGAATGCAAGCTAAAATTTTGGAGGTCTACTAAGAGTCCTTCTAGTATTCAGCAGGCTACTCGCATGCATGTAAGTAAACTGCTGAAAGCTGAAGAATATTACAGGTGTACAGAAATCCAAACCAGAAAAATATTTGAGTAACTAATGGCCAAAGTTTTCCAAATTTCATGAGGGCCAGGGATATAGCTTAGTGGTATAGTGCCTGCCTGGTAAGTGCAAAGTCCCGAGTTTCATTTCTGGTACCAAAAAAGAAAAAAAAAAGACCAAATTTCATGAAAATTATGAACTGACAGATCCAAGAAACTCAACAGATCCTAGAGAAAAGCAAGAAGGAAACTACACCAAGTATTCCCTAATCATATCACTCAACATCTAGTGACGACACTATTAAATTGCACAGAACCATTGACTGATACAGAGAAAATTTCAAAGGCAGCCAGATGCAAACCATAAAGATGAGAGATTTCTCACAGAAATCAGTGAGAAAAGAAAGCAGTGGAATAACATCTTTAAGTTGTTAGGGAAAAAGACAACCTGTAATTCTACCTCCCATGACAATATCCTTCAAAAACAAAGAATATATATTTTCAGACATCCAAGGCTGAAAAACTTATCATCAGTAATGAAATAGTAAAATAAATTGCCTTTCAGGCATAGGGACATGGAAAATGGATCTGCCACAAAGGCATAGGTCATACCAGAAACGAGTGTTTTCCTATGTTACTCGAGTTTGGCATTTGTGGAATTAGGTTAGTCATTTTTTATCACCATATATGTATGTTATCACAACATACATATAGGTTGCGGTATCAGTCATGGTTTTACTACAGAAACAGATATAACACAAGATATACAAATATATAAGAAATTACAAGATTGGCTGATGACGGTCAGCCACAGAGTTGGATGAGGAAGCGCACCGAGGGTGTCTGCACACTGGAGACCGAAGGATTCAGTCCAGGGTCTGGCGTTCACTGAAGCATTCTGCCCAAGTCCGTATCGGGAGGCCAATGGGTCTGCGACAGAAGGCTGATGAGTCTATACTGGAAGGCTGAAGGATCCAAGGCAGAAGCCAAAGAGTCTGAACTAGAAGCCAGGAGATGATGTCCAAGCTGAAAGCGAAGACTGGAGCTCCTCCAAAGAATGGAACTCCTCTGTCCTTCCTTGTTTCCCTTTTATATCATCTAGGTGAGGATCCACCCTACGGTGGCTCCTCTATAACCTAGGGTGTAGAATTGCTGAGCAATTGCTGAGCCAAGTTTAGTTAATCTTCTAAACTTCTCAAGTTGGCACAGTCAACCATTACAGTTGTACACTGCACAAACATATGGCACAACCCTGGTAATCATTCTAGATTTCCAAGATTTATCTAGATTTATCTTGCTTGAGGGTGATCTCAAGACAACACAGGGCCGGGGATATAGCTCAGTAGCACAGCGCCTGCCTGACAAGCACAAGGTCCTGAGTTTGATTCCCAGTAACAAAAAAAGAAAGAAAAAGAAAAGAAAGAAGATAATACAAAGGCTGTCATTTAAATTTCTTGCTCTAACAAGACTAGTGTATTTGCCAAAAAAAAAAAACAAACCCTACAAGCTCTTATCACATGGCTCGAGGATCTAGAAATAGGTAGGCTTGAATATGTTTGGAAGGGTTTATTTTACCTTGAAAAATATGAGCCTGACCAGCCGTTAGATCAAGTCAACATTTATCAAGTGTTTATTACCTTCATGGCACAATGCCCAGTGTTGTAAATGTTGTCATCCCTTATTCACACTGGAATACTGCAAATAGATGACAAAAACATCTAGAGCAAAAATTTCATCCTTCCCTAGGGATAGGAATAATTTTGCATATCTTACAAAGTTGTAATCAGAATTAAACAAGAGAATGAACAGAAATCCCTTGATCATTTTTCTGCCGCAGAGTAAATAATTCATGAAAAGTATCCTTTCTAATACCAGCTCGCTGGTCTGCCAGTCAGGAAGTCTCTTCCCCATGTGGCCTATCATGATGGAAGTGGGACAAATCACGGTTTAGAATCTTCCTATTAAAGTGTGGCACCAAAAGCAGCGGAAGCAGGTGAGAGATTTTTAGAAATGTAGACTTTCAAAACTCAAAGAACCAATGAAACAATCAGGAGATTTGAATGAATATTCTAATCTGAGCAGTGCGGTAGAAAATTGCCTTTCTAGCTTGGACATTACTAAAGCTTCAAAGTAAATACGCCTGCATAATCTGCCATGCTCCTTTCACCTTGCTTCTCAGGTCTTTGTGCTCCTTCCCAGACATTTTCTCCAGCAAGTGAACCCTAGCACTGCTATTTATCTCCTGTGATTATAACCTATCAATCAGGAGAGTGATGAACCAATTTTTACTTGGCTTAGGAATTGGCTGCTTTTCAGTAGGTCACTAGGTCCATCTCTCTGTATTTGTGCTGCAGAAAGCAAAACCACAATGATGACTCATTTCCAAACATCAAACAGATAGTGTGGGTGGGAAATTGTGGTACACATCACAAATGCTTTCAACTCTATCATTAAAAATGTCTGATTCATTCTGTCCTTCAACATCTTCCTGAAAAGAGAATATTGTATTTCCTCATAAGAGAAAAAACTTCATTACTAGTTCTTATAAACTCCATGCTACTAGCTTTAACTTCAGTCCTAACAACCTAGACACCAGCTCCAAACAAACCTCATCATGGGCAGTGTGTTTTGCTGTGGCCATCATTTAAGGATGTAAACATTTTTGGCTCAAAGAAAGGGACTGCATTTTGCAAAATACAATTACATAAACAATTAGAAATCTACCCACACAAGAAGTGTGGTGAGGGCCACAAGGAGACACCTCATCAGTAGTTCCACCCCAGGAAATGTGCAGTGATCACAAGCTGAATTTGTACTGACAGGGAGGTCTCCGGAAATGATAGGAGCAAAGGTCTGGGGAAGACCGTAGGACCACCCAAAGACTCTCAAACAGGAGAACAACCAAGGGTAGCACCAGGCACAGAGAGATCTTATCCCGGAGCTGGTGGCTGTCTTTATCCTGGATCACCAAATCCTTAGTAGTGTGTTGAACCCACACAAACCACATAATTGCCTGAGCTGCTGCCCTAATCAGCCTAAGCCATGTCGCTGGTCTAAGTCATCACTGAGTTTATGCTAACAGGTCTCCCCCCATGACTGTGAGTAGCCACTAATCACCTGAGCTGCACTAAGCTCAAAAGCAAACAGCACTGCTAAGGAGACATTCCCTGTGCCACTATTCCCATTGCCAGAGTGGCCACCAATGGGCATCAGATCCCCACTGCTAGGGTGCTGGAATAGCCCTCAACCTGTGGCCCCTCAAAATGGAAGGGCTCTCTCTAACCTTCTGTCACTCACACTGCACACAAATCCATCAATTACAGCCAAAGAAACTATAGGGAGACACTGTTATGGGGCCACACTGAAGCCAAAGCCAAGATAGTGTACCAAACTGACACTCCAAGACATGTTTTCAGAAATTAATAAGAAATCTACCTTATAAAAGTGATGGAGACAACTGATCTATCAGAAGTTCAAAACTCATTGTGGGGTCACAATAAATATGTGGAAAAGGTAACGTGATGCCTCCAAAAGAACATAACTCACCACCACCAGACCTCAAAGAAAAAGATATTAGTGAATGCCGAATAAAGGATTCAAAAGTCTGATTATAAGGAAATGAATAGTACTCAAGAGAGTACAGAAAGACAATTAATGAAACTGAAACAAAATAATTCATGATTGGAGAGGGAGGGAGCTAGAGATAGATAGAGAGAGAGAGACAGAGAGAGAGAGAGAGAATCTGCCAATCCAAAGTACTATACCCAACAAAACTATTCTTCAGAAATAAAGTAAAGACCTCCCAAGATACTCAAATCTTGGGAAACTTAGAAACTTTAGAAACTGATAAACATCTGGAGTCTGAACAACACACTTTTTCATGTTAAAGAGAATAATAAAAAAGAAGAATAGCAAAATACCAACAGCACAGATAAAAACAAAACAAAGCAAAAACAATACAAACAATACAGGGTTTCAGAACAAAATGATAGGAATTAACAGTGGTTGTTATATTACATATTATTATCTTCAACCAGATGTAAGAAAGCAAGATTGATCAAACCACTAAAGAGAATAAAAAATAGCAAAAAATTAGAAATGATACAAAGTTTCACTAGAAAGATGGTAGGAATTGACCAGTGGTTATTATATTGCATATTCTTATCTTCAAATTAGTTGTTCATATTGCCAGATATAAGCGTGCAAAATTAATCAAAAGGAAAACAAATTAGGCATTAACTGTTCCTTTCAATAAACCATTAGACATCAGCAATACAGTTATCCCAGCAATCCTACTTATGAATGAATAATGGGGTAATAAAAAAAGCAAAAAGGAACATTTAAAATTTCCTGAAACAACTTAAAATGGAAATACAAAAATTAAAACTTATGGGATACAGCAAAGGCAGCACTAAGGGAGAGGTTCATAGCAACAACTGCCTACATTTAAAAAATGGAAAGGTTTCAAATAAACAACCTAACAGTATATCTCAAGGCTCTAGAAAAGCAAGAACAAACCAAACATAAAATTAGTAGAAGAAATAAAATCGGAACAGAAATCAACAAAATAAAGACTAAAAATATGTAATATCAAAGAAATGTTTTTTAAAAAAAGATAAATAAAAATTGACAAACTTAGCTAGATTAACCAAGAAAAAAGAGAGAAGTCCCAAATAAATAAAATCAGATGGAAAAGGGAGAGCGCAGACACTACAGAAATACAAGGGATCACTAGAGACTGTTGCATGGACAGCTATATGCCAACAATTTGGGTGATCTAGAACAAGTGGGTAAATTTGTAGACACAGGTAACCAACCAAATTTGAGCCACAAGGACACAAACCCTGAACCAATCAATAATGAGACTGAACCAGTCATAAAAAGACTCCAAACAAAGAAAAGCCCAGGGCTAGAAGGCTTTCCTGCTGTAGATGATGTTAATAAGATAGACACAAAAGCTACACAAGTGCCGCATGTTCTCTTTCATATGTGGCAGCTAAGAGAGGTTGTTGTGAATGTAGACTAGTAATTACTGGAGGCTGGGAAGTGTTGAGGAGAGGGAGGTTAGATATCTGGTGCTGTGGCATGATTAGATAGAAGGAATACATTCTGATGTTCTACAACACAGTGGGATGACCATAGTTCACAACAACCAATTATATGTACATTTTTATGAAGATATAGAAGGAGCTCCCAGTCTCCAAGCATAAAGAAATAGATTGAAATGCTTATTTTTATCAGTGAGTTGTATGTGTATGCCCTGTGTGCATATGTCAAAATATCACACTGTACCTTATTAACATGTACAATTAATAGTACATGTTAATCAAAATGAGAAGAAAAAAACTTATTCCCTGAGTGATAAAAGAATTCAAACAAATATTACTTTTGAAGTATTAACCTGTATTTATTTTTACTATTGTTTCAAATGATTAAGATATAACTGTCTCACTTTTTCTTTTTCTTTTAACCTGTAACAGGGCCATTGTGAGGAAACAATATTAATGAGTAATGTTCTTGAGTTTCCCAAATCCTGTGTCGATGATATTAATAAAGAACGAGAGCTGGAAATTTTAAATCACAGTATGTGAGATATCTTGGAAAGTAACTTTTTAAAAATCCTTAAGCAATCCAATTTGTTGTAGAAAAATACTTTTAAAAAAAAAAATAAGAGTTACTTGGGAAGTGTATTGTTCAGTCTCTCAAATGTCCTCCATCTTTGGAGAAGCTCTTTACCCCTTCTTTTTCTTCTTTCCTACATTGCTTCAGAGAAAAGGAGACTATAAAAGACATAAAGATCTACAAATAGGACTTGAAACTTCAGTCACTGTGAGTCACCCAGAAGCTGAGTCTAGGTTGCTGGGAGCGCTGCAAATGCCACCGTGGGGCAACAGAACTCTTCTCTGTGTGCAAGAAAATAACCACAGGAGCTCTATGAGGGCGGAGGAGCTGGGCAGTTCGATCTCAGTAGCAGCTGGGGCCACACTGTGGTCTATTAGAGAATGGGAGGGTGGGACCACAGGGACAGTCAGGAAAAGAACAGGGGGTGTTCTGCAAATGTCACCCGACAATGCCTGTAGTGGGAAGCCCCTGTGCCATCTTTGTCCTCGTGTGTGCCTTTGTTATCTGCACCTACTACAACATCCTCCTATCTCTCAGCTGCTTCTCCGTCTAGCTGCTTCTCCATCCTCAGCCACCCGCTCTGCCTCACTGCACTATGGCTCTGTGAGGGTTGAACTGAGCTCACTCCACGTCCCTGCACAGAGCCTAGAGTTCCATCCCTTTAGGTGAATGAGGAGTGGGGTTCAGAGGTGAAGACTACTTTAATTACCATTTCTGTTGCGTGGGTCTCTTGATAGTCATAATATGGCTGCTGTGGTTTGGGATTTAAAAGAGACTAAATTAGATACTGAGTTATAAAACTATCATAGTGATTTGATGAAGAACCTGAGAGTGAAAGCTATAACCTCCTGATTGTTGACTAAGAAATCCCAACTGCTGTCCTCTCCTCTCCTCATTAATCCATGGAGGAATCAATTTGCCCTCTTGAGACTGCCCCCATTCTGATTAATCAGCATGATTAAAGGGTTTTTATATGAGTCATAAAGTTAGTTACAAAATTGGATGTAACTCTGCACCCCTCCTTGTATCCACAGCCATTGCAATGCAATGCCAGCTTCTTCTGTCAAGCGGTGGAGTCTGTTTCCCCACCCACTGAATGTGGCGTACCCTTGTGACTTGCTCTGGCACGGACTGTGATAGGAGTGATGATGTGCTGGCTCTGGGCTGAGGCCTCCAGAGACCTTGCATATTCCTCTCTCCTGGCAGCACGCCATCACTATATAAACAAACCTGAGCTAGCCTGCTAGATAATGAAAGACACGTGGCTCAGCCGCCCACTTAGCTGCCAGCCAGCCAACCATCGGCTCTGTGAGGCTGTTCTAGACCAGCCAGTCCCAGAAATAGTCTCCGGTACATGGAGAATATACAAAACAGAGAATATATTCTTATAAAAGAATATATAAATGAGATTTGGTCTACGAGGTCTGATAATTATATTCTCCTTTCAATCAGATCAGTCCCTCAAATAGGCCCAAAGGGGGAAAGTAATCAAGCCTTCGTATTTTTGGTAATACTGACTTTGAGGATGGGTTCAAAAGAATCAGTCTACTTGGCAAATTGATTCTTTCCAGGCTTGCTGGCAATGGGAAGGCACTGATAACAGAAATCGGTGTTAGAGTTGCATGCTAATCAAAGTGCTAACTAATTGAGCTGCTTTATACTAAAAAGAGAGGTGCTAATCTACAAAATTACCTTAGTCTAGGTTTGAGTTAATACTAAAATAGCAAACTAAATGTGTCACTATTGAGATGTAATAATAAATACTTATTCATTAAATTGGGTTCCTCTGTGACAGAAAACTCCCAAATGACAGTAGCTTAAACAAGATGGCAGTTTATTTTCCTTATATCCAGGAAGAGCATTTAAGACTGGATAACTTGTGGTGCCATAAACAAGTTTCACCCTAAGAGCCAAGAAGGAAACACATGTATTCTGAGCAGCAAGATGGAAGAAGGGAAGAATAAGAAAAAGCAATGGGCCTCCACACCCAAACCTCCTGTAATAGGTGGCACATATATACACCACCAATTCTAAGGTGATCATCTTGGCTTGTCCATCCCCAGCCACAAAAAGCTACAGTGAAGCCTCAGAAAGTGAATCTGTACTTGGCAAGGTTATGTGCTCAGCTCAAACTGGATTTCTACAGAACTGGGAAGGCAACTCGCAGATTGTCATAGGCTGCTTAATATCATGTTATACATGTCTGCTATGTATCAGTAAGGACATCCTTTAACTTTTGAGTAAGTTGGGCCCCAGATTGTATTTATGCAACATTTTGAACCCAGAAAGCAATTTCTCACAGAAACACTGTTAGTTTTGATGGCTGTTTTTCCAGATCAATAAACATAATATACTTTAGCCTGCAATGTCTTAAAATAGTTTTTCAGCTGCATTAAGTAATTGCTTATTCCATTATTTCAAGGGAAAATATAGATAACTGCAAGGAGTACCTGCAACAGCAAAGGCTGCAGGGAAAGGGTGGCCCTTGGGGACATGAGGGTGTGCTTCATTTGTACCAGAAAGAATAAATCCTCCTTTCCAGGGCATTAGTCACTTTCTAAGGTTCTAACTTGGGAAGCACAGAGCTCCATGAGGAATGATAGATCAAGCCCATATTACCTTCAAACCTACTTCTTTACTTGTCTGGGATTCTGAAGACTTGTGGCTTTAGATATACTTACAAGATGCATAAAGAGTGGTATCGTGCTGTGTCAAAGGGTAAAACAAAGACATGCAGAGAAAAAGTGAAATTTGAAAACTGATAGCAATGAAATTATGTCATTTTATGGAAATCTGACTTACGAGAGCCATGGACCATGAAGCATTTCCAACACAGATTTTTGGAATGACTTAATCTGGCTGTTGATGGTGTTTTCCGCTCCCATCGAGCAGTTCAGCATTGCTGACAGATGTCTTTCCTGATTATTGCTGGGAGTCTGGCTACTTTGAAAGCTATTGATGAATGCAGCTGTCTTTCCAAGCTTGGAAATCTTTCTACTAGACTGCTTGGAGAGTTGATTTAAAAGTCTTCCTATTTTCAAAGTCTCTGAAAATATGAACTAGGTTATACAGACCATGATGGGGGCAGGGGGTAAAGGTTTCCAAGCACTGCTTTTACATGGGCTTCAAGTCGTTTTTGTTTATTTCTTAGAAATTTGCTGTGCTAGCTGACTAAAGAATATGCCTAGTGATAGCATCATTTAAACTCACTTTCCAAGAAGGAACATCTGGGTGACTATTTGTGTGTGTTTCTTTTCATAATCAGATTATGTGTCTTCCAAGAGATTGGGTTTTGATTCAACTTCAGTCACCTTAAGAAATGTCCCCAGAATTTTTCTCCAGTTATATACAAATAACTTTTCAATTATATTACACTAAAATGGAAGCCATTAGGACAAAACAATGTATAACCTCTCCTGATGCTTCCTACATGGAGTCTGGGATATTACAGATCTTTCCTGAGGGATAGGAATTGATTCTTTCCAGGATCCAGGATCTTTCCAGGATTCCAGATCCCGTATGACTAAACTGCTCCCAGGGTTAAGAACACAGGAGGGTTGTACAGTGCATGATTCAGGAGGTTTCCAGCAAAGCTAGGTCTGTCTTCTCTTCCAGACATCACATAAGCACCAAGACCCTGCCCAAGCTATTCCCAAACCTTCCTCTTTTCCCCTGGACATTTAATATCATCCAGCAAAACCCATCCTTAAGAGTTTCATGCACCAGCCCCGTG
>NW_004955410.1:11026643-11037058 GCF_000276665.1 Chinchilla lanigera
AAAAAAAAAAAGAGTTTCATGCACCAACTTCCCTTCCTCTCAAAGATTTAGGGCTCTTCAAAAGTATTTTCCATTAAGTAGCTAAAAATTCTAAATACACTCATCTTTCTTACACAAACAAAAAGTTAGCTAGTTTGTCCCTTGATTAAAAAAAGCAAAGGTAATGACAAAGAAAGAAGGGATGCTGATGGATTTGACAACCCACAAAACATAGCAGTCATTAGTGGAAACGAGCGCATGTGAGCATGTCTGTTTAGTCTATGCGCCAGTGTGCTAGCCCTGTCCAGAGCGGGGCAGACTTTCCCAGTAATGATTTTGTCTTACTCACAGTTTCAGAGCTTGAGTCCATGGTCATTTGGCCCAGTTACTTTGGGATTGTCATGGCACAGTACACCATGGTGGCAGAAGCAAGTGGCAGAATAGGTTTGTCCACTGTATGGTACTCAGGAAACGAAAAGAGAGATAGGAAGGGACGAGTGCTCTAATGTGTCTTCCAAGGGCACATTCCCCAGTGCCCTAACTTCTTCCCACTAGCCCATACCTACTACAGGTTCTACCACCTCCCGACTGTGCCGCAGGCTGGCCGTCAAGTTTTCAGCATATGGCCTTTTAAGGGCATTTCAGATGCAAACTATAGCAGGCAGTCTGAGTGACAGTCTTTATAATATTTGCTGAGGCTGAGACTTTGTAAATTCCAAACACGTTCATCATTTGTAGAATGCCTGCTTCCAATCAGTCTCCAAGACCTGTCAGTTCTACCTCCTCAATTGTCTTGCTATCCCTGCCTTCGGTCCCCTCTGCCACTTCAGTCAGGCATGCATCATGTCTTGCCTGGATTCTTACAACTTGTCCTCCTGCTTCTAGGCATGCCCTTCTAATCCATTCTGTGTGTACACATAGGAGGGTCTTCCAAGCACACCTCTGAATCTGTCATCTCAGAGCTTAAAATATCTCAGTGTTGCTCTAGAAGAGCATTCAACCTTCGTAACATTTCCAGGCACTTCATGGTGAACTCCCACATTTCCCCCAACTCCCGAGTAAAAAGCCTATGCATTAGCCTAGACCAACTGCCTAAACACCTCTGCAGGGACAGCTCGTCTTCATTCAGATGTGTGAACTGCCCTGCCTTATTCTGGAAACCTCTCCTGTTCTATTCTAATGACCTGTCTGGAGGAGTCTGTTATAAGTGGCAGCGGCATCTTTGTTACAACACACCTCAGATCCCGACAAAGTGTGGGACCCCAAAAGGTGGCAATCTTTAGACAAGTGGGAATAATTTAGATATTTACTCCCAGATTAAATGGAATAGCTGGAATGCCAGGAGGACACATTAAGGAAGATGGCCTTGCTTAATTCACTTAGTATTTATTGGGTTGTGTCATATTACATGGTCATTTTTATAAGTCAAAAATAACAGTACATCTGTGCTGAGGACCAGCTTGACATGGTACAGAGCAGGCACTAATTAGTTCACCCCTACCTCTTCCTGCAGCCCATCAGTACACCCCTCAATCAAGCTGTATACCTAATAAAGGCCAAAGACACCGTGCCTCACGGTCCTAGGCTCCTGTCAACGGGCTTTGACCATCTTGGTGCCCTTTGCAATTATAGTGTATATTTTGTCTGCGTTTTGTTCTGTGGTCATACCTCTGAGCAAGAGATTGGTGGTTGAAGGTCAGATCCCTGATACATCTGCAGTTTTACATAGTTCAATTTAGTGTAAATGAAAATGTCCTGCCTTGTAAAACATAGCTATTAGTTTCCATCTACCAGGCCTGCTGTAAGGTGGTTTAGAATCAGGATTAATAGCCTGGATGCTGAATTCCCAACTGGGTTCAAGTTCCAGCTCTGACTACTAGTTGTGTGTGACCTCTTTGAGCCTCAATTTCCTCATCTACAAAATTAGAGATAATAGCAGTGTCTTTTTAACCAGGAGGCTGTAAGAATTAAGAGAAGTAACTTGTACGAAGTGCTGAGTTGAGAGTGAATGTTTTCTATATGGCAGTGGTTTACTTTATAAAATGCTCCTCAGAAATTTTAATTACCCTGTGCATTGCTTGACAATACAACTAACTTGCAGTCTGATTGTTTTATTGATGAATACCATCTTTGGATACTAAATACACCAAAATACCTTTCTCCCCATTTAAAAGCCTCTGTTCACATTCAGTAGCGTTCAGCTTCCTAGTCTTCTCATTTCTTTCGATCACCTTCTTTCCTGTATGGTCCATGTGCCACCATCATGACCTCTGAAGACTGGAATAGAATAACTGGAGACCCCAGTGCCTGTGCAACTCCCATTAAGTTATTGAAAAAAAACCAAAGAGATATTTAAGCATCAGTGATTGCATTGGTGAGTGATGCAGGTATTTTACTTGCAAGACTGTAGTAAAACCATCCTGATTGCAAGGTCATCATGGGATAGCCATGCTCCTCTGTGAGGTGGCTCCTGGATCAGCCTCAGAGTTTACGAGCTCCAAGCTTAGGTCATATAACTGCATCACCAGCTGACTCTCTTCCTCAGTACCTCAGAGGAAAAGATTAACCTTGGCAACTCAGACCTGGCCAAGCATTTTAAAGTATTTTTATCTTACTCATCTTGCACTCTTCCTCATTTTCTGGTCCTTTAGCAAATCCAGTTGGATTTGGAACAACAGTTCTCCTTTTATCTCTAAGAAAGGGCCCGCAGTATCTGCTGTGTTTCTGAAAGACTTTGCTTTAAAGACAGGCACATTCTCCAAGGTGACTCAAAGCCCAGGTGCAGTGGAATCGTAGCGCTGGTTTACATAAGTGTGGCCTCCTCCTCTGACGGTTCCTCTTACTCTAGTTGGAGGAAACATTCAGTAGGGGAGACCAAGGCCTCTTGTTGCTTAACCCAGATCAGGCAGAAGGGAAAATCACAATGCCTCAACTGGAAAACTAAAACCCTCTGCATCCCTCTCATCTCTGTAGTCTGTATTGTCTTGTCCCTGTCACCTGCCTCCTGGTATCACCACCCTCAGCTGTGAGCCCATCTTGACCCTACACAGGAAACCCTACAGAAGGAGCCTGTGAAGCAGCCAGGGTGACTCAGTCTCCTCATTCCTGCTTGTTCTGACTTTGTGACCTTTCAATAACTGGCTTCCATAGAGTGATGAGGACAGGCCCAACCTGTTTATCTGTTCTACCATCCTGATAATTTGCCTTTACTTCAGCTGTAAAGATAGAGGCCAGTCCAGCTCCTCAGGGCTACAGCCTCTATTTTAAATCCAAGCAGAGCTAAAGAGAGTGGGACCCAGGAAATTGTCTGTCTGGCCATAGGGCATGGTGCAGTGCAGGAAGTGGCTGTTGTTCACTGCCAGAAGATACAAGAAAGTATGGTCAGAGAGAAGGGACAAGAGAGGACAAAAAATGGAAGAGCTAGGAGAGCCATATAGTACTATTGCTGAAAATCTAGCACTATATTTGTCTCTTCTGCCTCACATTGTCTTGAGGGACTGAATAGAACGTAGTTTTACCCAGTGGATTCATTATGGGACTTCCAGGACTTTAAGAAAAATCAGTGTCAGTAGGAAACAAATAGAAAACTACACTAAGAATTTCTTCTTAGCTGCTGCCTTATTTTCAGCATAAGGTACACACCTGTGATGCAGCAAGGATGCTCTTAAAAGTGTCCGGCTTGTTTTCACATCCTGACCTCCTTTTGCCAAAATGCACACCCAAGCGTCTCTTGGAGGAATGTGACATTCTGGTATATTGCATGCTGGCCCTAGAGTTGTGTTTGCCGACTCTCAGTAGCCTTATATGGTAGCCCTCAATTTGATTCCAGGATTTTTCCCTCTGTGAAGAATTTTCTTTTGATTGCATCAGATTTCTGGGTCTATTCTGATAACATACAGTATATCCTTGACTGGTTAGCACAGTCTTTGTTAAAAACTGAATTTACCACCATTCTTCCTTTCTTTCACTATTCTTGCTGGTAGGATTCGCTTTGTACAGAACTTTACTTCTTATCTCAGCCACTATCTCTTAGTAAGTGGCAGAGTACATTGAGTTTTGATAAGGAAATATAGTAATAATTGCTATGGAAGCTAATATTCACCAAGAATTTCCTGTTTGGTAGGCACTGAGCTAAAGGCTCCATTTCATTATCACTGTCTATGTTATCCCTAGAGTTCTAATTCCAGCAATATGACAGAATATCTTGAGAAGCTTGTCACTGCAAAACACCTAGAACTGATACATTAACGTAACAAGAAGACTTGTGAGTGCAAAGCTGAGCTGGTGAGAAAGAGAAATAATTTCTTTGGAGCACAAACAATGACAACCAGGAATGTGAAAGCCAGGGAGGACAGCAAGCTCTAATGGCTTTGGGTGCCCTTGGGTATCTTCTCAAGGAGCTGAATTTTAATAGCTACTTGGGAAAAGAAGACTAAGGCTTAAGCCCACTCCAGGTAGAAGGATAAAAATTAAATGCCAAATTAAATGTTTTAAACAATAAGCAAGGCTGAAAAGTCGATGAACTAAGCAATCATGTTGAGAAATTAGATAAAGAACAAACAGTGAAATACAGAGTTCAAAAAAAGCAATAAAAAGAAGAAATAAACAGGAAACAAAACACACGCATGTCATGTAAACTCTTGATGTTCATTGTCCAAGGAAAAAATGGAGCCAGAAAAATTCTGTCCACTGGCCAAGGGAGACTGCAAAAAAACTCTCCTCTCTTGGCCCAGTTTTAAAAGGTCTCCTGCAGGATTCATAAACATAGACCTTCCTTCACTTATGCTGTAGCAAGCACAGAACAAGCCAATAAATAAGCATGAAAGAAGTTCCCAGTGGCAAGATCTCTATAGCACCTGGCAGAAGTAAAGGCAAAGCCTCCACTAAGGGACATGATGGTACATGTGCTGGGTCTACTCCTTGTCACAATTTACCATACAACTTCTGAAAATGTGGTGCTAGAAACAACTATGCCCACTCTGAATCAGGAATGCTGGGGGTAGAAGCCAGCAATATTTTTAAGGAGCTCTCTAGGTGATTTTGTTGTAGTTGGTTCCAACAGAAATTTCGCCTTCAAGACATGTATACCCATTCTTCCACCCAAGGACTACTTTAAAACAAGCATATTCAGTAGTCTCAAAAAAGATTGAGAATTACCACTCTAGATTTTAATTTGATCTATGCCTATTCAAATGAATAAATGCAATTTTTAGAGCACCATAATTTTTACTTTTAAAACATTGGAATATATATAATATCATTCTTTTAAGGTTTAATGTGACAAAATAGTAGACTTTTTAAACAGTAGAGTTTCATCTGGAAAACAAAATCTTCTCATATGATTATTCATAATCTATTTATGTAATAATTAGCATAAGACTAAGAGACACAAATTACCTTCTCATGAATAGAGCAGCCATTTACATAAATTATAATGTTACTAATCCTCTATTTCAGTCCAAATTTTGAGGGGGTATGCTGCATTTTTACTTGGATAGAAAGAACCACCACCTCTTAAATGCAATGAGCATTTATTCTGTTGTTCTGAGTATGAATAATTTTGAAATTAGTACATCTTGCTTGGAACATAACTAAGTATTTGTTCACCTTTGATTCCCTACACTATGAGTTGTTAGTTCTTACTTAGAGTTGTCCAAGGTGTTTGTTTCAACTTCATGCAGGTCTCATTAAAAATAAGAATATTTATTTCATAGTCTATGACATTATGTTCTCTATTTCGTATTATTGGTTAGTCAGAAAATGTTGTATTCTCTAGTTTGCACTGTAATAAAGAATAGAGGTCATTTTGCTTTAACAGAACCATAGTATACTCTGAGGTCCTCCTTGGTACCAGTACTGAAAACTGGGATTTGTTGTCTAAGTTACAAACCTAGAACTCCCATGGGTAGTATATTTTAAAATGATCAGGCTCTCTGACATAAGTTGTCAGTAACTATTTACCATAAACAGACCACTAATGATAAGAACCTTTGTGGCTATTATGCAAAGCATATCTTACTTAATTTCAAGGTTTCAGGCTAAGGCAGTGATCAGAATGACCTTCTGCAACCTCTGCTTTAATTCTTTCCTCTTAAACACAGGAGCACAGTCTTTCAGCAGATAGCAACAGATGCAGGAGCAAAGCAATGCTGAGAAAGTCCACAGGTAGATAAAGACATGTGCTCTTGCCAAGTTTTTCTAGGTAGTGACTCAGTTTCAACCTGGGTTCTCTCATTGCACATCTTTCCTCTAATATCACTCCATTTCCCTCAAATTTTTCCTCTGTCCTGCAGACTCAAATGTCAGGTCTACCTCCTTTCTAGACAGGTATTGGACCTAAGGTATCCAGGACAATTCTGGCCCCTGTCATTCTATCTCAATGGCAGATGATGAGGCATCATAGAGAACGTTTCTGTTTCTAGGATTACAATCAAATTCATCCTACATGCATGGCCTTCACTAACATCAACATCTCTTTCACTTTCAACATCCTCATCAACACTTCAGGGGGTCATGAATGCCAGCATAATTGTTACCATGATTTCAAAAGGCCAGAACTACTTCCCACATATTAAGACATGATGTGGTATTTTAGAAAAAGAAAGTCAAGCTGAAATCAAGCTAAAAAAACCTTTCAAATTATAGCTGTAGCTTTCACCACTTGTGAGGCTTAGGCAAATTCTTAACTCGAATGCTATTTCTTATGTGTAAAATGGGAATACTACCTTCTTGTAATGGTGTTTGCAATGAGAAAATATCAGGGACTGATCAGGCCCCCAACCTCTTAAAATGAGTATAAGGTGAACTGCTTAAATTAAAAGAGACAAGGGGTACATGGTTTGTGGGGAGTTCAGCAAGGTCAAAACTCCCTGGTAGTAAAGACAAGAGCTTGTTTGGACAGCCCATATTTATTTGGTTTTTCCAACAAAGGAATGGGATACTGAGGCCAGGTGGAAACAGAGCAAGACCTTGGGAAGTCAGTTCAAAGACTTCTCCAAGCAGTGAATTTTCCCGATTAAGAGAACTATTTGAACTCTCGGGTTGGTGGATTTATTTCTCTAGAATAGGGAGTGTCAGCACCCTGTGTCCTCACTGCCTCAGCTGTGGTGTTATCTTGACTTCAGAGCACTGTGAATATGAGCTTTTCCACTACAGCCCGAGGTCCCTTTGTGGTCAGCAATTTAATCCTTATGTAGCCTGATTTTTGACAGTAAAGTATGCAAAGAACCTAACACAGTAGTGGATCCTAATAGGTGCTCAACAAATGTCAGTAAAGTTTGTATATTATGGGTAATCAGCAAATATAAAATAAGTGGGTGAATGAACAAACTTCCCTTAGAGAACAAAGGGGAACACATTCTGAAGGAACATTTTGTCTAGGGTAGACATTTAAACACTAAAAGTTGTTAGTGGCCAAAACCTTACTTTAAGTAAAATCTTATGCAGAGGGTCAATACTGAAAAGAAAGAAAATGGAATTGACTCCGTTCAGGCAGGGTCGGGGTTCTGTGATCCTCTTGGATCCTCTTGCTCAGGGTTATTTGTAATTGCACACCAGGTCGTCTTTGTCCTTGGACTTCAGAATGTGATTTGAAAGCCATAGACCTGGGCTATTCATCAAAACTAAATGTTATGATATCTTTTAGGTTTCACATATTTTTGTTCCTTCTAATTTCTGTTAATAATCTAAATGAAATCTTTATCACCACATTTTCTAACTTTCATTGTTGATACATTGGAAAGCTCCCTTTATAGGTAAGTAAATTTTCAAGCTAATTCTTCAAGTTTTTTAGCTTATTCCCCTGGCATTTTCCAAGCATATAATCACACTGGTTCCAAATTATAATTTTTATCACTTGCTGGCCAATATTTTTATCTTATTAAGAGATTTTATTGTATACACCAGAACTTCCAAAGTAGTGTTAATGAAATGGTTTTAATGTGTATCTTGGTGAGCTCTTAATTTTAATTAGCTTTCTCCCAGACTAGTTATTCCTAATTTGTTACTGAAGTCCCAAACCCCTGAGATCCTGATTTAAATGGCCTGGAGGAGGTCTTGGGTATTAGTTTTTTACAGATCTTTGTGGGGTTTTATGTTCAGCACGGAAACCCTCAGTACCAGGTAACTTACCATAGAATATGACATTGGCTGTTTATTAAATATAGATAATTCTTACTGTGTTTGAAAAGGCTTTGCTGTTCTGAACTGTCTAGGGTTTGTTTAGTTGTTATTTTAGAAACTATGTTGCAATGATCTAATAAGATAATTGCATTATATGGTTCATATGTATTTGTTATTGGGTAAAAGTTACACATTTAAAAATCAGTTTAATGCCATTTGGTCATGGGGAATATAACTTTTGCATTCTCTGTCTTTTTTAGGGAACTAAATCACAAAAGAAGTAAATACATTGCCAAGTCACACAACAAGAACATGGAAGAGCCCAGCTTTGAACCTGGGGATCGTGGCACCAAAGGACGTACTTTAAGGCCCTCTTTTGTGCCTCTCCATAGCACTGCATGTTGCCTATGAGACCCTGGGTATCAAGTTCATTAGTTCTTACTTTTCAGCTTGGTCATCTGTAAAATAGTAACTACCCTCTCCAGTAGAATTTTAGGAAGATTAGGTGTATTAATATTTGTGAAATCTCAAAACCTTTCCTGGCTCTCAGCAAGAAGGAAGCAAGTGCTTGGTAAATAGACCCTTGTCAGGAAATCTGGTTCCTGGACTTTTCACTGCCTTTTTGATATCAGTATTGTGCTAGTTTTTACTTAGTTATTTTTAATGCCATAAATAGCTTTCATAACTCCTAACCTTGGAATTATTATTGAAGAAAATTATTTAATTATTTAAATTTCTTCTGTAGTTATTTGCAAATCAGCCTTCTGGTTTTTCTTTTCTTTTTACTGGTTGTACAGATTAAAGGGGGTTATTCTGGCAAATTTGTAAATGTACACAGCATACTTTGAATGCTTTTACTCTCCCTTTGTTTCATGGGGCAAGGTGGGGGGAGGCTCAGAATGTATATATTTTGATCATATCCATCTCCTCTATTACCCACACTTCCCCCATGTTCCCTTCCTCTTGTCTAATAATAGTCTCCCTTCCACTTTTTTTATAATCTTTTTTTAGGTTGCACACGTTGGGGGAACATGTGATATCTGTCTTTCTGAACCTGGCTTATTTCATGAAATATCATTATCTCCAGATCCATCTATTTTCTTGCAAATGATAGAATTTCATTTTTCCTTGTATCTGTGTAATACCTTCTTGTGACACATACTACATTTTCTTTATCTCTTCTTCCATTGATGGACACTTGGGCTGGTTCCATAGCTTGGGTATTATGAATCGTGCCACAATAAACATAGTATGCAGATATCTCTATAGTATGCTGACTTTAATAGATTTGGGTATAGAGCAATGAGTAATACAGCTGGATGAAATGGTAGCTGTATTTGTTGTTTTTTTAAGAAACTCTAGTGATTTCTGTCATGGCTGTACTAATTTACATTCTTATTATCAGCATAGAAGTATTCCTCCCCCCCCCTATTTTTGTCAGCATTAATTGTTTTCTGTATTCTTGATGATAGCAATTCTGACTGGATGAGATAGAATCTCAAAGTAGTTTTGATTTGCATTTCCCTAATAGCTAAAAGTGTTAAACATTTTCTCATATACTTATTGGCAATTTGAACTTCTCATGAGATGTGTCTGTTCAATTCATTTGCCCACCTATTGGTTAGGGTGTTTAATATTTTGGTATTAAGTTTTTGAGTTCTTTATATTTTCCAGATATTAATTCTCTGTTAGAAGAGTAGCTAGTGTAGATTTTCTATTTTTTAATGAAATCAATTGTAGTTATTTTATATTCTCAAAAACTGTTGTCCATTTTACTGGACAGGTACATAGATTCTTTTTGTGAAGAACGCTATATCATTTTTTAGAACTTTAGTTCTGTTTATTTGACTTTACTGTTTACAAAACATTAGTTCTGATTTCATTTTTGCTCCCCCCCATAAATTGGTCCTTGTATTTACTTCTTAGTACAATTAACTTTTCAAATAATTTCTATTATTTATGTCTATTTTATCAGGTAGAATGCTTCACTTATCAGTTTAATTCAATCAGTCAAAATAGCCAGGTGTGGTGGCATATGCCTGTAATCCTAGCACTTGGGAGGCTGAGGCAGGAGGATCGTTGTGAGTTCAAGACCAGCCTGGGCTACAAAGTGAGCTCAAGGCCAGCCTGAGCTGCATATCGAGACCCTGTCTCAAAAAGCCAAAAAAAAAAAAAAAAAGTGTGCATAAAAAGATAGATTAATTAGCTTGCTGATTTTTGTGATTTATATCTAAAATGTCCTTCAAAAGTCTCATGAGTTCAAAGCTGGGCTTCTACAAGTTGACTGGATCATTAGTGTTTTAATTATTTTTCTC
>NW_004955410.1:11037158-11072463 GCF_000276665.1 Chinchilla lanigera
AAAAAAAAAAAAAAAAAAAAAAATCAGTTAAAATAATAAAAAGCACCAAACACCACAAATTTGCCTATTTATAGTTTTGGCCAAATTCATTCATTTTCTAATTTGTATTATTCCTAATTTATCTGCTTTTGTGGTGTTACCCAAATCACAACATCCAGTCAGTCATTTTTTTTAATGGTATTTGCTAGGTACTGTTCTAAGAACTTTATTTTTTTAAAGAGAGGAAAAAACACTAAAAACAATACAGAATTTCAAAACAAGATGATAGGAAATTAACAATGGTTATTATATTGCATATTGTTATCTTCAAAGTAGTTGCACAGATTGCCAGGTACAGGCATGCAAAATTGATCAAACAATATAAGCACTAACTGTTCCTTCAGTGATCTAATAAAAATTAGTAGTACAATTTTCTTAGCTATCTTGTGTATATATACATAGTTTTTCTTTTTCCCCCCTTCCTTCTTTTCTCTTTTCCCCAATCCTAATTGTTCTTTCCTTTTGAACAGTTTCTTTCCCATTCACTATATCTATTGTACTTTTGGGGTCTTATTTACTCTTTCAGTCTTTTTCTCATTTTCAATTGTTCCCTCTCCTTCTACTCTTTACTACTTTCTCCACTGGGACCTCTCTTCTAAACATGTATTTGACTCAGTTTTCCTCTTTCTGTGCCTGTGTGGTAATTGCACATCACTGAAACAAGGAAAGTGAGATTAGATTTTCTTTAGCTTTTCTGATGCAGGTATAGGATGTAGGCTCACAAAAAGACAAATGATATTTTTCCTATATTGCTGCCATTTATCATAGCAAGAAGAAGAGAGAGGAGGAGGAGGAGGAGGAGGAGGAGAAGAAGAAGAAGTAGGAGGAGGAAGGAAGGAAAGAGGGGAGGGAGGACTATAAAGAGAGTAAATAAAGAAAGATACAAGAAGAAAGGAAAGTAGAAATAAATGAGATATGTGTAGGAACTAATTTTCTAATTTAAGGTTTTATTTTTATTACATGTTTTCAGTACACGATGATTATATTCATAATGGGGTGATGGTACACGTATATAACAAACTTAATTCCTTTTATTTCTCTTTCTCTCTACCTCTCCCTTCCCCCTTCCTCCATTTATTGGTGGTCTACTTTTTATTTGCAAAATATCTATTTCCATGTTTCCTGTTATCTATCGTTTATTTTGTTCTTTAATTTATTTATCCTTTGGGTTTCTCATATAAGAGAAACCAAGCTTGTGTGCCTGGTTTATTTCACTTAAGATTATGGTTTCTTAAGATTATGAGGTGTATCCAATTTCCTACAAATGACTCAAATTCACCCTTCTTTAGAGCATAGTAGTACTCTATTGTGTATAAATACATTTTCTTTATCCATTCATCTATTGGTGGCTATATAGACCACTTCCAAGATTTAGCTATTATGAGTTGTGCTGCTATAAACATTGGTATGTATCTTTCACTGTAATATGATGTCTCTAACTCAAAATCCCACATTATGCCATATACAAGAAACATATTTAATCAAAAAAGATATTCATAGACTAAAATTCAAAGGATAAAAATAATCCATGTAATAGGAGTCTGAAAGCAACAAGGAGTAGCGATCCTAATTCAAACAAAATGAACTTCCAACCGAAAGTGATCAGGAGTGGCAAAGAAAGTCACTACATATTGGTTAAGGAATCAATTCAACAGGGAGAGATAACAATTATAAATATATATGCACTGAACAGCAATGCATCTAACTTCTTAAAACAAATACTCTTCGATATAAAAGATCAGATAAACACCAACAGAATTATAGTGGCGGACCTCAACACCCCACCATCATAAATAGATGGGTCAACAAAACAAAAAAAAATGAACAAAGAAATATGAGTTGAGCCAGATCTTTGAACAAGAAATATAATAGATATCTATAGAGTTTTCCATGTAGTAACAAGAGGGTACACATTCTTCTCAGTAGCACATGAAATGTTCTCCAAAATAGATGACCTACTAGCCCATAAAGCGTGCTTAAGAAAATGCAAAAGAACTGAAATTATCCCATGCACATTATCAGATCATAGAGCAATGAAATTAGAAGTCAATGGCAAAATAAACCATAGAAACTATGCAAACATATGGAGGTTAAACAATACACTCTTGAATAATGAAGGAATCACCAAAGAAATCAAGGAAGAAATTTATGGAGTCGAACTATCACGCAATACCATGTTACAAGAACCTATGGAACACAGGAAAGGGGCAGTGCTAGGAGGGAAGTTTATAGCTAGGAATGTAGCATCAAGAAAATAAATAAATCTGAAAAATAATAACTTAATGATGCACCTCAAGGACCCAGGAAAACAAGAATGGTTCAAATCCAAAGCTAATACAAGTATGGATATTAAAACATAAGAGATGAAATTGATACTAAAACTCATCTGAAGGATAATTTACTTCTTGAACATAAATAGGGAATGATTCTTTTTATTAAAATAGAAAAATGTAATATTTAAGACTGTCAATTCCCTAAATGAATATGTAAATTTGTTATAACTCTAATAAAATATAAATTAATTTTTAAAAAATTCAGAGCAGCTGGTTCTAAGAGTTTGAACTAATATCAAAACTTAAGTTTAGCACAGAATATTCTGCAAAGGAAGCATAATGAATTAATGAATTAAACAAGTGCTGCCAGATAATAAAGCATATTACAAAGCAAATGTGATTAAGCTAGATAAATGAATCATGAGATAGGATTCACAAGTAGACTCAAACACATATGCAAATATAGTATATGACAAAGGTGACATTTTAAAGCAAATTCATTATTCAAATGGTAGTGATCCTATTCATAACATTATAATGCTTTTTCATAAATGTTTTAGGTTTTGTTGTAATGTTATACATTTTTAATTGGTATAAAGCTTGTTAGGAATTTTTACTTTTTAAGTCCTAAGAGAAGAGAGACATAGAAGAATCATTTTATATTCTGGATTGGGGTAAGGGCTTTTTAATGTATAAGAACACTTACTGCCAGGCAATTTTTAAGCATTTTGTATTACTTATTCACGGGCTCCTCATACTATATTAGGATCCCCACTTTACACATAAGAAACCAAAGCACAAAAAGCCAAAATCAGATCAGCTCTTAGCTCCACAGCTCAAAAGTAGCAGAATGGTCCAAAGCCAGATAGTTTTCCTCCAGGGCTTGTGATAAATTACAAGTTGCAATAACTGACAAACCACCTGGAGAAAACACAGAGAAGAGCCAGGTGGTAGGTCCTGGCCAGCCTGCAAGGCTCAGTCCCTTCTTGGCTGTGACACACAGGCAGTCCCTTACTATATATGTCCACAGATGAGTCATCCTTGGCACAGGTGTGAAATTCCATGGCATTACTGCCTCACTTGGGAACAGACGGCAAAATGGCCTTAGAGGCAGGGGAAAAAATTGTCTATTACCTGCAAGTGAGCCCAGTGATGTGAACTGCTGTTCAGCAGCCTGGGAAAGTAGTTATGCCAGACCTGGCAGGACCTTACTGAGAAATAGAAAATGCTATCAGAAACAATCCATGCGTTTTCCATGAAGAAGAAAAGGCTGAGGAGGCAGGCTCATCAGGCATTTGCAAGCTGATGATGACTCCTCACATACTTTGTTTAAAACATATCTATTGTGCTGGTGATAGTAAAGTACAACTTCTGTGGGATTTTTGTGCTGGAGGACTCATTTTTATCAACCCTTCAACTGAGTTGTCCGCAGAATCACTTTAGTTTGTTCCTCTCTGCCTACCCCAAATTAAATTCCAGAAAGAAATGATGCTTTTATGTAAATAAATCTACATATTCCTAGGAGAATACATGGGGGAACTATTTTTATCATATAGAATAAGAACGATCTTTTTAGTAAGGGGATATTAAGCTCAAATGTTATGATGGGAAATGTTATGGCTTGTGTTTAGCTGTTCCCCCAAACCCTCATGCAGTATAGGTGGAGTTTTTCCATAGGTAGGTAGATCTAGAGTATGTGATGTCAGAATCAATTCATGGTGAAATGCTAGGGTCAAGGGCACTAGGATTAAGGGTGTGAGTGCTGCTTGCCCTAGGTAGCCTGGATAAAACATAAGAGATAGAAAGAGCTGTGGTCATGCCTTGTTGCTTTGCTACTTTCTACCTGCCATGAAGTATTTCTCCTCTGTGACGCCTGTCTACCACACCACCCTGCCTTGGAGCCAGCTAACTGTGGACTGAGACCTCTACAAGCTGTGAGCTAACTAAACTTTTACTCCTTTAAGTGGAGTATACCTGGCTAGCAGGTGTTTTGTTTCAGCAAAGAGAAAAGTAACTAAAACAGGAAGGAAGGATTCTTTTCACTACATTAAAATTTAAAAATGTATGTACAGAAAAAATTCAAGTCAAAAGGCAAATGAAAATTTGGGAAAATACTTGTATTACCCATAGCAGACAAAAGGCTAATGTCTATAACACAATAAAGAGCTTTAAACAAAACAAAAGACCCAACTTGAGAATAGAGGGCACACATAGGAAATTCAATAGAAAAGAGATACAAGTGGATTCAATAATATGGAAAGATGATCAACAAAGATCAACTTGATAATTTTAGAAAATAACCTAAATAAAAATGAAACAGCATTGTTCATCTACTAAAAAAAAAAATCTTTGCTAACACTCAGAAATGATGAGGGACAGAACAAACACTTGTAGACACTGAACAGATTTATTAGTATATCTTCACTGGGAAACAATTAAAATGGTAATGGTAATAATAACAGTAATAGCTAAAATTTACTGTGGTATTTGCTCTGTTGAATACACATTGATCTATCTATCTATCAATCATCTGTGTATATTTCAGGTATCTGAATTCATTTACACCTCACAACAACTACATGAAGTAGTTTCGATTATGGGAAAGCTGATGCACAACAAGATTACAGACTTGCCCAAGATCACATTCTATAAACTTCAAACCTTAGAAGTCTAAAAAACTCAGCTTGAACCACTACAGTGCACACACATACATACAAAGGCACGAAATGATGTGGGTGCTGATAGACGTGTTCATTAGTTTGACTATGGTAATCTGCATACAACGTATATGTATAGCAAATTGCTGTTTTACACCTTAAGTATGTACACCTTTTATTTATCAGTTACGTATTTTAAGTGTTAAAAATTAATTACTGCTCTTGACAACATCCATTCAAATTGAAAATGTTTATACTTGTTATATTTGTTAGAATTAGTTTCAGCTACACAACACAGAAAAGAAAATAATTATGACTTAAATGAATTAAAAGTTAATTTTTTTCCAAATATCTAGAGGTATGTAGTTCAAGACCGGTAGGGCAGTTTTTACTCTACGAAATCCCCAGCAACATGGTTCCTTCCAGCTCACAACTCACCATGCAAATGGTGTGGTCCTAAGCAGGCTGTTAACCACAGGAAGGAATAAACCACGAGGGATTAAAATAGACAAGTCAGCTGTCCTCAGAGAAGTTCCTCACAAGCTGTCATGTGGCACTTCCTCTGATGTCACTTTGGCTACAAGGGAGGCTGGGAAATGTAGTCTTAATTCTGCCTGGCTTTATCAATGAGGAAGCACTGTACAGTATACCTTGTCAGAGCAGGAGAATAGATATCAAGGAGATGTTTAGTTAGTTCTTTTCTTCCTACTGACACTGAGATTCCATTTCTTGGAGTTTCCAACGGATGTATGGCATATTTGTGACATATCAGACTGATTAGTCTCTTCTTACTTAAATATGTTTTCAGTCCAGGTCTGTCTGTCCTTTGCCTTGCAGACAGACTTTCATAGACTGCATTGCTTTGACATCCTCCTCCTCTCCTGGCTTCCACCTGTAACAGTGATGGAGAGGGAAGCAAGAGAGAGAGAGAGGACTGATGGCTGACATTTTGGTAGTGGTCTCCTTCGTCACTCTGTGGCCACAGCTCCTGATGGGCGGCCTCTCTCTCATGGCTGGGGTCTCACCAGTTTCTAGTAACACTGTTCCCTCCCCTGTCCCTCTGTGCCAAGGGCTCAGGAAAGCTTCTCAGTGTGGCTAGTTCCTGAGGGCTTAACTTTGTCAACGGTTCCATTAATCCTGCCAGCACCTGTGTAAATAGCCCTTCCATTATTAAACTCTTCAGTTAGGCTTTGGATGTACCATCTGCTTCTGCTGGACTCTGACTGGTCACATATGCACAGGGATTTTCACTCCAGCATTGCTTGAAATAGCAATAGACTCAAAAGAAATTAAATATTCATCAGTAGGGAACTGGCTAAACAAATGTCATGCAGTTATAGCAGATATATTATGTAGTAGTTTTAAAAATAATGTCTTACTGTGTGTAACCTTAAAAATTTAAGAGGATAGATCTCATGTGTTCTTACCACAATGAAATAATAATGTTTCTGTGAACTAAAATATAGAACACTTGATAGGATGCTACCAACTATATTTTTAGAAATATATATGTGTATATTATATGGATACATATTAAATTCAATCTAGATACATATGCATGTGTGTGTGTGTGTGTGTGTGTGTGTGTGCGTGTGTGTGTGTGTCTGTATCTTGCTTCTACGTTCATCTTATGAGAACCTTCCCCTTCTCCTCTAGCTAGCTAGCTACCATCTAGAATGCGTTTGTGTACTTATGGGGTTTTTGGAAAAAAGACTAGAAATTGATAACAGTAGTTACCTTGGGAAAGCATACTGGGACCAGGGTAACAAAGAGACTGACTTTCATTGAATCATATTTTAAACAGAATGAATTTTTACCATGTATATAGTGCCTTTAAAGAACTAGTTAGGAAAAAGAGCATCTTCCTTAGGGCACACAGAAAGAAACACATGAATGAGACAATGGATTTGAGGCTCCATTTCTCTAACTGGAATTCTAGTCCCCGCCCTGGTGCCTCCTCTGGTGTGGGACAGCACTTCATCCCCAGCCTTCCTGTAGCTTTCCCAGCATGGCCAGCAGTTCCAAACCAAGAGTGGCTCAGGGCTCTGAGGAGGAGTGGCAAGGGTGCGGGTTCTTATAGAGTGAGAGTGGAAGCAAGACAAAGAAAATATTTCCTGGGTTAAAATGGAGCTGGAGACTTATTAGAATTACTCTAATGGAAAGTTTCTGCTTTTTAACTACTGCTTTGTTGCCTGCTAGTGATTGGTCAAGCTGAAGTTTTGTACATGCTTTGATCCTGAGCTGAGTTTTAGTTTGTTTATGCAGGAACTCAGAGTGCTGGAGCCACCACAGTTTAACCCCCTCCCAAAAATCTGTTTTAACTGCTTTTCGGGTTTCTCCAAGAACTTACTGTCTTATTTATGGCTTTTGGAATACAGTGATTTCTTTTAGGACTGCCTTAAAGGACCTTCTAGTCAAATTCAAAAGCATCAAGTCTTTAACAATGGCTTCGGTCTTTGTATCTTCTTCCTTCATCTACCAATTTAGTATCAGTGAATGGAGCATTCCCTCTTTCTAAAACTGTAGGAGGTACTAGAAATTAGGAAAATGAATGATTTCTGTTCTCAGAGAGATTAAGTCTTATGGAGAAACACAAAAGTACAAGAGGTGTCAACAGAAGTGAATGTGGAGATTTAGTCAGGAAAGACAGGGAGTGATTGATTGTAATCAGGAGCAATACTGGATGACTGGAAGGATTTCCTGAGAGATTAGAAAAGGAATGATGGTAATAAAAGATCAATAGCAGTGCCCTAGGCTGACAAATAAAACAAAGGTGCATTTAAACCTGTAACTCGCAGCATGGCAGGTAAGGTAACCCAACACTGTTGATTAGAGATTAAAATGGAGAGTCAGTCTGAGGAGGGTCACTGCTGTCTCCATCTTTGAGAAAATTAAAGGGGAAAAGTGGGAGCAGAGGTTATATGACAAAGGTCTCTGCTGTTATACTTGAACAGCCAGGTTTTAGCTGGGCAGCGGTGTGATCAGTTACGAGTGTTAGAAAGATCACTCAAGAAAGGGCCTGGATGTGAGGTCAATTAAGAGATCACGGCACTGACACTGAGCCAGGATGGAGGAAGGAGAAACACACAAGAAATGTTCATGAAGCTGAATCAACAGAAGTTAATTACTAGTTAAGGATGGGGTTGAGGAAATAGGAGAAATTAAAGAAACCTCCTACCTTTCTGGTAACAAAACAGATTAGCAATATCATGTATTAGAATAAAGAATTTTTAGAAAGGGAGTTCAGGAAAACTGTGTTGAATTTGAGATTATTTGTGGCATGGGCTCAACTACATGTGTTTATACCTGCTTCGTATACTCTCTCCCTTCCCTGCCCTCCAGTCCTAGACCATCCTGGTGCCTTCCCACCTCAACTTTGCCTGGTTAATGCCTAATCCCTTTTTAAGAATTGCTGGTACTTTTTTCTGTCTCGTCTATGACACCACCTGGCTTAAAAAGTAGGTCACATCAGGGCTTTTGGCTCAGGGACAATGAGAGGCTCTGAACATGCTGTAACTGAAAGATCTGTGATAAAATCTTCCATAGAGACTCTTCACAGTAGAAAGGCCCAACAAGAAGATTATAGCAAAAATCTTTCTTTTCATCCTTAACCCATCCTCCTCTTCCTTTGTTATATTGTCTATGCTCTAGTAAAATGTACAAATTTAACACATTTTCATTATCTTGGAATACTACTATAAAAACTAACGTCTTACATTGTGCACTACGTTTGGATTTATAAAATTCTTCCAGATGTATGAACACTTTTTATCATCAAAGCAAACTGCATAGGAAGGAGCCTAATTCACCCAGCTTTCACAGGCCTTATTTTGGGTTCAGGGCCCCATTGACCCTGCTATTGAGGAGAATAGCATTTCTATTATGCACACCAGGCACAGGAGCTCCCCTTCTTCTATAGCAGCTGAGCCCAGTTCCAAATCTCATTAAGTGAACCTGAAGTTGGCCGCTGAGTAACCAAGTTGGACAGAGCATTCTAGGCAGAAGGGACAGCCTTTCTGGGTGGGGGAAGGGGCTGTAAGAAGTTGAAGTAAATTCACCTGTATCAACATGCAGTGTGAGGGAGGAGAACATTCGTTACTTCAAGTCCACTGACCTTCGTGAGGTCACTAGGCCTCTCACTCAAGCCCACAGGCGACTGTCACAACTTCTTTCTCTGCAGGCTTCTAACATTTCCCAACCCCTCTGTCTCTTGTCTGATAATTTTGATCCCTCCCTCTTTAAAACATGTTCTTCATTTGACTTCAGGAACTGATGTGCTCCTGAGAGTCCTCTTTCTCCTTTCCTTGAATTTCGCCCACCCATTTCTTCTGTGGTTCCCTCTTCATCTTCCAAAACTAGCAGCTGGAGCCCCTCCCCACCCGAGCCAGACTTCTTTTCCACATCTACTACTTTCACTCTTTAGGGAATCTTCAGCCAATTTCAAACCAAATTTTCTGTAAATACCAAATAAACCACAGATGACTCCCTTCTGAGCTCCTTTCCCTAAACTCCAGTCTCCTATAGCCAAGTACTTACTCAAAATGGAACTTCATTATCTCATAATCACATATTTAAAGCCAACTCCTAATATTTTTCCTAAAACCCACTCTTCCCTTGACTTCCAGCAGTAAATGGAAATGACCTCCATCTTCTGGTTCAGGCAAAAGTCCTGGTGTTTGCAAGGCATGCTGGTACACGCCTGTAGTCCCAGCACTGGGAGGCAGAGGCTAAAAGATCAAAGTGAGCTCAAGGTCAGCTGAGCAAGACCCTGTCTCAAAGAAAAAAAAAAAAAACCTCTTGTCATTTTTTATTTCCTTTTTTCTCTTCTCGAACCCCACATCCAGTTTACCAGACAATCCTATCCTCTCCCAAGCTATATATAGAATCATAGCTCTTCTCCCAATCTCCACCCCTTCCATCCTGATCTAAGCTGTGAACTTTCTGGATTATTATAAAGCCCTGTTCTACTTCTAGAGGCCACTTATAGTGCCCTCTGTGAGCTTCAGGTTTCTCTCTGATTGCAACTGGTTGTGAGCTCTCAGGCAGAGTCCACCCCAAAGCCCAGCACTGAGCCACTGGCTTCTCATGGCCTCCAGCCAGAGCAAAACCCTGCTTTTCAGTGGGCTCATATGATGAGATCAACACCCCCATCATCTCTCTAGTTGAAGATCAGCTATGCCACATAGTAACATAATCACAGAAGTGACATCTCCTTATATTCACATGCTCGGGGATTAGGATGTGGAACCTTACAGACTAGTTTTAGAATTCTGCTTACCATATTATTTGCCAGAAAAAGAAATATAAGCAACAGAGCACTGTCAGAGAAATAGGACCAATCAGCTACAGGCCTATATGGAAAGAAATTTGTTATAAGGAATCGGCTCCCACCATCACAGAGGCTGACAAGCTCCAAGATTTGCATTGTGAGTTGACAGGCTGGAGATTCAGGAGAGCAGAGGCGTAGCTTCTGCCTAAAGCCTAACAGTGTCAAAACCAAGAGCGACTGATACTTCAGCCTGAGTCTAAAGGCAAGAAGGAAATCACTGTCCCAGTTCAAAGACAGTCAGGCAGGAGGAATTCTCTCTTATTCAGGGGAGGGTAAGCCTTTTTGTTCTAATCAAGCTTTCCACTAACTGGATGAGGTCTAGCCATGCTAGGTAAGGCAATTCTGCTTTACTGCCCACCCATTAAAATGTTCACATCATCCAAAAACACTCTCACTAGAACACCCAAGTAATGTTTGACTAAACATCTAGGCACGTAAAATTGACCATCACACCTCCTAAACCTCAGGCAAGTATATCAGTTTTCACCAAAAGCCTCACTAACAACGTAATTAGGAAGTTCCAGAAAGTGCATTGGAACACTGTCTTTTAAATATTTTGATCTCACACCCAGTGTAAGCCCACACATTTAACATGAATATATGAAACAAAGCTATTGTGAAATACTACTGGAAATGTTGCAGGATTTTAAGGGCCTGGAGAGCCCAATGGATGAAACAGGAGGATTTATTTTAGCTGTGCACTAGATCGGTGAACTTGTGTCCAAAAACCGAGCCCTGAACAAAGGAAAGGCTCAGTTTTATCCATGTTGCTGAGGGGGCTTGGTCTACCTACTGGCACAAAACTTGTGGGTGAGCAAGTGGGTTTACTGAAGCAGAACAAAGGCAGTTAGTCAAGCTGTGACAATTTTGTAACTTAGCAACAGCTGTGAGAAGGGAAAAGTCTAGGAGGGAACTGCTTAAGGTTGGGGGAAGCTTGTTTTTTAAATTTTGCTTCATTCCCCCCTTTGATACTCCTTGTAAATGAGTTTCAATAGAGAGCATCACCATTATCATCATGATTATTGTTTACTTTGTTTTAGGGAAGTGACCCCTTGTTAGGCAAACATTGGTACTTGGTTAGAGCCATTAATAGAGTAGTGATATATCTGTTTACCAGGGTCTCTATGGCTAACTGCATGTTTTTGACAAGCAGAAGTAAGAGGCAAGGGAGAAGGAGACAAACTCCCGATGTAGCCAGAACCACTTCTATCAAGGTCTTGAATCCTCCAAGGGATGGAAACCTCTAAAGAGAGAATCTGGAGACTATCCCTTTCATTTTTGGACTGGGACATGGGCTGATTTTTGAATTCTGGTAGTAACATCTTTGATAACCTTTACATTGTCATGGATTTTTAGGCAATAATTAGTTAGACTGAACTAGTGTATTGGGTCTGTCAGACTTATGGGCATTTTCTTTTGTACCCAGCCACAGATATCTTGAATGTTTATTCCCAAAACTTGCATCTGTCTTTTTAGGGTCAGTTCCCCTACTTTGTAGAGATTATTCTTGATTTGACCTATGATTGTGGGTGGCCAGTCCAACAAGATTTCATAAGGGAAGTACCTAGTTTGTTTGGTGGGGGTGCACCTGACTCAGAAGAGAACAATGGGCAGGACCTGATCCCATTTCAGGTGGGTTTCTTGGCAATAGTTTTTCAACAGTTGTTTGAGCATCTCTACTTTTTCTGAGCAATGTGGCCAACTTCCATTTTATTTTAATATCATATGAGTCTTTGGACTATCTTGGCTATCAATGCCAGTCTATTGTCTGACCCCAAGGTCAAGAGCAGTCTGACTCTTAGGAGAATGTTTATTAATAGTACCTTTGTCACCTCTTGTGGCAGAGGCCTTTTCTGTTCAGGTGTAGAAAGCCTCAACCCATCCTGAAAAGTTGCAAACATCAACGTATACTGATAACCTCTCACTCGATGCAGTTCAGTGGAGTCCGTAAGTAAGCTTTTACAAGGGATAGCACCTTGAATATCCAGAAGCTGGATGCTCTCTTACCTTGCGATATTTTGAGTACAGGTTAAGCATTTCTCACAAAAAGCTCAGGTGATGGTAGTTAGCCAAGACACGTAGAAATGATGGCCTACTAATGTGTTTAGTGTTGTTTTTCCCATGTGATACTTTGATAGAATTCCTTTACAAATTTGGGGGCCATCATTTCAGAGATGGTCAGTCTACCATCAGAAAATTTCCACCATCCTTCCTTGATATAATTCCCAGATTTTCAGGCAAACCAAGCATTGCCATTTGAAGAGTAATTAAGGGTCTCTAGGAGACAAAACTCTGGGATGAGAGACCAGGACCCCATTTTCAGGTTTAGGGCTGTTATAGCAGCCTGTTTTGTTTCCCTGTCTGCCTGTTGGTATTCTCTGGCTTCCAATGTTCCAGTTCATTGGTGTCTCCTGCAGCGTATAACATACAACATCAAGGAGCTATAAAATTTCTTTTTGGGGGCTGGCATTTAGCTCAGCGGCACAGCACCTGCCTGGAAGAGCAAGGTCATGAGTTCAATTCCCAGTACCAGAAAAAAAAAAAAGAAATTTCTTTTTTGTACTTTCTTTCTGTTACTCCAGCAGTTAGGAGGTTTCTTTCTTTATATACTATAGATCCATGAACACATAAAGTAGCAAAGGCATATTTGGAATCAGTATAGATGTCAGCTTTTTTGTCTTTTGCTAGCAAAACAATCTTTGTCAAGGCTATTAGCTATGCCTTTTGTGCTGATGTTGTGGTAGGCAGAAGCTGAGCCTCTGTCACAGAATCTAGTGTCACCACTGCATATCCTACGTGGCAGATACTTTCTAGTATAAAACCACTTCCATCTGTGAAGTATTCAGCATACAGGTCCTTGAGGAGGCATTTTGTGAGATCTCCCTGACTCAAGAATACTTCATCTATGGTTTCCACACAGTCATGAAGGGGCGGGGCTCTCATTTCGACTAGAAGCAAAGTAGCAGGGTTAAGAGTGTTCACTGTCTTTAGAGTTATGTGTGGATTTTCAGATGGGAGCCCCTGATACCAAGCCATCCTCAGATTTGATAAACATTGTTGCCTTCTCTGGTCCATTAAAGTTATAACTAAATATGGTAATCAAATAGTCAGTCATTGTCCCAAAGTCAGTTTGTCAGTCTCTTGTATCAGCAGGGTGGTGGCAGCAAGTGCCCTAAAGGATGAAAGCCATCCTAGGGCCACTTTGACAAGTATGCCACCAGGCAATGCCAAGATTCTATGACCTGAACTAGGACTCCTATGACTATTTCCTTCTATTCATGGGCATATAGGTAGAAAAGCTTGGTTATAACTGGCAGTCCAAGGCTGGGGCCTGAGTCAGGGCTTCTTTGATTTGTTTAAATGCTCTTTCCTGGTCAGCTTCCCCGAGGATGGGCTCCTTTTCCTCCTATTGGTGGCTTCATATAGGGGCTTAGCCAACAGTGAGATATTTGGGAACCAGACACAACAGAATCCTGGTGCCCCAAAAGCTCTCTTATCTGGTGTCAGTGGTTGGGATTGGGAGGGCACAGACAGCCTGGTTCTATTCAATGCCCAGTTCATGTTCTCTTTGTGTCACTAGGAAGCCCAAATATCTGAACAGTTGTTAGCAGATCTGTACTTTTTCTTGGACACTTTATATCCAGTCTTCCAAAGTAGATGAAAGAGGTCTTTAGTTCCTTGATAGAAACCTTCATGGGTTGAGGTTGCCAAAAGGAGGTCATCTACATATTGTAGCAAGGTGCAGTTGTCTTCTAGTGTGACGAAGGCTTTGAGGTCAATAGTCAGCACCTCTCCAAAGATTGTAGGAGAGTTTTTTAATCCTTGGGGAAGCCTAGTTCAAGTGAGTTCTTCCTTCATGCCCATGACAGGGTCCTTCCATTGAAATATAAAGATGGACTGAGTGACTGGTACAAGTGGAGACAGAAAAAGGCATCTTTCAAGTCCAAGCAAGTAAACCAGGAAGCATTTTCTGAAATGTGTCCCATCAGTGTGTACAGATTTGGTACCATTGGGTGAATGGTTCCAGTGGTCTGATTTGTAATACTCAGGGCCTGTACTGGTCTATATTCATTAGTTCCTACTCTGTGTACTGACAAAAGTGAGGGTGTTCCAAGATGACTGGTATCTAGGCAGGTTTCCGTGTTCTAAGAGCCCTTTTAGATGTCCTTGAATGCCTTGAATGGCTTCTCAGGGGAGAGGGTATTGCCAGATTTGAACCGGAATTGCCCCCAGTTTTAGTTTCTATCACTGGTGTTTGATTCACAGCCACCCAGGTGGGTCATCTTCAGCCCATATTCCAGGAATCTTAAGTGTCAACCCATATAGCTCATCTGTTCTGTTTTGGGGACCTATTTAGTACAGTCTCCATTCTTCAGCCTGTGAGATGGTAAGGGTTAACATGATGGCCCCTGGGTGAGTCAGACTTTGAGTCACATTTCCCTGTGGCCCAAAGGCAATTTGGGTTGGTAGTTTTTGGAGCAGGCCTCTTCCTGGCAAGGGAACTGGGCAAGTTAGAAGATAAAGAATTCATCTTGGACCACTTCTTCCCTTATGACATACATTTTAAGCTGGCAAAATGACTTCTTATACCAGTGATTCCAACAATAGTCACATGCTTTTTAGATAATGGCCCAATGGCTTGTGTCATTGCCAAATGTTCTGCCCTACTATCTAACATAAACCCCATCAATTTGCCCTCCTGCTTGCCCTGTGACCATAGGCTCCTGGAGGCTTAAAGAGATGAGTCTGGTCTTGCCTAGTCTTCATAAACTTCAGTTCCTGCCAGTCCAATGAGTTCAGCATCTGACTTCCCCTAGGGGCAGTAGCAATTAGCAGGTAGTCTTCTGGTTTTATAATTTTCATTGTCTCCTCCATCATTTTCTGGGCATTATTTTTTTGGTGTCCTTGTTTTATTTCTATGGAAAAAAAGTAAAACAAAATTTCATAACAAAATAATAGGAGAATAATAATAGTTAATACACTACATGTTGCCATGTTGCTATCTTTAAAGTTGTTGCTCAAGGTGTAAGATATGGCATAAAGATTTCTCCAATCAATATTAGCATAAATTTTCCTTTTTAATGAACTAACAGATACTAATAGTATAAATGACTTGCGTTTTTCTCCTTTTCCATATTGTCCTTTCCCCTTTCACCAGTCTTAGCTTCTGTCTTCTTTTGAACAATTTTTCCCACTTCACAATATGTATTGCACATTTTAGACTTTACTTACTCTTCCAGTTTCTTACATCAGGGAGACAATATGATGTTTATACATGTGAGTCTGACTTATTTCACTTATGAATATGGTCTAAAGTAGCTGTCTGTTCTTTTTGCTTCATGCAAATTGATCCCTATCAGTTTTGGCTGATTCTCAGATTCTTGCTCAGTTTAGACACTCTTTCAGTTGCACCCACATCCCAACCATTTTGTGACATTTGTTTTTCTCTCCATGAGCACTGCTACCAATAGATTCACTTTCTTTCTGAATCTCTGATTGGCTTTCCATTTCACATCTTGATCATGATTAACATACACTGGGGTGGCTACCTCTAAAAGCTGGCTTTCATTCATGACAGCAAAACCCTCTAGTTTCTGTAGTTTTCACCTGATGTCTTCCTGAGCATGTCTCACAAAGGCTGCATTTACCATGCACTGATTCTCAGCAGCCTCAAGATTGAATGGAGTGTAGAACAGGAATGCCTTACAGAGCACCTCATAAAACTGGCTAGGACTTTCATCTGTTCTCTGGAGTATTTCTGAGATCTTTCTCATATTGAGGGTTCTCTTTCTACCCACCTTTAAATTTTGTAAGAGAACTTTTCAGTACCTGTGCAAGTGTTGTAACTGAGCTTCATCATGTGGGTCCCAATGGTGGTCTACCTCAGGGAATTGGTCCTGGGCATACATTTGAACATTCATCATGCTTCCTGGGTCACTGCTTCCTAGCCAGTGGAGGGCTGCTTGGGTCACTCTGTGGCATTCCTCGGTGTCAAATGGTGTCAGGAAAAGCTGTCTGCAATCTGGCCAGGTTCAGTTGTGTGTCTGAAAGATGGATTGCATCAAATTTATAAGGGCCTGAGGCCTCTTTGTATAGGAGGAAGTATAGTGCTTCCATTTAATGAGTTCATTGGTACAGAAGGGTGGATAGATAAAGCTCCACTACACTTGGATTTAGCCATCCACATCATACTAGATGGGCCCTTTAGTTTCCTGAAGGGGGATCTGCAAAGCCCTTGCATGGCCCAATTGTAGGCAGCTTGTTCGATCATTTGGGCCTTCTTTATTTTTCTCCTGTGGCAATGGTTTTGACTTTTCCCTCTTGGGTAATGTCTGGAACTTTCTGTTATCCTGCTTCCCTATGGGCTGGCCTTGGGAAAGGAGGATAGATTGGGGGGGATCTCTGTCTGTTCTAGTGACCCTTGTAGAACAGGTGTTTTTTTTTTAACTTTTGTTTTTGTTACTTTTTTTTTGCTGCTTTCTCTTTGTCTCTGAGGCTCCTCACAGTGGTAATTCCTCTTTCCCTTTTATTTTTGGCCAGCTTGGATTACAAGTATTTTATAATATGCCACCAGACTTGGCTATCACCATCCAGGTCAGGTTTAGCCTATGTTAAGCCACGAGTCAATGTAAAGAAATTGGTCCAGACACCCCAACAGTCCTCTGTCCCCATTCACCACCAGATGAACACACCAAATTGCTCCCCTATTTATAATCCCTCCAGCTGGCCATCCAACATCAAAGGAGTGCCAATCAACTTCACAAAGGTATTTCAACCTGTGGGGGTGAGTTTTACACTATAGGCCCCCTAGTCCTTTTGAGCAACAAAAAGCTTGTAAAAGGAACAGCCTAGGCTCTACCAATCCAACATGCAAACATATATATTTCTTTTGATAAACTACTCCACAAGCTTTTCTTCAACATCTGTGAGATTTCCAGTTTTGTCATTATCTCTCTCTTTTTAGCAGAGCAAATCTTTTATCATACATAATCCTTTCATATCAAAGCTATATTTTTATAACCTTTTAAACATATATTTTCATCTCACTTATTATAAACTTTTCATAATAAATTTGGCTGCACCCACTTGGACTTTAAAGTGTCCTTCCCCAACCATTTTTTCTTTGGTCTCAGATGGTTACATGTTAAATTTGACTGGCTGTGAGGGATCAGAAGTATAAGGGTTAAATTGCTAACCACAGTGCTCTGAAGACAAAATAACTCCACAGCTGAGGCAGCCTGAGAACACAGAGATTCTCACTCCCTATTCCAGAGCAATAAACTGAGAAGCTTAGAGATAAAATAGTTCTGCTTAATAAGATTTACTGCTTAGAATGTCTTTGATCCTTTGTTTCACATGTCTTTTCTCAGTTTCCCATTTTTACCTCCTATTTTCCCTTTAGTTTCCCACATGTCCACCAAACTTGTCTGAAGACCAGTAAATACTAGATGTCCAGAGATATCCTTGTCTTAGCTTCTAGAGAGTTCTGACTTTCCTGAACTCCCCAAAACATATTACAATGTGTCTTTTATTTAAGCCTTCATTGTAACTCATAGGAGATTAGGGGCTAGGGCAAATCCCCAATAACTAGCTGCCAATAGACTTCTAAGTAACTTTGAATCAAGTTACTTAAAATCAAGTTTTTATCTTAATCCAGCAGAGAACAAAGAGCAAGTTAACTTTATAATTGTAGTTTAAGAATTTATAATGCACAAGATATGTTTTAAGCATATTAAATAACAATATTAACTTAAATTGGAACTCAAAAATAAATTTTGTTAGGATTTGTAACCTTACTTTTCCACAGTCCAGGGGAACTTTACTCATGAGAAAGAGGGTTGAGCACCCCCACCAACTGATCACTTCCTATTTCTCAAACCAGGTTCTTTCCCAACTCCCAAGCTTTATTATAGGTTCCAGTTCTTCTCTCTTTACCAAAGGCCCCCAGCAATCCATGCAAAACCAGCAGTCCTACAAATTCTCATTCTTAAATAGGCTAAGGTCCTGAAAACAGTCCTTCAGGCCCCAGGTTCTAGATGATTGCAGGCAATGCCAGACTGGTGATGCCAAGTAAGTGCCACCACCAGGGGTCCCAAAGCTGGGTGAAAGAGAACTTAGATCAAGCCTGCACCTCTCTGCCTTGCCCTATGCAGCCCACAGACAGGCTTTGGGACTCTGGTGGGAGGTCTCTATGCTTGGGTCCTTAGCACTGCCAATACACCACTTCCCACCTACCCCTACAGTATTTCCAACCTTTGGTGGCCAAAGTCCACAGTCCAGCTCCTAGCCTCTATAGATAATGCATATCTGACCATGGGCCAAGCCTGGTGGTGTGGCAGCAGGGTTGCATATGGGCTAGGATAAGCTGGGAAGGGGGCAGTGCATGGCTCTCACCTGCTCCCACACTACCTTGCTCTATACTTTCTCTGAAATAGAAAGACGACTCCTGTTTCATTCGTCCAACCTCAGCAAGTATAGTTGGTCCTAAATCTCATGGACCCACACCTCCACCCTTACCAAGCCACAGCCTAGCCAACTGTTCAGGCATTCTTCCAGTCCCTGCCAGTTCCACCCTTGCTTACAATCTAGGGTAAGAGACCTGTGGCCCTACATACTTCATAGCTCATTCACACCTTCTCATTTTTTGGTTCCTTTTCCTAACTTGGGCATAGGTTTTGTCCAAACTTGCCTGGGTCAGATTACTCAGTACACTCTCAGAGATGATCAACCTCCTTTTCTGTCCTTATGGGACAGGTCCTGCCTTTGGCCCCAAAACTTTACTGTGGTTCTGTAACACACTGTTCCAGAATTGTCTTGTAGCCCTTCAGGTTCCATTGTGCTGACAGAGAGGGATACCAGGCGACATAAGAACCAGTTCCCTCTCTGAGTTTAAGTCTTACTCAGTGACACCAGGTGTCTTGGGGTCTCCTTCAGCTCAGGGTCTGGACCTATAGGCAAAAGAGACAGCAAGACTGATGTCTCCAGTCCCAAGCAAGCCCCTAGGAAATGTTGCAGGAAGACACTGAAGAGACCAATGGATGAAACAGGAAGATTTATTTTGGGTGTGCTCCGGCTCAGCAGACTCATACCCAAAGGCTGAGCCCTGAACACAGGAAAGGCTCAGTTTTACTCATGTTGCTGAGGGAGTTTATCTACTTACTGGCACAAAACTTGGGGATGGGCAAGCCAATTTACAGAAGCAGGACAAAGGAAGTTAGTCAAGCTGTGACAGTTTTGTAACTTGGCAACAGCCATAGGGAGGGAAAAGTTTAAGGCTGGGGAAGATTGTTTTCCGTTTTAAACTTTGTTTCATTACTAAATGTAATATCTGATATTTTCTTTATTGAGCTATTTCTTTTATAAAAACTTAATTGAAGTAAAATCAACCAATAGGAACTATATATATTTACAGTGTATATTTTGATATTTTGATATAGGCATGTATTGTGAAATGGACTCTAATTCACTTTAAACTATGCTGATCTTGTTCCAATAAATGGTTTCATGAACTCCCAAAAATGGAATTATTAGGAAAGTGGATTGATTTTGAGAGTCAATTTACAAGTACAGTTAAAAGTTACTTTCAGAAAGCAAATTTTCTTAAGTTATATGGTTTACAGTGTCTGAAAAAAATATATTTGTTTGGGCGAATGAAACACAATGAACTTTCAATTCAATCTAAGGCAGAAAAATCTGAATTCTTTTACAGGTTAGTTCCATAACCAGGCAATTTTTTAAAAATTAACATGAAAGGATGCCCTTTCATGGGAAAGGATGGGGATGTTCCTGTTCAAGAAAACTAAATTTGAAAATCCATGAATATAAGGGACTCATCTTTCAGGAGAAAAATGATTATCAAGGGACATTTATATGCAAAGTGCAGACATGATTAAATATTATGATTAGTCCTTGAAATATGTAAACATTGCTAGCTTCAGAACCACTTGCAGTAAGAGCTCAAAGATTGACCTTGGCTACTATGTCAATGCTTTTGGCACAATTTAGAAAAGTCATTACTAAGATAACTTTGCCTTCTCAACAACTGTCCAGGTTTCCTATTTCTGTTACCCACCCCGAAACACACACACACACACACACACACCCCTCTCCAGGTAGTAAGCTGAGTCCCTGCACCCAAGTAAACACCATGTCAAGGTAAAGAACATATCTGTCACCTCCAGAATTTCTTTTGCCCTTTGTTAACCCTCCACCTCACATCTCCCCAGAGCTCATCCCTAAGCCATCACTGGTTTGTTTTCTGTCATAATAGATTACCTTACATTTTAAGGAATATTACCTAATACAAGGTAGTCTCCTGACACCACCCCTACTGGTATGTCAATAATTCTTTACTTTTTGGTTTATCTATTAGCATGTCAATAAACATTAAACTTGTTTCAAATTTAGCCTATTATAAATAAAACTTCTACAAAAGTTCTAGTAAAATTCTTTGTATGGTTTAAAATGTTTTAACCTTTTCTGTGAAAATACCTAAAAGTAAACTGAATCATATGCTAGGGATATGCTTAACTTGAAAGAAAGAAACTTGCCAAACTGTTTTGCACAGCAGTTGTTCCATTTTTGCTTTCCATCAGCAGTACAGAATTACCACATTCTTGCCTACCCTTTTAGGTGCTCTAAGAAGTGTTTAGTGCTGTCTTGTTACAGTTTTACTTGCTTTCCCCCTACCTAATGCCTTATGATGTTGAACTGCTATGAAGTTCTTTTTTTTTTTTTCCTTCTAATGATTCCTGCTTTTGGTATTGTACCTAAGAAATCTTTGCCTAATCTGAGGTCACAAAGATCACGTCCTCAAGTGCTTTAAAAATGTAGTTTCATTGCATTCCAGATTACTTTGGGTCTGATAAAAAAATCTACTTCCATTTGTCTGTTTTGCCTTTGGCATCTTTTAAGATTTTATCTTTACCTCTGCATTTAAGCAACATGATTAAGTATGCTTGGTGTGTTGTCTTCCTCTTGTTTTCCTGTGTTTGAGGTTCACTGATCCTTTTCAATTATGAGTTTATAGGTCTATCAATTCAAAAAATTTTTGTCCATTATTTATTCAGTTATTTTTCCTGACTGCCCTCCTACTTTTGAGAGTCAATTCCATGTGTATTAAGCCACTCAAAATCATTTGTTCTCTGTGTATTTCATTTTAAATGTTTTCTATGGCTAAGTCTTCAAATTTACTAATCTTTTCTTCTTTTTTTTTTTTTTTTTTTGGTTTTTCTCCGGTACCGGGAACCGAACTCACGACCTTGCGCTTGCCAGGCAGGCGCTTTTGCCGCTGAGCTAAATCCCCAGCCCCTAATCTTTTCTTCTGAAATGTCTCCTCTGATGTTATTCTATTCAGTAGTCTTATATTGGAGTTCTCATTTTAGTCATTATATTTTTTATCTCTAGAAGTTAATTTGGGTATAGTGTTTGAATGTCTCTAACATGTTCAGTCTGCACTATATCTTCTTGAACATGTTGAATACAGTTATAATTACTATTTTAATTCTCCTATTGGATAATTCTATAATCTGCAAAATTCTGATATCAGTTTTGATTTTCTCCCTTATTATAAATTGCATTTCCCTGCTCTTTATACACCTTTGGTATTATGACTTGTGTCTAGATGTGCCCCCAGAAGCCTCATTTAGTCATGGGATGGGTTTCTAGGGTTTTTGATTGATCCATGGGCCAATTCTGGGATTATGGGTGTGAGTGCGGCACCTGCCCTTAGGTGGAAAGCCTGAATACAATATAAGGGAGGGAAAGAGGCATCCCCTGTGCACTCCTCCTTTTTTGCTCTTGCTGCTTTTGTTGTTTTCTACCGCCATGAACTGTTGTCCTCTGCCATGTACCACTTTGCCTTGGAGCCAGGTGTTTAAGGACTGAAACCTCCACAAATTGTGAGCTAAATAAACCTTTCCTTCCTTCATTCTGGGCATCAGGTATTTTGTGTCAGCAACAAGAGAAAAGTAACCAAGATACTTGCTCATTTTTATTTGTTGCCAAATGTAAATTTTATTTTATTGGTTTTTTTCTTGTACCAAGAATCGAACTCACAATCTTGCACTTGCCAGGCAGGTGCTGTGCCACTGAGGTAAACCCCTAGCCCCTGCCAAATACAAATTTTATATTGTACAGTGCTAAAGTTTTTGTATTCGTATTTTTCTATTCTTCATTTTTTTCAGGGATCCAGTTAAGTTACTTGGAAAGAGCTACTTGGACACTTCCAAGTGTTACTTTTAAGCTTTTTTTGGCAGGATCAAATGAGTACCATTTAGTGGAAAGACAATTTTACTACATTGCTGAGGCAAGACATTCTTTAGTGTTCTTCCAAGTGGTACATGAGTTATGAAGTCTTCCATACTGGCCCCGTGTTAGTTATTGTTATATCTAATCTTTTGGGTATTAATACCTCTAACATCAGATAGTTTCCTTCTGCACATGAAATGTGAAACATAGCAGCATCTTTTGACTACTGACTCCACCTCTACAATTCAAGGAATCTTCTGGGCTTGGCCTAACTTCCTGTTCTTTGCATGATCTTGTCAATAAGCAAGGGCACATGTAGGGACTGCTACATTTATTACCCTTATTTCAAATATCATTGTCCTTGATTGTCAAGCTGTCTGACGTTTTGAGAATAACTACTTCAGATATAGTACCGTGTCTGCATTTTTAGTTGTTTCAGTAGCAATGTAAGTTTGGTCCCTATTATTATACTTCAGCTAAAAGTGGAAGTGCTAACTCCAAATTACTTTTGATCTGGAGTCTTACTTTCTCAAGGTTTGTTTTCTACTTTTTTTCTTAGATTTTTTTCTTAGATTTTATGTGGACATATAGGGAATAACAATTGCTAGATATAGGGAGAAATTGGAGGGAATAAGTTGACAGATGGGAAAAATGGTTATAAAAGGAAAAAAAACAAGGAAAGAATTAGAGATGCAATGAGAACAAGCCATCTGATCATGGGGAAAAAGTTAATAGAGATTATCAAAGCCTTTTGAATTCCCTCCTCTCACTTTTAACCAAGCAAGTGTGTGGCTACCGAAGGATTCAAGTCATTCTTTTCAATTTGGTAACTTTCATCTTCCAGGGAGCTTTACTAATTTTCACTGCTTCTCCTGGCAGATTAACAAAGACAAACTATGGGAATCGATCATTTCTCTTTTCAATAAGACAAACACCAAACCAAGCATGGTGATGCATGCCTATAATTCCAGCACTTGGGAGGCCGAGACAGAAGTATCACAAATTCAAAGTCAGCCTGCACTACATAAGGAGTTCCAGGTGAGCCTGGACTACAGAGTGAGACCTTTTCTTAGAAGGAAAGAAGAAGAAGAAGAAGAAAGAGAAGGAGAGAAATGGAAGTGAGAACTGAGAGTCTTAATCATATCGTTATTTTACTGCTTTGTAAAACTGATTACTTAAATATCATTCATAGGTATAATTAATTTCAGTACAAAAGAAAATACATAGGGCACTGAGTAGGAGACTTTCTTGTAGTTCTAACTGTGCCACAATTACATATGTGGCCTCTAGGTTGCTACTCCACCTCTCTATACCTCAGTTTTTGAACTGGAAACTAGAATAAGAACCCCTAGGTGAGAGCTTACTGTGAGGATAAACAAAATGACTCATGAGTTTTACACAGTGTCTGACACTGATTACATATAAGATTGTGTGTGTTTTCTCTCCTAAAGGCATTTATAACATTTCTACTGGAAGAATATCTTAAATACAAAGAGATGAATCTGCAGCTATGGACTGTCAAATAAAAGCCAGACAGAGGATCACCTCATTAGTTCACTTACATCTGTGAGAGTACCCCAGCTCTGAGTTCACCCTTAATTTAAAAACTGAAGTCAGATGTGAAAATTCACCACTTAGGTACCTGATCTCAGGAAGATTATTTAGCACCTCTTAACTGTTAAAAATTAGAATAATGATAGCTATTACTTACTCAGTACTTGATCTGTGCGGTCAGGTACTACATTACACCCTTTGTTCATACTGTCATTTAATCCCCATAACGCGTTGTTATCTCTATGTTAGAGAAGAGGCAACTGAGTCTTACAGTGGTCAAGTAACTTGTCTAAGACTACACACAACTCAAGTGGCACCAATTCTAATTCCATGCCAAAGTGTATATTCTCACCTATCGTATTATACTGCCCTCTCATCTGCAGATACAGAGTAAGGATTCTGTGAGGTAGGTATTAAGTAGTGTGTAGCATACCAATACTCTCACTAAATTCTTTTTCCTCCACCCATTTACAGCCTCACATTAACTGAATCCTCCCTCCCTATAAAACACAGCTTCCTTCAAACATCTTTCAGGAAAGGCTGCTCACTTGCATACAACTTATAGTCTGCTGTTCTTGGGGCAGGGCTTTGCCTAGAATTCTATTGCCACCTCTACACTAAGGCTTTAGAATTCAAATCACTTTGAGCAACTCCTGTGAACCTCCGGAGCTGATCATTTCCATTCCCCCATCTGCCCATCTTTATCCCTGTCATCTCTTTCCAGTTATGAAAGTCACTCACTTCTACTCACTGAAACTCAGGCACGTGACTGCCAGGGATTCTCCATGCAGGTTTCTATCTTCAACACTTCCACTCGCAATGATCTAGCTAACACTTGAGTCTTTTTTTCTTTTTTGTGACAGGGTCTCCCTACATAGTATAGGCTGGCCTTGAATTTGCTTATGCAGCCCAGGCTGGCCTCGAACTCATGGCAATCCTCTTACCTCAGCCTCCCCAGTGCTAGAATTACAGCTATGTGTTATCACACCCTGCTAACACTTGAGTCTTAAAGTTCTTTGACCTTGGCCCACTTCAGAAACCTCACTCAGACTTCCAGTGTTCCAGAATGGAGAAAGCCCAGTGTAGCTTTTCTCTCCCACTGATTACAACTAGAAACAGGCTTAAAAATGAACAGTTGTAGACAAATAAAGGAAGGAAATGCATGCCTGTAATCCCCGCACTTGGGAGGCTGAGGCAGGAGGATCACTGTGAGTTTAAGACCAGCCTGGGCTATACAGTGAGCTCAAGGCCAGCCTGAACTGCAGAGTGAGATCCTGGCTCAAAAAGACCAAAAAACGAAAGAAAACAAAACCTGAAGAAGGGCACTTATATGCAGAAAAGTTTGTTTTTCCCTGTTTTATGTGCTGTAGTTGAGCTGAGGAAGCCCTAGTGTGGAACTCTAAAATAGTTATGGGCAACAAAAGTAAGAGCAATCCTGTCTTCCTGGCCACAAGACTGGGGAAATGGGCTCCTATCCTCCAGAGAAGATAGGGGACCCAACTTTTTCCTTTCTCCTGCCACCTTCCTTGCCCTGATTCAAAAGCAGACTCATTTACAGGAGATGCTACAGAGAAATGCACCCCTAATCCCCAAGAAAAAAATCCATATTCATCACCTTAAGAACTAAAGAAAGAGGCCCTATGGCTCACAGAGTGTGTGTACTGGGGGGATCCTGCTATTTTTCTATTATCCTAGCTGCTTTGTTCTCAAGAAAGTAAGTCTGTCAGAATAGTGCAAGAACAATGCAGTTAAAACTCCAGAAGAAGTCCTACTCTTCTAGGTAAAGAACAGTGAATGTTGAGCCTTTTAAATGTGGACCGTCTTTGAGAAAACCACAAAAAAGGAGAACTGAAAATGGGAACCCCCAATTCTGTGTATGAACCTATACAAATCCCAGTATCTTCCCTGAGCACATCCAGGATATGAACACAAACCAAAACAGGAAAGACCCACAGATTGGAAAGAAAATATGAAACTGTCTCTACTGACAAGTAAAATGATCATCTATGTTTTTCCTCTCAAAAAGTTGCTAGAACTAATAAAATAACATTAATAAAGTCAGAAAATCCAAGGTCAATATAAAAAGTCAGATTTATTTCTGTATATTAGCAGTGAACAGTTAGAATATGAAAAAAGTTTTAAAGGCACATGTCTTAGTTACTTTTCTCATTGCTGAGACAAAATACTCAGCAACTAAGTTAAAGGAGGAAAAGTGTATTTTGGCTCACAGCTTGTAGAGATTTCAGTACAAAAGTGGTTGGCTCTAAGGCAGGGCAGCATAGTAGAGGGGCATCACAGAGGAGAAACAGTCCATAGTGTGGCAGACCAGGCAGAAGGCAGCAAAACATTGAAGTAGTGAAGCATCAGTCTACCACTCCATTTCATCCCTTCCAGGCTACTCACCCAAGGTGGGCCTTACTATTATCTACACCCAGAACTATGCCAAATCAATCAGTGTACTAATTTAGTAATCACACACCCTTAATCCCAGCATCACCCACCCTAGATCTGGCCACCTCTTAAAAGTCCCTCCTATAACCACCTGAGGCTTTTGAGAGGAACATCTAGAAACAAGCTCTGGCAGCATAATTTTTTAAAAAAAATACACAAACCTGAAAATTTTAGATGCAAATCTAACAAAACATGTGTAGGGTCTCTATGCTAAAACCTAAAGAAGACTGCTAAATAGCAAAAGACCTAAATAAATAGAGAGAAATATGCTCATAGGTGGAAGACTCAAAGTTATTAAAATATCAGTTTTCTCCAAACAGATGTATAGATGCAAAATAATTCCAACCAAAACACCAGAATAATTTTTATAGATACACAATTCTAAAATATAAATTAATTCTAAAATCAAAAACCTAATTGTAAAATGTACATGGGCTGGATTATAGTGTACTGGATTATAACAAAATTAAAAGCTTCTGCTCTGTAAAAATCACTGTAAAGAGAATAAAAAGACAAGCCACACACTGAGAAGAAACATTTACAGAACATCACATATCTGACAAAAAGCTTGCATTCAGAATATCTCAGGAACTCTCTAAGCTCACCAGAAAAAAACAGTCCAAACATAAAATGTGCAAGAACCGAACAGATATGTCACCATGCTATGGCCAACAGAAACACTAAAATGACACCAGGATTTGGAGGCGATTTAACATCAGATGGGCACTGGCAAGGAATCAATTGTTCCTCAAAATGTCAGGCCTCAAAGGCCAAGCAGGGGAGGTTTTTATAGATTTGCAAAAGGGAAGGGGTTACAGAGGTAGAGTACTTGGCTGTTTTTGATTGGTTCTTACAATATGTATCACAGTGACCAACCGTTTCAAAGATACAGAAGTGACTGGAACTGCAACAGGAACTGTCACCTGGGCAACTAAAGAATACTGGCTGAAAGGGCCATTTTCTGCTACATTTCTCCCCTCTTTTAGTTTCCCTGCCAAATCTTTGTTAGGCATATTACATGTGATTTTCTGAGATAAGGCCCAAATAGAAGCTGTAACATTAGGGTTACAGCAGGTAACCAGAATCACTCCTGGAGGCCCAAAATGGGAACATGTAGGGCTTTATTTAGCATACATGGATGATACTACAACTGTTGCCAGCTAGGAGTATCAACCATAAAGATAGGAACACAGTGACTTACATAGTAGTTGGTCTAGTGTTTAAAAATAGCAGGTACTTTCCAGAAAGGTGGAGTACAGTTTATCTAACCACATGGTGATAGTCATAGTCATGGGGTTATTACAACATTACAGCATTTGACAGAAACAGCATTTATCAGAAATAGTATTGCTTACAAGTGGAAACTGCTTAACATGAGACAAGGGTGAACATATAATTCGGGGAATAAGAGTGAATTCATCTAAAGTTCAAGAGAGCTTGAGTGGATTTAAAGTGAAGCTCTAAAAAACTAACGATGTCTCTCTTGCCTTATCACTCCCCTTTCAAGAGCATATTTTTCTTTCTTAGGACATATACGGTCCTTTATATGGTGGTGACACTTGGGGTTTGTAGTCTGTAAGTAAAAAAAAAAAAACAAGTTGTGGAGATATTAGTTTTACTATGGCATTGCCTACTGAATGTTTAAGACCAAGTGAGACTAGTATTAAACTTTGTCCTTTGTCATCTATGAAGGTCAATAGAATTTACCTTGGAACCATGTATAGTTCAACTTAGTACCTTTGGCAGTGTCAGCTGTCTGGATGAGTCATGCCTATTGCTTGACCAAGTTGCTTCCTGTGAAAGCTTGGGAGATGTTTGGTGACTCTCCTCAGGTGCACTATATACCATAGTACCTTTTTTTCATGGCCCCACAGTCTCCTTGTCAGATGATCAAGGACTCAACTGAGTTATAGGATGTTGCAGCAGAGAATCTTGGGTTCTCTGTGACCTCAAGGGGCTAGGGTCAAAATATTGGCTGTCTACTTAGCCCATCTATCTCTCTGATTTTTGGAGATCAGAGAGTTGTTCCTATCATTATGGTTGATACTCCTAGCTGGCAACAGTTTTGGTATCATCCACATATGCTAAATAAACCCTACTTGTTTGCATTTTTGGCCTCCGTGAGTGACTCTGGTTACCTGTCATAACACTAATGTTACAGCTTCTATTTGGGCCTTATCTCAGAAAATCACATGTAATATGCCTAACAAAGATTTGCCAGGGAAAGTAAAAGAGAGGGAAAATGTAACAGTTCAGTTGTTGAACAACCAAAAGAGGAAACCAACCAGTGATAATGTAGTAGAGCAGTAAGCCTAAGTATTAAATTTATCTGAGTATTAGAACCTTGAAATATAAGGTATAACCAGAGAACTTTTACCTTTTACCAACTGTGGATGTTTTGTTAGTAGCATCCATGTAGAATGCTAGTGAACAACAGTTATATAGCTTTATAATGAAATCAAAGCTATATATAGTATTGTAGCATTTTTATAACCCATTTATATCTCTATTTTGGAACAGAATAGCCTCTTTGGTCAATCATTTTATCTAGTATATAGGAAACATTTACTAATTTAGATTTTTTTTATTTAAAAGAGTAAAAGAAGGATAACATAGTAATAGGGGGATTTACTAAATTACAGACAAAGTGGTAGGACAATATCAATGGTTGTTATTTTACCTATTGGTATCTTCAAGATAGTTTCTCATGAAAACAAATAGACAAATAATAGTGAGTTACAGACAAAAATGGTAGGAAATTATCAATGGTTGTTGTACTATACTTTGGTTTCTTCAAAGTGGTTTCTAGGGAAAACAAACAGAGCTATACATGAGTGATCAATTAAATAATCATTGATTATTCTCAATGGTTGTTGTTGAAAACACAGTAATAAACTTACATCCATTTATGAAATACCATAGGAACAATAGAAACATTACAGAGTTATGGACAGATTGGTAGGAAATTGTAAGTGGCTGCAGTAATACATGTTGGTATCTACAAAGTGGTTTCTCAGGAAAACAAAGATATGCAAGAAAGATCTAACCAGTAGTTACAGCCTAAGGGTTGTGAAAAATAGTGGATTACCTCCTCATCAGTGACTCCTTTCACTGAGGTGTGATGGCTGGAATGAGACATTTTTATAGCCTTCTGGCAAACATAACCAAAGATGTAAGCATAAAGAACTATCAATATTAAAAAGGTTGCTAACTTAGAAGTGGCTCAGAAAACTAAGTCACTATACAGGGGCAGCCAAATTGCAGATGTTCTCAGGAAACATCTGGAAGGCCTGGTCCAATTGGGGCTCCTCTGGCATCAGTAGCACGGCACGGTGGTGCAGCTCTTCTTTGAGTCCTCCACCAACTGGCTGCTGCACAGCTGATTCACCTATACCAGGATGAGCTTGGAGCACAAGGGCACCAGGTTTAAAAATTCTTCCCCAAAGACTTAGAGTGGTCCTGCCTCTGACTTTGAGTAGAATGTCAGAGAGTACCTTTGGCGCTGGTAGATTTTGTCTTCTTTTTGATGGTCAGCGTTAACCTCAGGGGTAAGGATGCAAGGGTCACTCATCTCAGTAAGTCCTGGTTTTAGAGTCCAGAGATTTAGAGATCAGGGCAGCATCTGCAGAGCCTGAGTCAGGGGGAAGTGCAGAGACAGTCATGGAAACTGAGATGGGAAAACTGAATTGCTAAAACTGAGGTTATAAGATAGCCTGAGGGAAGGTGACTCAATTTAGTTGACATCCCCCCCCAACAGAATCCTTCCATGTAAAAGCAAACACTTTTTGTGGTAAAACAAACAAACACCTGTAAATGTAGTAGCATATTCATAGCATATACATCATATAAGTTTTGTTAAAATCACCATTTGTTAGACAACCTCATGGTGGCCTAATGTGAACCTCTTATTACAAATACGAACAGCACAAGAGAGAAACAAATGTCTATCATTATAACCAATTTTAGTTTTACATTTTAGAAGATTGTACATTTGGAAGGCATGAACATACTTAATACACCATAAGATTAGCAATAGTGAATTGTCAGTATTTTGTTTTTAACTTTAGTTTTCTACCAAGAGCATCTATGAATCAGAAAACCTTATGGTTTAGCAATGACAAATGTATACATATCACAATAACATATTTTGAGCAATATTTAGTGGGATATCTCCCATAAGGCTATTGAGCTCATTAGGGCTCCTTACTAATGAACAAAACCTGATTAAAGTTATTTTAGGAAGTTATCTTTTTATCCATCAATTGGAGCTATTTACAATATTAAACATATTACCCTGAACAATGAGAGACTCTCAAGTTATAATACAAAAGTAGACAAAACACTTTCAAAATCCAAAAACACAAAAAGAAGAGAAATTTGTTTGAGCTCAAATAAGACAGCTGTTTATAAATCAGACAGAGCGACAAACAAACAAAAATACAAATCTAGGAGGATAAGAGGAAAAGATTGGGGATCCTCCCTTAGGCTAAATGCCCTGGCCCTATAAGTCTGATCCTTTTGGAAATAGCTCCTTCAGGTGTCACTCAGAAGTTGATTCTTTTCACAGCATCTCAGATTAGTCTCCTGAGGGAGACATGCCCAGAACACAAAGCCAGGACATGGCTTTTATGCATGTTCTCCTGTACAGGCAAAATTTCTGATGTTCCATCTGACCCAGAGATGGGGTATGTATTTCTCTTCTGAGATGGCTTTTCTGTCATTTGCATTAGCAAACACTCATTTGCTATTGGCTTTACTTTGTTGTTGAATAGGAAGAAGTTTGGAACAGTCTGGAGGTTTTTTTTCCTTTTTAAATTTACATGCCTCTAAAAGGAAAAGTACAAAGTAGCAGGAAAACATTGAGAGCAAGGCCAGAGAAAGGAAAGTGAAGTGGAACAGGCTTGACATTTCCTCTAGAATATAGAGGAGTATCAGAGCCAGTCTGTCCCAGTGAATTCTGTCCTCCAAGTTTTAAGAATGGCCACCGACCTAATGTCCTTTAAATAGTGGAAGGAGTAGGAGTCCTTCTTTTCTAATATAGGCATGTATATTTTTAAAGTCTGCTCTAGATTTTATTTAAAAGATCCATTATACAGAAATTTATATTACAGTTCATTAGGGGGCATTTTGATGTTACTCTCTCTAGTGCTTCTGTTTGCATAAAATCAAGCAAGGAATATGAATAAATTTAGTAACTGGTCCAAAAGTAACATATATAAGAACAAAACAGGAATAAGCATGTCCCATTAAAGAAGTGTCTTAACCTTATAACCTTTTTGTGTTTAACTTAGATTTATGACATTTTAACATAACCATATAAAAGACAGAACATGATCAATTACAAACTGTAGGTAAAGACATACCAAAATTTGATGTATAAAACTTTGTTACCCAAACAAGTTCCAATCCAGAGTTTATGAGCCTACAGTTGTGGTTAACATGGGTTTCCTGGGGCCATGAGATAAAGACCCTTGACCCCGTCATTCTGAAACATCCTCTGACTATATCATGAACACTTCCTTATTTTTTCCCTCTTGTAGCAGCTCTGTACATTCCAACTTGAAATGTCCCCTCTTTTTGCAATACGCACACTGGTCTGCATCTAGGGGAGTATGGTGTCCTCCTCACTGACTGCCATTTCCCTATTTTTCTCTTGCTCTTGTCTGAGTCTCTTTCTGGTAAGCTACCAGCATCACCCTTCTCTATTCCTGCTTTAGTCTCCACTCTGCATCATCTATTATTAAACACCTTCTGGGCAATCTTAACCAACTAAGACAAATTCATTCCTGAAAATCCTTCCCATTTTTGTAGCTTGTGACATATATCAGGGGCCAACTGAGCAACAAAAGCCATATTAACAGTACAGGCATTCTTGGCCACGTCTGGGTCAAACAGGGTGTACATTTGGTAAGCCTCCATGAGACACTACAGAAACATGGCAGGGCTCTCAGTTGGTCCCTGGTACACCTCTGTCACTTTGTTCAAACTAATTGGGCTGTGAGCAGAAGTAAGCATCCCCTTCCTCAGTGTTTTGTGATGTTCCTTTAGAGCATTTAGTCCCTCCTCAGTGTTGTAATCCCAGTTACAGGAACCTTGGGACAGAACTCGAGCCACTGCTGCTGCATTGTCTTGCTCAGTTCCCCTAGCATCTAATCTTACTTATTCCTTAGCTGCCTTCAAAATTCTCTCTCTAGCTGGGAGTGGTGGTGCACTCCTATAATCTCAGCACTTAGGAAGCTGAAACAGGAGGCTTGTTGCAAGTTTGAGACCAGCCTGGGCTACAAAGTGAGCTCAAGGCCAGCCTGTACTTTATAGAGAGACCCTGTCTCAAAAAAGACAAAACAAACAAAATTCTCTCCCTTTCTTCTGAAGAAAACAGGATGAACATTATCTGTTGACAATCATCCCAAGTGGGCTAGTGAGTTTTAAACACTGATTCTAGCAATGTAATTGAGGATCAAGGTTGTTCTATAAAGGGGGGATTCTGAATTCTCCCATTATATAAGTCACTAGTCACTATATCTAGCCTGTTGGAGTCCATTCCTAACAGAGCTACTTCCATCTGTAAAAAGGGTGCATTCAGATCTGTCAGGAGGTTTATTTCTATAGTTACTCAAGTGGCCCAGTACAGCATGTGGCACTTGGACAGTTAGGTCTTGGCTTAAGATGCTTAGGCAAACAGTGGCTGATAGAGTCCAAAGGAAAAGGAGGGAGGCAACTCTTGGTGGCTGGATCCAAGTATGTGCACAGGTAGGCCACTGGGTGCTTGCAGAGGTTGAAAGTCTGAGTAAGAACCACAGTTTTTGTGAACTCCAGGATACAGACTCTACAGAGGCCATCATCCCCAAGAAATTTGCAGTTTCTTTCTTGTAGAAATAAAGAAACTTTTTCTTCACCAGTTTCTGCCAGATATTGCAGCAGAGCTTTTGTGTCTTTTCAGCAGGCAATTTTGGTATCATTAATCAGAAGTGTAGTGGTATTTTCTTCTGGGAAACTAGTGAGGTCAGATATGAGGGTTTCTCTGAAGAGGGTAAAAAAGTTTTTGAGCCTCTGGGAGGTTGAATCCAGGTCAGTTGACTTTTGAGACCAGAACTGGGGTCTTTACATTTAAAGGAGAAGAGGGGCTAGCTGACAGGAAAAAACTGAAGGCAGAAGAAGGCATTCTTTAGATCCAGGCAGGTGTACCAATAGACTGTGGGTGGCAAAAGACTGAGGCAATGTATATGGAGGGCAACTGTGGCAGCATGGGCAGCTCAGTGATCTTGAACTGGTTTTACAGGCAGGAAAGGAGTATTTTAGCAATTTGACAGACTATGTGTATTTTGTGGTTTAGAAATGTCTGGATGTATAGTTGAATTTCTAGCCAAGTCTCTTACGGCATGAGATACTGCTTGTTGCAGGGAAGAGTTGTCCTAGGATGGAGTTTCACAAGCATAGACAAGTAGTCAATGGCCCAATCTCAGGGCCCAGGGTACAGTAATGGAATTGTGGAGCTGGAAGGGACAGAAAAACAGGCTGTCCTGAAGAAAAGGTGTTGGTGGCTTGGCCAAATCTGTTGTCAGAGCCTCACCAAAACCTTGTGGTAATTGAGTCCAAGAGAGCTGGAGCAGTTCAAAAAGGATGTGTGGATTCAGAATCACGGAGTGCAAGATGATTGTTGCATTGTTGACAGCACAGTTTACTGGGAGGAGAGGTGTGCTCTTCCCATAACATAGGAGATGATCTGACAGCAAGAGGGGGTCACAAGCCTGGGGGCAAGTCTTCAACTCATACCTCTGTGAGGAGAGTTTTCAGAACTTCAGGATTGCACTTTTCTGTCTCTGGCTGATGCAGGCATTATTTTGCTCTTAGGGAATAGTCAGAGTTGAAAGTGCAGGGTAAATTGAGAGGGAGGCTGACTGGCTTGCTACAAAGGAGACAGTTGCTTCTAACTTGAAGAGGAGGTTTCTTCCTAGAAGTGGTATAGGGTCTGGCTATATAGGAATTAATGCTTGATAAAGTGTCCATCCATCTCCCAGAATCTGCTTTGACAGAATTTCTTTTCAGTGGGTACTCCAGTGGCACTGATGAATTGAATTCACCTGGAGGTCAAGGGAGCAACAGACTGAGTCACAACTGAATGTTCAGCCCCACTATCCACCCTAACAGTTCAGGCTGAGGTGACCTGGATAGTCATATTTCTTTGCATCCTTGAGAATGAAGGAGAGGTTTTGATGTTTCCAGTTTAGGAGGTCAGTGAAGATGAATGGTTGGTAATGCATCAGGGGGAGCTGGTTGGGTGCACCTCCCTCAGCTCCAGGATAGACATGGAGCAGCAGCTGGAGGTGAGCTGGAGCTTTGGGCCAAGAAGAGAGCAGAGGCAATGGCTGACAAGACTGTAGCCTATTTCCACGAGACTGATGGAACTCTCAACACTGATGACTGTTAATGTTGATGATACCTGCAGGGGAATCAATCTGGGCCTCAGGAGCAAAATCAGGTGTTATTGGCAGTAAAGCCATGGAATCTTGGAAGGCTGGAGGTTGTGGTGTAGGAGACTTGGCTGGCAGTGGAGGCATCTGGGCTGGCTGAGCAGCCTGAGGCTGTTGAATATAAAGAGGAGGCAGGTTGGACTCAGGGTCCTCTGGCAGAACAGGATAAAGATTTCTGTACTGAACTGAAGCTGAGAGCCTCTTGGATAATCTTGTGTATTTGTTTTGATGACTAATATGGCTTTGTTGTCATTCAGGACACCAATACAGAAGCTCTGGGAG
>NW_004955410.1:11072759-11080499 GCF_000276665.1 Chinchilla lanigera
TTCATACTTGGCTGACTCCAAGGCAGAGTGACACATGGAAGAAGGCAACAGTTAATAGTGGCTGAAAACAGCAAAAGCAGAAAGAGCAAAATGGGGGAGGAGCAGAGAGAGTAAGCCTCTTTCCCTTCCTTGTATTGTATGCAGGATACCCACTCAAGGGTGGGTGTAGCACTCACAACCATAACCCCAGCATTGGACCATGAATCATTCACAGAGTCTAAAAGCCCACATGACTGCATTAGGATTTGGGGGGACATCCAGACACAAACTGTAACACTACAGAACCACAGGTGAGGGCCCAATCAACCACTGTGACCAGGGCTCCCCAGTGTTGGTGCACAGATGGAGCAGCCTATGGCTTACATTGTCCATTCCACTCACTCACACATTCATTTAGAAGGCACTCAGATGTTAAATATTCCAACCCCCTTCCCTTGAGGGTGGTCCTGACTAACAGGAGTTGGTCAGACTCCTCTTCCACTTCAGCTGAGAAGGACTGACAGACAGACTAACTAAAATGCCCCAGAAGGTCTTACCTTAACTGATGATCAATCCAGAGTGTGTCCTCCTCCCTTTTGGGTCCAGTGTGAGCTGCTCGAATGGGAATCTGAGAATCCCCCTCCAGACCTCTGAGAGGACTTGAGAAATCTCCAGGGTGCACCTTCCTGTCAGGACCTGGAGAGGACCTTGCTCTGTTCATGAAGGCCATGACCAGTAACCAAAGAGGTCAATACTGTCAGTTTTTCTGGCTGACACATCACATTCTACAGCAAACAGAAATACCAAAATGACTCCCAGGATTTGGAAGCAGATTTATTTAACATCAAATGGGCACTGACAAGGAATCAATTATTCCTCAAAATGTCGGCTCTTGAAGGCCCAGGGAGGGAAGTTTTCATGGGTTTTGTAAAGGGGGGATAGGGTGAGTAGCCAGCATACAATATAACAGACAGAAAGTGTCTTATCTCACCCTTGTTATTTTTGCTGTCTGTGGGTGACATGAACTATTTTCTGCCAACCCATCCTTCCTAAGAGACAGCTAATTATGGACTGAAACCTCTCCAGAGCTACATAAACCTTTCCCCTTTAATTCTGGTGCTGGGTATTTTGCCCTAGCAATGAGAAAAGTAACTAAGACACAGGGAAAATTGACACTTATCCTTCAATATCTACCTCCATATGCAAAAAGTCTTCCCAAATCCCTCCAGCCAAGTATTTGACAATAATTGTCTTCAGATTTGACAATAATTCGAAAATTATCAGGGAGTTTAGATATGACAGATTCAGTGCCCATACCAAACTGAAGCAGAAGGAAGGGTAAATGATACAACTATACTTAGATATTGTTTCCTTTCCACTCCATTCTCTCCAGTGAACGGTGGAATTTTCCAAAGTCTACATAGCATATGTATCTCAGCAGATTGAACACAAAAGCAAATGAGAATCCAGCTGTCTTTTATTAAGGCAGTCATAAGGCAAAAAAATATGCAACCATGCTCATCTTCTCACTAATTTTTTTCTGTTTTGGAAAATATTCCTTTTCTTCCTAAAAGTTTGTTATTTGTGCTATATAATGACTACATTGTTGCTATTTTTAAATAATTTTTCATTTTAAATTTTATGAAATTTCTTAGTTTTAGTTCCTAGTATAATAAATGTTCATAGATAAGAAGCATTTACAAAAACTCTTTGGGGTCCTCAATAATTATAAAAAGGGATTCTTGGTTCAAACTGTTTGATAGCTGCTGTAATCCATGATGTGAAGCAGGGCTGAGAGCCTTCCTGAGGCTAGAGATCACATAATCACAATGGAGCTCCAATTAACTTTCTTCAACAGCATTTATTACCTTGAGAGAAGAGGTGAGACAAAGAAAATGTATTATTCACTTAATGCCGTACTGGGGTGTAGCACAGTTTCTGTAACTAGAATAGATCAAGCTGTCTTACCCTCCAGATAAGGACCAAAAATCTGTTACCTTATTTTTTCTTTTTTCCGGTACCAGGAATTGAACTCACGACCTTGCACTTGCCAGGCAGGCGCTTTGCCACTGAGCTAAATCTCCAGCCCCATGTTACTTTAATAATCTGCATATTTTACAAGAACTAAGAAGATTCTGAGGTTTTCTAATCCTGAACTTCCTGTTCCCTCACAAATCCCCTTGGGATTATTTTAATCTGGGTAAGTACAGACATTAAATAGTTTTTCCAGCTTCTTATTATCTGCCTGTTATATTCAGTGACATAAATAGAAGCCACCTATTTGATCTGTCTCTAGGTAAACATTCCTGGGTCACTTCAAGAATGGAGCATTTTGAGAAGTATATACTGATAACTCTACCCAAATTACAAGTTTCCATACAGTTCGGATATTCAATAAAGCATTCCTCATAAAGATGAGCTGTTGATGATGGTCGTGGTGACAGTGATGCTGATTCACTGATTCATCCAACAAATACTCTTTGAGCCTGTGGAATACCACAAGTATAGCGTTACTGTGGATCCAGTAGGGAACAAAAGAGGCTAAAATCTCTGCCCTCTTGGTACCTTCATTCTAGTGGAAGAAAACAACAAAGATTGCAAAATTGTGAAAGATGATAGATAGATAGATGATAGATACTATTCTGAAAATAGTATTACTGATACTATTCTGAAAACTGTCATAATTAAAATGGAATCACTTTTGTCAAACCTTAATAAAACAGACTTGGAAACACATGAAGTGAGGGGAAGGGGCATTTATGCATCTCTGCCTGATAATGGGAACAATCACAAATGTCTCTGTCAAAACAACAGCCTTTTTGTTAAGAACATTTCTATGAAGACATCTTTTCAATATCTGTCAGTCTTTATCACAACTTTGCAAATAGACTTACTCAACCATTTTACAGGAAAAGAAAATGAACCCAACACTTGCCTTTTTTCCTTGACTCTCAGAGGTAGTGTGGTTTCCCTAGCTGCCTAAGGGTGATCCAAGTCTAGCATCTTTCTACCACCTCTGTGGTGCTCACTCTTTCATCCTTGACAGAAACTATGGCTTGGCCAACAGCCACAATGCTTATGCATTTGGTCCATTTGAGGGCTGCTGGCATTTCACTAAAGAACCCATAATGGATGACACCTGACAATGCAAGGATCAGAGACAACCAGGCTTGCCAACATCATTCCCAAAGTCCCCAATTGCTGCTGGATCATGCTCAGTACTGCAAATGTTTCCTTGCAAGCTACAGCAGTCACATCCTGTCATTTCAGGAAGCCCACCACTTCCACAAAATGGCAGGATCCATCAGTTGAGCAATAACTTCTTCCCACATTTCGGGTGAGTTGTTACCAAGAAAGCTGAGGGTGTTCTAGACACTTCATGGTATCTCTAGGAGCTCATTGCCTTGGCTGAATCAAGTTTCAGGTACTGACCTATCCTAGAAGACTGCACTCCCTCTGCTACTACTCAGGAAGTCCCAAAATAGATCGACAAGGTGCAAAAGACTACACATGTAAGGCTCAATCTGTCTCTATGCAAGCAGCATACCTTCACATTCTTCTGGTCAGTCCAGGAGCACTCTTTTCTGCAGCACAAGTGAAAATAAAGCCTTGTTCAGATGGTCTTATCTCCTACTTATGATTTTTATCTTGGGTAGAGTGGATTAAGAAAATTGCATTAAGGAAGAGCTGGTAATGTTAAGGATTATTAGTGATGAGTGTGATTGGCAGCCAGAGAACTGCTAAAATATTTCAGAGACCAGGGGAGACCTTCAGAGACCTTTAGAGACCTGTGGAAGAGTTCTCAGAGAGACTGGAGATGAGATCCAGAAAGCCACCAAAAGGGATACATGCTTCAGCTGAGTGGTTCATCTATGAGCCACCAGGATCTGCTAACTCTCAAAGCAAAAAGCAAAAGCAATAGCACTAAATGCTAAGAAGTGCTGCCTTTCAAACCTCAAAATTATAACACTAAGGGCTGGAAGTCACTGGCACTCAAAGCCTAGAGCCACTAACTTCAAGAGACCTACACATATCCATTCATAATTTCTATCCAAACTGAAAAAGAAACCTCAGCTGACTAGGAACATCTTTGAAGCCAGTACTGGGACCCTCCTCTTTAAAACACCCAGAAGGATAGAGTGATGGTGACATCAGTAGGCTCTGGAACTAGACCATATCTGATTTCTATCTTATATGTGACTAAGAATCAACACTGGCCAGTCACACTTACAGTCGGTTGCTTCTAAGCAGAGCATCTGTGTTAGTCAGTTGTTCATTACTATAACAAAATTCATTGGGCAATTTAACTTTATAGGAGGAAGAGTTTTATTTCTCTCACAATTTTGGAGATTCAAGGTCACGGCACTAGTATTAGCTCAGCTTAAGTGAGGGTGCTCTTGGAAACATTGCATCATAGAGGTTGTACATATAAAAGCAAACAATCACATCTTGAAATAGGAAGTCACAGAGGATGGAATGCTGCAACCTCTTCTGGGGTGTACATTCTCAGTGACCTAAGAACCCACTAGGTCCCACTTGTTAAAGATCCCACTACTTCTACCACTACTCTGGCAACCTAGCCTCCAACACAATACTCTGAACCATAGGATTCTGCCCTAGCAATATTCAGTACATACACTTCCATCCATGACAATGAACTTTCATTTCAAAACAACCTAGATGCACTTCTCTTCTTTGCCTTTAAAAGTTTCCCCGTGTCTTAACTTCCTTATGTATGCTCACAACCTGTCATAGCACACATATCCTGAATTCTAATCCCTGGAAATAATCCCAAATAAACTCATTTCTCTGAAGAATCACTCGATCCATTGTCATTTTAGGTAGACTATATTGAAAAAGTAATTAAATCTTGGGAGGAGATAGAGGAATTGGGGTTGTGCATGCAAAAAGGTCAGGAACAAAACAAGGCTGTACATTCTTGCCACTCTTATTCATCATAGTTCTTGAAATTTTAACCAGAATTATGAGGTAAGAGAAAAAATAAAAGGAATACAAACAGGAAAGGAGGAAGTCAAATTATCCTTCTTGACAGATGATATGATCTTGTGCTTAGAAGACCCTAAAGATTCAACCAAAAAACTTTTAAAGCTGACAAATGAATTAAACATGTAGCAAGATATAAAATCAACATTAAAAATCAATAGCTTTACTATATATGAATAATGAGCTAGTTGAGAAAAAAATTGGGAAAACAATTCCATTCACAGTAGCTTCTGATAAAATAAAATACCTAAGGATCATTCTAACAAAGGAGGTGAAAGACTTCTATAGGGGAAATTTCAGAACACTGAAGAAAAAAATGAAAAAACAAAAACACCAGAAGTTGGGAAGACCTCCCATGTTCATGGATTGGTAGAATTAATATTTTCATATTATTATTATTGGCTATGTTACCTAAAATGATCTACAGATTTAATAAATCTCTGTCAAAATACCAATGACATTCTTCACAGAGATAGAAAAAAAATCATAAAATTCAAATGGATTCACAAAGATCCAGGATAACCAAAGCAGTTCCAACAAAAAATAGCAAGGCTGAAGGTATCACAATGCCCAATTCAAATAATTCTACAAAGCCATATGTTATGTTATGGATTGTGTCTAGATGTCCCCGCAAAGCTTTATGTAGTCATGAGTGGGGTTTTTTGGAGGTGGCTAGATATAGTATGTAGTGCTGGTATTAAGTGTGTGATGTTGGGATTGGGTGTCTTGGTTACCTTTATCTCATGGCTGAGACAAAATACCCAATGTCCAAAATTAAGGAGGAAAAGTTTATTTAGCTCTCAGTTTGTGGAGGTTTCAGCCCATAATCAGCTGGCTCCAAGGCAAGGTGGTATGGCACAAGGGCAACAGTTCAAGGTGGCAGAAGACAGCAAAAGCAACAAGAGCAAAAGGGGGGAGTACAAGCTTTTTTTTCCTCCCTTATATTGTATGCAGGCTCTCCACTCTAGGGTAGGTCCTTTACACCCACACCACCTCCTGTGTCTTCCTCTTCCACAAGCTCAGGATGTTTACAAAGTGAGGACCCTGGCCCCCTGCTGAGTCTCATAATTAAACTTCTAAACTTCTCAAATTGACACAATGCATTAACCATTACAGTGGGTGATTACCAAATTAGTCTATTGATTTTTTTTGGCATAGTTTTGGGTATGAATAATGGGAAGGCCTACCCTGAGTGTGAGTGCCACCCACCCCAATGCCATGTGGTCTGGATAGACACAAAGGGATAAAAAGAGGACAGGCTGGCTGCTGCTGCCTCTTTACTGCTTTGTTGCTTTCTGCTATGAACTATTTCTTCTCTGTAATACTCTTCTGCCATGCTACCTGCCTTCAAGCCAGCCAACTATGACCTGATACTCCTACAAACTTGGAGCTACAATAAACCTTTCCTTCTTTAACTTGATGTTAGGTATTTTGTCTCATCAACAAGAAAAGTAACTAGAACACCATAGTAACAAAAACAGAATGGCACTGGCACAGAAATAGACAGACCAATGAAATAGAATAGAGAACACAGAAGCAAATCCACATAAGTACACCCATCTGATTTTTGACAAAGCTACCAAAAATATATGTTGAGGTAGCCTGGTGTGGTGGTACACACCTGTAATCTCAGTACTTGGGAAGCTGAGGATTGCCATGAGTTTGAGGCCAGCCTAGGATGAATAGTGAGCTCAAGGTCAGCATGAACCACATAGTGAAAGTCTTGTCACTATATAAAGCCCTTCCCAGAACTTTTTCCTTTTGTGATATGGTGGAGTTTATATCTGTAATCCCAAGGAAAAGTTATGGAAGTTCCAATAAGTGATTCCAATCTACCACTTCTAGTGCAACCTACAGTGACAATAAAGAGATAAATACATATCGATAGCTGTGGGAGCCAAGGGGTTCCTAAGTCCAGTTAGAAAAATGGCTAACAGGAACAAAGGCCTTGACCCAAGGTGGAACATGGGTTTTCTTAATTCATGAATAGGGATGTGGCCTGGGGATCAGTGACTGTGAGAAAGGCAGGAAATACGTGAGTGCTGCGAACTGGGCTAGGTAGGAGGCCTGACAGAGCCTCTGCAATATGCAGAGAGAGAGAGATATACAGAAAGAGAAATATGCATATCACAGATTGAGAAAGTATCTTGCATTTTGGGGTCAGTGCTTTGGCTTTGATATCTATTCTTTATGCCTGAGACATCATAGATAGCTTCTAGAGACTGAGTCAGCTGACAGCACAACTCACTTAGCCTAGCTCATGGGAACTATAGGCAAAGCATCACTGATCTGTCACATTGCTTTAAAGGCTATGCATCACCCCAGCTAGACCCATTTGCATTGCCTAAAGCCAATTGAAGGGATAAAGAAATATCCAAACCATCTGTTATGGTTGATACATTGTGTCAACTTGGGGAGTCTAGAGGTTTGGCTAAGTAACTCAGCAGGAAGCCAGGGTGCTTACTTTGTATACATCCTGAGCCTGTGGAGGAGGAGGTCATGGAAATTATGCCAGAGCTACATGCCCCTTAAGTGGGGATAGCCTGTTTACAATGTAAGGGAGGGAAAGAGGTTGCTTGCCATGATTCCTCCCTTTTGCTCTGTTTTTGCTGTGTTCTGCCTCCCTGAAGATTTGCCCTCTGCCATGTGCCACTCTGCCTCGGAGCCAGCCAAGTATGGACTGAAACCTCCACAAACTGTAAGCTGAACAAACCGTTCCTTCCTTAATTTTGGGCATCAGGTATTTTGTCCCAGCAA
>NW_004955410.1:11081749-11090972 GCF_000276665.1 Chinchilla lanigera
TGGGCTAGGTAGGAGGCCTGACAGAGCCTCTGCAATATGCAGAGAGAGAGAGATATACAGAAAGAGAAATATGCATATCACAGATTGAGAAAGTATCTTGCATTTTGGGGTCAGTGCTTTGGCTTTGATATCTATTCTTTATGCCTGAGACATCATAGATAGCTTCTAGAGACTGAGTCAGCTGACAGCACAACTCACTTAGCCTAGCTCATGGGAACTATAGGCAAAGCATCACTGATCTGTCACATTGCTTTAAAGGCTATGCATCACCCCAGCTAGACCCATTTGCATTGCCTAAAGCCAATTGAAGGGATAAAGAAATATCCAAACCATCTGTTATGGTTGATACATTGTGTCAACTTGGGGAGTCTAGAGGTTTGGCTAAGTAACTCAGCAGGAAGCCAGGGTGCTTACTTTGTATACATCCTGAGCCTGTGGAGGAGGAGGTCATGGAAATTATGCCAGAGCTACATGCCCCTTAAGTGGGGATAGCCTGTTTACAATGTAAGGGAGGGAAAGAGGTTGCTTGCCATGATTCCTCCCTTTTGCTCTGTTTTTGCTGTGTTCTGCCTCCCTGAAGATTTGCCCTCTGCCATGTGCCACTCTGCCTCGGAGCCAGCCAAGTATGGACTGAAACCTCCACAAACTGTAAGCTAAACAAACCGTTCCTTCCTTAATTTTGGGCATCAGGTATTTTGTCCCAGCAACAAGAAAAAAGTAACTATGACACCATCTCTTTACATATAAATACACAGAAATAGAGTCAAGTTTGGCCAAAATGGAGACAAATGTTCTGTTTTCAAGGACAGCCATCCTGGTGTACTCCATAGTCTCAAACATATATGCATTATACACACACACACACACACACACACACACACACACATGTATATATGATAAGATAGCCTCTTTAACAAGCACTGAGAGTACCGGATATCTACTTGTAGAAAACTGAAAGTAGATCTTTGTCTTTTACACTTTATTTTACAAAATTTATTTTACAAAAATCAATTCAAAAGGGATCAAATACTTAGGTATAACATCTGAAACAGAAACTTCTAGAAGAATATACAGGAGAAACACTTGAAACCATAGGCAGTGGGGAAAGTTTTCCTTAATAGGAATCCAATAGCACTGGAAATAACAATAATCATCAAGTTAAAAAGTTTCTGCCAAACAAGGGAATAGCTAACAGCCTACAAAATATGGAAACTCTTCACGAGATATTCTTTCAAAACTTGATTGATATCTAGAATACATAAACAATTGAAACAACACCAAAAAGTCAAATAACCCAGTCAATACATAAGTAAATAAATTGAACAGACCCTTCTCAAAAGAAGTTCAAATGGCCAATGAGTATATGAGGAAATGTTCAACAACGTTAGCTATTAGGGAAATGAAAATAAAAACTACATCTCACCTCAGTCAGAATGGCTATCATCAAGAATAAAAACAATAAGGCTGGGGAGGATGACTACTGGTAGGAATATAAATTAGTACAGTCACCATGGAAATCAGTAAGGAAGTGCCTCAAAAAATCTGAAATTATAGCTACCATTTGATCCAATATCTTTGATGTAGACCCAAAATAAAGCCAGCATACTATAGGGATACCTATATACCCATCTGTATTATGGCACAATAGTCAAGATATGGAACCAATCTAGGTGCCCACCAACAGATGAATGGATAAAGAAAATCTGGTGTATATATACACAGTACACACACACACACACACACACGCACGCACACACTACAGTAATAGTCAGTCATAAGGAAGAACTAAAGTCTATCACAGGGAAATGGATGGGTTTGGAGACCATCATATCAAGCATAATAAACCAGACTCAGAATGGCAAATATTGCATGTTTTCTCTAATATGTGGAACCTAAAAGTTACCAGAAAGTAGTAGAAAGACTATTATTAGACAAGAGAAAAGTAAGATGAGAGAAGATGAGGGGCATGAGGTGAATAGATATGAGCAAAACATTATGTGAAAGTTCACTGGGAAAGGTGGTATTGAGCAGGGAAAGCAATCAAAGCATACTATGTGCACGTACAAATCTGCCAAAATGAAACCCACTAATCTGTAAACCAATAAAAGGAGTAAAAATTTTAAAGTAAATTTTAAATACTAAATAAGGTGATCAAAGAAGGCCTTACTAAAAAGGTGACATTTGAATGAGGACCTTAAAGAAGTGAAGGAGACACTAATGATAGGAGAGAAAAGTAATACAGGCAGAAGGGGCCCAGAATTCCTGAGGGCAGAGAGAGACCTGATGTATTGATAAACGCCAAGGAAGATTGTGTAGCTGGAGTGACAAAAAGAGGAGGAGAAGAAGAATGGGATGAATGGAGAAAAACTAAGAGGAAGAGGAGGGAGAGAGGGAAATACTACCAGCAACAAAGCCACAGCAGAGCTCCACCTGGTAAACCCCCCTCATATTCCCTACCATAAGTCTTGAACCTGCTTTCTCTTCAAACAAGCTCAACTTATTCCCCACATCTAATGGAAGCAAGAAAATGGAAACAGCCTAAAGGTCAAAATAGAGTTTAAAAAAAAACGATCTTTAAATTTCATACATTTTATGACTTACAAAAATCTTTAATATCACTAAATGGAAAAAGTGAGAGTCAAACCTGCACAGCTAATTTTGTTTAAAAATATGTAGTATGTTATATGCATCCTTTCACTTTGGCAAAGAATTATGCCACAATTTTTAAAGTGCTTCTTTCAAAGTGGTTGAATTATGAGCATTTTTAATTCTTTTGTTATTTTCTAACTTTTCTACAAAAATAGTATTTCTGTTAAAACAAAAAATAACATTTAGAACTGAAATAAATAATTCAGACCACTACCACTACATCTTGAATAAAATATTTCAAATTATAAATTTATTAGGTACCTTCAAGATGCTGAGGAAGTTTAAAATAGTCCTGTGTTAGCACTATTAAGACCTGTAGTGCTGTGTGAGTCTATGAATTAGCAAAATTATTTGAAAATTACATAAATGGCTTTCTGCCACATGCTACTTGCTTTAGAGCAGAATTAAGTGAATAGATTCATCTTGGATCTCATTTACTGAGTTAATATATTAACTTCAAAATATTATCTTAAGTAGGTCTATCTCAAAAATTATATTAAAGGGAAAAACCAAGAACTAGTAGAAAATCAAAACCCACAATAATAAATGCCACTGTAAAATCTCAGTAATATTATTTTAATTGAACATCTTTCTCCAAAAGATTATATTGTTTGATATGATAGGTCAACTTCTTTGTTTCAGTGTAAGACCACTGTGCTAGATATTAAAACCCTTGGACAAAAAGCAAAAATAATCCAGTTTAGGGGCTATTCACTGAGTTGCTTTCCAGAGGGAGGACTTTTCAATGTACTGTAAAATTAGGTTGGGCCATATTGCCTTTGTCTTTCCCATTTTCGTTTTCATCTCCTAAACCAAAAGATTATGTGTACTGATTTCATAAGTAGAGGACCTCCAGAGCATTTTGAAAATTCCCCGTGTTTTAAAGATATATATGCTGTAATTAAGAATCCTTTGGTGAGAGATTAGGCAATCAAAATTTAGAGAGACATTAGTTGGGCAGCTTCATAAATATTATGACTTCAAAAAGGCAAGAGATAATTTTCCATGGTCCAGATCACAGCCTGGAATTAAATGAGATCCATTTAGCCATTTAGTTGTTGCAACTGAAAATTTTCTTGGTACTGTTTAATTCTCTGGTTTCTTGAAACAGTATTCTTGAATGCCTGCCCAGAAACTGTTTTGATGAATGTATTTCAGAGACTGTAAAAAAAAGAACAATGTGGTTCTAGAAAGTACAGCAACAAGTAACAGGGAGATATCACAAAGCTTTAAAATTGATTTGTCTTTCAATTCAATCTTCACAACGCATGGTAGGTAGGTGAAAAAGAGATGCCATAAATATAATTCTTTTGTCATATATGAACAACATGTTACAAAGTTATGACTATTTATGTGTAGTCAGGTAATTGAATAGCTTCAACTTGCAGTGTTGATATCCATTTTAAAGTCCCACCTGACCTAGAATATCTCCTTCAACTGGTTACCCCTTCTACCTGGCAGACATGAACTCAACCATTTGAGTAAAAACCAATATTTGAACTTTGACCATGTGGCAGATGTTTTTCAGTGTTCTGCAGGCCTTTAAAGACCCAACCCTTGTCTCTCAGAGTTCACAATCTTTTGGGATGATTGCAAGGCCAAGTATAATATGTCAGAAGCTCAGTGGGCTGAGTGACAAGCACTGGTTTTTCATAAGCAGTAAGCAAGAGCTGAAACTTAAAGGATAACCAGAATTCTATTAGCTAAGTAAAGGCTTTTCAGGTAAGTGCACATGTACAGGGATAAAGTAGGGGCAGATGTTCAGAGAACAAGGAGACCAGTTACATAGGGGTGAGATTTTTCTAAAACATGGCTATTGAAAGTATTAACTATAACTGGAGGTAGAGAAAAAGATGATGTATCTGATCCACAAATTCCATAATTGGATAGAAATAAAATAATCAAGAAAGAAAGTCCTAAATAAAATTCCCCAAATATATGAATTAATACAAAACATAACAGCAATTGAAATGCATGACCAATTTAAGGCATTCTTCCCAGGGCATTCTTCCCAGTTGCTTAAATAGGAAACATGGATCTCATCCTCCATCCCTTCCTCACTAACCCCCCTCTTTTGATCCGTTCAAGTGCTTTCAGCACTGCCACTGTTTCCTTCAACCCACTCTCATCCTGGGCCAATTCAGCTGATTTCTCACCACCTTCCATGTAGGCTTTCTGTTTATTTTTTAACATTCATGCCTCCTTTATTTTTTCTTCCTGCTACAGCTTAAGCATGGTCCCCAAAATTTGTGTGCTAAGCACTCCTTTCCTAATGGTACTTGGAGGTGTGACTTTCAGGAAGTAATTAGGGTTAGATGAGGTCATGAGAGTGGGGCTGCCACGATGGGTGCAGTGGCTTCAGAAGAAGAGGAAGAGAGACCCTAGCTAGGATGCTTGCTCTGCCTCGCTATGTGATACCCTACAATGTGTTATAACTCAACAAGAAGGTGCTCAGCAAATGCCCGCACCATGTTCTTTGAGTTCTCAGCCTCCAGAACTATGTGCCAAATAAATTTCTACTCTTTATAAATTACGAAGTTCCAGGTATTTTGTTATAGAAACATAAAATGGGATAAGACATCTCCCCAACCCTACCCATTCTTTACACAGTTGGCAGAATACCATTTAGAAATGCTTTTGAGCTCATTCTCCTGCTTAAAACACTTGATGGTCCCTGTTGTGCCATGGATAACACAGACTCTATAACACAACAAGGCCTTGAGGTTCGTGCCCTTATCCGCTTTATGTCATCTTTCCTTATCCTTCATTCATTCAGTGATTTGGATCCACCATCTTGATTTCCTAAAACTACATCACTTCTTTTCAACTTTTTCAGGATGCAATTTGTGTTCTTTCTTTTTTCCTGGCTAGCTTTTATCATACTATGTATCAAAATTTAAATGGCACTTTCCCATAGACATCTAATTTGACCAATCCCACAGGCTAAATTTTGTCCTCCATGGCATTCTTCCTCAGGGTTCTTGGTCTACAACTATAATCATACATGTAATTTTGTGTCTATTTAAGCCCTTAAGTATCATGAAAATATGGAACAGGTGCTTCTGGTTCATCACTGTGTACCTGAGCCTAGCAGCACCTGACACCTAAGCTAGGAATTGTGTCTCTATGTGTGCTGGATATGAAACCAATTCCTCAGTAATCTCTAACACCAAATTTTAAAACTCACTTGGCCAAGTACTTATTTCTTAGTCTTTATTCATATATTAAAATGATAAAGATTGCTTAACCCAAGGAGAGAGGAAAAGCGTGACATTTTTAGATGATTTGCATTCCATATAGATGACATTGTGACCCACACAAATCCCAACCTTAGAGATACAGTGATATACAGAAGTAGTAAAAAAGTAGTATAGAAATCATAATTATATAGTATTTGTTCTATGTGATGTACTGCACTTTATGCTATATCTTTTATAGGCATTGTCTGTGAATTTAAAACTGTCCTTTAATGTAGGTATTATTGCTCCATGCTACAAATGAAAAAGAGAGTGTATTTGCCCATAATCACAGACACAGCAAAAGGCATGAGTAGTGGTGGGAAAAATTGGTTAAGCAAGATTTTTAAAGAATTTACAATTTGCTACATATAACTTCTATGCATTTATGAACATATTGTGGATTATCCATCTGTATTGATATTTCATATCTTAGTGGAAATAACACTCATATGATATGCCAGAACTTATAGGATGCAACAAAAGCAGTCTTGTGAGGGAAATTTGTAGCAGAGGATTCCCACACCCAAAAAAAGCACAGCAAGCTTAAATAACCAATGTAATGTTGCACCACAAGCTTCTAGAATACAAAAAGCAAATACATCCCAAAACTCATTCAAAGGAGGAAATTATAAAGGTTAGACCAGAAATTATTGCAATTGAGACTAATACAACATTACAAAGAATCAACGAATTGAAGAGTTGGTTCTTTAAAAGATTAAATAAAATTGACAAATCCTTAGCCAACCTTATAAAAAAGGAAATAAAAGACTCCAATCCATGCAATTAGGAATGAAAAGGATGAAATCACAATGACTGCTGCAGAAATCCAGAAGATCATAACTACCTATCTTGAGAACCTGTACTCTAATAAGATAGAATACTCAGAAGAAATGGACAGATCCCTATACACATATGAATTCCAAAAGCTGAAAAAAAGATGTAAAACTTCTAAATAACCTAGTATCAGCCCGTGAAATTGAAGGTGTAATTAAAAGTCTACCAACAAAGAAAAGTCCAGGTCCTGATGGATTAATTGCTAAATTTTACAAAAATATTTATAGAAGATCTAATAATACTATTCCTCAAACACTTTAATGGTACTGAAAAGGAAGTAATGTTCCCAAACTCTCTCCTGGAAGCAAGCATTAACTTGATACCAAAATTGGAAAAGGATACTGTGAAGAGTGGCTGAAGCTGGAGATTGATCACACTTGTGGTGCTTGATAAGTCCAGTCCTGAGAACAAAGAGCACACAAGATCAGCCCTATGAATACGCTAGTCCAACCCAGAGAATATCAGGCACTCCAGGAAAGCCAAACAAACAGCTTTCTAGGCAAAGGGTTGTCACATGGAATCAACCTGACAAATGTATAAGTAAATGTGCTGCGATCCTTGAGCAGTATGTTTTCTCCCACCCAGAGAGAGAGAGAGCCCCACCTGACCTCAGCTTTCTGCATTACTACTCTTGTCTTTATTTCTTCATCTTCCACTGTCCTTTCACTGTTCCTGAGAATTTCAAAATCTGGGCTGGATGCAGCAGTATCCAACTAAAAAAGAGAATTATAGGCCAATCTCTCCAATGAACATAGATGCAAAAATCCTCAATAAGATATTGGAAAACAGAATGAAGCAAATCATGAAGAACATTATACACCATGACCAAGTAGGATTCATTGCAAATAGGATGCAGGAATTGCTCATCATATGCAAATCAATAAATATAATATACCACAGTAACAGAACCAAGGATAAGAACCACATGATCATCTCATTAGATGCATAAAAAGCATTTGACAGAGTCCAATACACATTCATGAAAAAAACCCTGCAGAAAATCAGAATAGATGGTCTTTATCTAAATCTGATAAAAGCCATCAATGAAAAACCAACAGCAAGGGGCTGGGGATTTAGCTCAGCGGCAAAAGTGCCTGCCTGACAAGTGCAAGGTCGTGAGTTCGGTTCCCGGTACCGGAGAAAAACCAAAAAAAAAGAAAAAAGAAAAACCAACAGCCAACATCATGCCAAATGGCCAAAAACTGAAAGCTGTGACTCTAAAATCAGGAACAAGGAATGGATGACCACTATCAGCACTACTATCCGATATAGTTCTGAAAACTTTATCCAGAGCAATTGGGTGAAAGAAATAAAAGGAATATGAATAGGAAAGGAAGATGTTAAATTATCATTTGCTGGTGACTTGATACTCCACACAGAAGACCCCCAAAACCACACCAAAATACTCCTAAATTAATAAACAAATTTGGTAGTGTAGTAGGATACAAAGTCAACACTCAAAAACCAATAGCATGTGTATACAAAAATAACAAACTCACAGAGAAATTAGGGACACTACTCCTTTAACAATAGCATCATGAAAAATTAAATACTTTGGAATCACTCTAACAAAAAAAGTGAAAAATCTACACATTAGAAACTACAGCACTCTGAAAAAAGAGAATGAAGAGGATATCATAAAACAGAAAGAGCCTGGGCATGATGAAATATGCCTGTAATCCCAACACTGAGCAGGCTGAGGCAGGAGGATCTCTGCAAGTTTGAGGCCTTGAGTTACACAGTGAGTTTAAGGCCAGCCTGAACTATATACCAAGAGTCAGTAGATAGGGGGACTGAGTGAGAGAGACAGAGAGAGAGAGAGGCAGAGACAGAGGGAGAGAGAGAGAGAGAGAGAGAGAGAGAGAGAGAGAGAGAGAGACAGAGACAGAGACAGAGACAGAGACAGAGACAGAGACAGAGGGAGAGAGAGAGAATGGGAAGATAGTCCCTGGTTCTTTGATAGCCAGAATCAATATATAGTGAAAATAGCCACACTTCCAAAATTGTCACGTATAGTCAATGCAATCCCAATCAAAATACAAACAGCATACCTCACAGAAGTAGAGAAAAGAATCCTAAAATTTCTATTGAACCAGAAAAGACCTAGACTAGCAAAAGCAATACTGGGCAACAAAATCAAGGCACAGAAGCATCACAATCCTTGAGTAGAAATTATACTACAAAGCTACTGTGATAAAAAAATAGCATGATACTGACCTAAAAGCAGACCCAAAGGTCGCTGGAATAAAATAGAAAATGCAGAAACAACTCCAGTAATACTCAGCAACCTTATCTTTGACAAAAGAACAAACACCTTCCCTGGAAGAATGCTAGCCTCTTTAATAAATGTTGGTGGGAAAACTGGCTTTCCACATGCTGAAGATTAAACTTAGACACATATTTCTGTACATGCACTAAACTATAATCAAATGGATCAAAGTTACAAATATTAAAACAGAAACACTTAATCTGCTGGAAAATAAAATATCTAGAACTCTTAA
>NW_004955410.1:11091977-11103624 GCF_000276665.1 Chinchilla lanigera
AGATAGTCCCTGGTTCTTTGATAGCCAGAATCAATATATAGTGAAAATAGCCACACTTCCAAAATTGTCACGTATAGTCAATGCATATAATTCCTATATGAACTACAATTAAAATACCAATGGAACTCTATAACAGAATCTATATCAATTATCACACCTAGGCAGTCTTCACACATGAAAATAGCCTGTTCCATATACATGTATCACTAACACTGACAGTACATGTGTTTTGCTATCCTGGCCTTTTTGTAAGACATACTTCACATCTCACTGATCTTGCTGTTTTTCAGGAGGTTCTTATTAGATTATACAATGTGTAGTTAACAAAAACATAAAATATCAATAAAACAAACTATTAAATTTTTAATATGTATTGCGTTTGGAATAAACATCAACATTTTCACATCAGCTGTGTGCTTGCTTAAAACACCTAAGGGACAACATCAGAAATAAAAACCTATGTGCATTACAATGTAAACACAAAAGTCTACCACAGAAATAATATTTGCTTCAACTGTCACACCCACGGTAGTCTTCAGACATGATAACTTCATGTTCCATGCACATATCTCACTTACACTGCCAGCACAAGTGCTTAGCTTTGGTTTCCTATGTGGGAGGCCATTCTTGTCACCTCTTCCTGTTTTGTCAAGAGCTTCCTATTATGTTGCACAATTTGCACTTAGAAGGGAAATAAGATACCAATAACAGAAAATATCAGTTATGTAATTAGTGCTTAGCATAGACATCCACGTTTTCACATTAGCTGTTTTCTTGCTTACAAAACCTAAAAGACAGCATCAGCAATAAATTCCTATGTGAACTACAATGTAAATAGAAACAAAAGTTAACCACTGAAATTATCTTTTCTTCAACTGTCACACTCAAAGCAGTCTTCACACATGAGAACTACATATTCCATACACAAATATCACCTACACTGGTAACATATGTTTTGTTTTCGTGACCTTTCTTGTAGGGCACAGTTGACATCTTTTTTACTTTCCTTTTATCAGACTAGGTCTTTGTGGTGCTGCATTTGTCTGTTAACCATCAGCTTACCAGTGTGCTCCACAATGTTTTCTCATAATTCCCTGGAGTGTAATATTTTGTTTTTCCTCTGCTGTAAATGATCTCTTATGAGTGCAAGTCCCAATCCTCTAAGAAAATTTCTCCTTGGTAATTTGCACTCCTTCTTGTCTTTGTAAACTATCAAGCTATTTATGCCATACAAGCTTAGGATCAAGTAAAACAACCATTCGCCAATGCTTTGTATTTCAAGTGACGTCATAGTTGCTTCATAACTCATCAACCTCTACTCCCCCTTTTATTTTGTTGTAGAAAGTTGCCATCTGAGACTTCCATTTTGTCAAGTTTTCCCTATCAATATTTCCATCATGGTGAAATGCTGACATCAGTAGAATCAATTTGTTTTTCTTTGCCATATGCAAGACCAATATTATATCTTTCTGAAATTCAAAGATTGTAGTATACAATTCTGATTTTAAATTGCAACATTTCATTTGGAATTTCTGCTGTGTTTCTGTGGACAGTTTCTGTGCTGGTCACCTTGTTCTCAGTTAGCAAATGTAACATCAGTTGGAAAATGGTAAACCAATTGTCAAATGTCAAATTCTGATTAGTTTGGGAGATGGGAGCAATAAATTTGTTCACAACATCATTTGATTTCCTCCTATAAACCTGGATCAGGTAGCCGAGTTCCAGGATAAATTTCTAAACTGAAAGTATAATAAGTCTTCTCATCTACACAGGCATAAAATTTTATGCCATATTTTGAAGGTTTTTTTTTTTTCAGAATACACTGCCTGAAGCTACAGCTACCATGAAATGCTACAAGATATTCATCAATAATCGTGCATTCAGATGGTATGAAAATTGCTTGGAAATTACTCATAAATCTCTCATACAGTGAGCAGATAGCAGCCAGATTATCACTTTTTCTTCCTGATGGGTAGTTTTGTAATCAAACCTCAGGCAATTTTGAAGGAAATCAAATCTCCTCAGTGTCATTATTCTACCAATCTCAACCCCACACCTATTACTTTTCCATAAATATTTTACATTTCTGCAATGACCATGAGAAAGCCCTGCTAAGTACAGCAGATCTATGATTGCTTTCAGTTCAGCTAGTGACATCATAATAAATACATTTAGGAGTGTGGCTATTGGTGCATACAAAGTTTACTTGTATATCAACATTTGTGTATTTCACAATATCTTGTAGCATAGGATTTCATGTGTTACAAACAATTTCCCACACTGAATGGCAGGCTGGCATTCCATCCAATATGCTTTATATCTGCCAAGATGCTCACCATATTTTGGACTTAGTTTGAACATTGCATCATTCCATTTGACTGCATGACCATTTTGCAACATTTTGGCTAGTCAAATATGTACTCACATTGCTGCTTTCTTCATCATCTGAATCAAGGAGATCTGCATTCCCTGTGTCTGTATCAGTTGATTCTTGCCCCATTTCACTGTCACAGGAACTTTGACTCACATGACCAATATCAGAATCAGCATCAGCATCATCTTCACCATCATCATGGACCCACACCACTCTTCTGTTATGAAAACATATATTTTACTATAATGGATCATCATCATAAATGCATGAGTAATCTGATGATTCACTTTCTACCTTCTCCAAAACTTGCAAATCTGGTTTTCCATGTGCCATTGCACATGAAAATTGGGCTACTTCTATCAGAAAAACAAAAAGAAAAGATTTTTAAAAACAAGTCTTAAATGCACAGAAATTTAGCAGTGATCTTTTCATCAGTAAAAGTCATCTATTGCTGCTTTGAAGCTCCTATACAGAGCTTGTCATTCATCTGCCAAGTGGGTGAATGTACAGATGTTTTTTTTTTTTCTTTCCCTAGGCACAGCTACTGTGAGTTAAACCCACATTCCATCATGGTAAAATACATGATTAAACAACAAAAGAGTAGTGTGGGTGTATTTTTCTCCCTGTGATGCTCAGATAAGCATACTGAAAAACCTGTTAGAAAAAGTATTATGTTGGTAAAAATCCCAGTTTGACATTCTTGCATATATGTACACTCTGCCATTCATCATACCAACTGGATAAACACAGAGATTGATTTCTGTATCCCTCAGGCACAGCTAGTGAGATGCACAGGTGGCTACCATTTTGCAAAAGTACAAATTTACAGTAGAAAATTATGGGATGGGTTCTGGTATCCCATTGTTGTGTCCTTGGGAATATAAGGACAGGAGGAAGGGTTAAAGGAAGAGGAGAGGAATTGGGAAGAAAGAAGAATCAATATATATTATATACAGATATAAATTCCATATGATGAACGTGACTATTATATATGTATATATCAAAAGTGTACCAATAAACTTATTTAAAAATGAAATTAAGAACCCTTGGATTTAAACTAATGCAAAGTGAAAATCTTATTACTCATATGAACCATAAATGTATGAAAAGATGAATGAAGAATATTACTCGTATGTTAATGGTTGTCTAATTCTCAAGTTTGGTTAAATTTTTAAAAATCCTAAAATCAAATTAAAATATGTAAGATTATAAATAGCATGTGTCTGACCCCAATGATAAGAATAGCCTAAACCCACATATTTGAAAGATGGATGTGACTTCTAGGTATGTGTCAGTGAGTTGGAAGGCAGGATGAGCAAATGTTTAAATGTGATTAAGAGCAATGGTGGGATACCTTGGTGTGGTGGCATATGCTTATAATCCCAGCATTTGGGAGGCTGAGGCAAGAGGGTTGCCTTGAGTTTGAGACCAGCCTGGGCTACAAAGTGAGTTCAAGGCCATCCTGTGCTGCATAGTGGAACCCTGTTTCAAAGAGACCAAAAAAAAAAAAAAAAGCAATGCGGATTCTTTGGAAATTCTCCATTCACTATCATGTACTAAGCCATATATTTTTAAAGAGATGCTGCACTGTTGAGATGAGAAATCCAAGTTGAACTGGCTTGAAGAAAGAGTCTGCCTGAGAGCTTTGAAACTTCTTCAAACTTGGACATGTTAAGAATCCTGGAAGGCAGCAATTGTGAAAAACCTAGGAGACATGTCAGGTAACCTGGCTTGGGGTATGTAGCTAAATTCCTTTCTTTATGGCCCTTAAACTAAAGTTATAAATACCATAAACTATTTTAAGAGCCATGTCACATTCCTGTTAGTGGAAATGATCTTATGAGAAGTAAGAAAAAGAGAGCATTATATCCAGGAGCTAAACACATGTCATTTATTCCATATAGTAACTTCCTGAAGTTGGAAATATTACCCACTAATAGATAAGGAAACTATCACCCCAAAACATGAATTAATTTACTCACAATAATATAACTTGTGATGGAACTAAGATTTGAACCAAAATGTTTTGAAGTCAAAAGTCAAATGTTCCTTCTCTGGTAATAAACTTCACCATGGCTAAAGGAAAATTGGTAGGTTTATCATCTAATGATGGAAACTACAGAATCATTGGATCTAGAGGTTCAATGACATGTCATTTTAGCACCATGTCACATTCTTCTTTACATTGTTATAGTATCCAATATAGCAGATACTCAATGTGTTTGTAGAATAGTGGAGGAACAGACAGATGGACCTGTGTGCAGATGGATGGATGGATGGATGCATGAATGCATGAATTATTCCAGGGGAGTTCAGGTTGATTGTCTTTTCCATATTGAAGAAGACAGCAGGGAGAAGACAATAGTGTGATAATGTACTTTTTTCTTCTAGAAAACACAAGCAAGTAGAACTGGAAAAGTTTTTCTGTTTTTTTAACAATGTGTCACTAATGTTTTAGCCACTATTCTGGCAAGTTAAATACACAGTTAAGTTATGGTACTGTATCTCTTTGTTCCTAAGAAGATAAGAAATATTCAATCTCTGTCTCACCACCATCACTTCAGAAGGTAAGATGCATTTTATTTGTAGATGCATCAATCCAGTACATGCAGGGATGACAGCACTTCATTATTTTAAGGTGTTCCATTACTCTTTTTCTGGTTTTATCCCTTTTTGCAGACTCCAATATTTTTTATTAGTCCTGGGAAGCTACTTTCAATTTCTCTCTAACTCAGTCTCACAGAGTTAATTTTTACTAAAACCAAGCTTTCCCACCAGCTCTGAAGTTACTTAAAGTAGACTCCATTTAAGTGTCACCATTAAGGTCAAGAGATTGTTCCATGGAACTCAGCCAGTATCTTATTCCTAGTCATTGTATTGCCAGACTTAGAGCAGACAAGAGCAGTGAAGAAAAGTAATAGGAACCAGGATATTACCTTCATGTTGGCCTCTGCTTCTCTGGCGTAAGAAGACCATGTATTCTTAGAAGCAGAGATAGTATCATTGCTAACTGGATCTTTCTGACTTTGCTATGTCCTTGTCACTCTTCTTCTTCCCAGAAGACTTGGTCAGCTACTGGTATATGTGTCTTGTCTTTTTAGACTCTAGATTATTATTATTATTATTTGGCTGGGGAGAATCTCATTTCACATACTTTTCCAGGAATATTTGGTTTATGTGCTGGCAATGCTTCAGAGTGACAATAACTCATCTCCAAGTCCTTTTTTCTAAAGAAATCCCAAGTCCTCAATCCAGGATGAAATGAGTAGTCATTTTTTTATATACTGATATTTTCAAGTAATGGTATAATTTTATCAAATGGTAAAGCCTGTGGATCAAGTGGCATGAAAACTAATTGCACTACTTTAAGTGGCTCTCGAATTATAACTGCCTTTTCCTGATGAGCAACAGAAGCCCATGACCATGGCCATGGCCAGAGCCACCAAGAGGCTGGAGGATGGTTAGAGGTCCCCTCACGATCAAATTTAGGGATGGAACATGCTGAAAAGAGGCATTTGCCATACTTGAGTTGCAAGTGCCTTAATGAATGCAAGGAAGAAGCACCATTTGGTAAATCATTGGTTAAATTCTAAGGGGAAGGTATGAGGATAGAATAGAAAACTAAGGAGAATCCACCTCAGCAAAGGGGGAGGATTCGATAAAGCCAAAAAAATTAAAAGAGTGTTTTTTGGACTATGTATGATTTTGTGCCCCCATTAATAATACTCTTTATAACACCAACTAGCAATCTCCCACCAACCACCTAGCAAATCTTTTTCTAGGTCATCATGTTAGAGGGCCAACCAACTTGGAGACTATATTGGGCCCTGAAGTGGGTTGAAGCCTGGCTCCATAAAGACATATCAAAGTCACAATCCCCTGTACCTATAATGGGGCCTTCTTTGGAAATAAAACTTTGCAGATGTAATTTAAAGACTGTAAGAGATCTTCCTGGCTTTATATTGTGCCCAAAGTCCAGTTTCTGGTTTCTTTCTAAGGGGAAAGAGAAAAAAAATTAACACAGACACAGTGGGAAGGAGACCATGTGAAAGTGAAAGCCACCATTGGACTGATGTTGCCACAGACTCAGAATGTCAAGTTCTTAGCAGCCACCAGAGAAGCATGAACAGAATCTTCCTGAGACTCCAGGGGGAACTAACCCTACTGACACTTTGTTTTCTGAGCTCCAGAAGGGTGAAAGGATGAATATCTGTTGTTTTAAACATCCAAGTTCATAACAATTTATTACAGCACACCTAGGAAATTCATACAGTCCCTCACTTAGGGTCCAAACACAGATATGAATAGAAAATGACTTATAAAAATTATTATTTTGAACTCCTGCAGGAGCTTGTTTTTCCTGGATCTAGGTGGCCTTGAAAATGAGTAATTTCTATGTTAGTCAGAAGAAATGTGTTTTAATTCTAGTAATCTTGCCTGAAATTTCTCTAATATTAAAGTGAGAATCTAGAGGAAAGATAAACACTAATACCTTTGGTGAATTCAAGTATGTGGGGGTTTTATGGAGGCAAATGATATCAAGGGAAAACCTAGATAAACCCTATAGCTTTACTTGCTCTTAGTTGACTTAAAAATCATTAATTATGGAAATCACTAAGCTGCACAATACATTATTAGTCTCTCACTAGCTCTGCTGTAGATAACACCTCTACTATGTGGGTTCTAATGATAAAGGTTGCCTAGGTTTCTTTCCAGGAACTTGAGTGTCACTTCTGCTGAAAACACCTACTCTACACTTGGGCCTGAAGATGTCCAATGAGTGACTGGAACAAGATGAAAAGATGTTGTCTCTCTGCCTTCATATTGCATCTGTTTCCTTTCCTACCTTAACCTTGGGTCAGGTAGAACATTTGAGAAATATTTTGTGCAAGCCAGGCTCACCAGTCTCCCTCTGCTATTCCCAGACTACTCTGCCCCCTGCTTTCACTTTTTTCCTGGCTTTATATTGTGTGCAAAGTATAGTTTCTGGTTTCTTTCTAAGGGGAAGAAGAAAAAAAATTAACACAGACACAGTGGGAAGGAGACCGTGTGAAAGTGGCCTCCTGCTTTCACTTTTTAAACATGTTAAGATAGTCTGTGAGACAGTTGTGGGAGCCATGTAGAGCCCCAGAGAGCTTCAGGAGCCTTGGTGACCATGCCTTGTCCCCTCCTTATGCACACCTTCATGGGAGCCACACTGAGGCCTGGACAGCTTCAGAGCTTCAGTGAACCTTGCCAACCCCTCCACACACTGCCAGGGGATACACACTGAGCTTCAGGGATCATTGGGATCTTTGAAAATGATGAAATTGAGGGGCAAAATGGAATCTCAGATCTCCTCATCCAGAACAAGTCCTGGAGACATCAACATAGAAGAGCTTGGAAGTCACACACCTGAAATTTCTGAAATGATAGCAATTGAAGTAAAGAAACAACTCCCACAGACTATAGAAGAAATCAGATTAAAAATAATCCCTCAGGTAAAAAAGAAATGACAACAATAATGAAAGACTTGCTCAGCACATGTAAAGAAGGCATAGACAAAAGAAATAGAGGAGCAGAGAAAAATAATGGAAAACTTGAATGAGAAATATAGGAAAGAATTAGATTGCATGAAACAGATTCAAAGAGATAACCAGGAAATTAAAATTTCCCTCAAAAGCTGACAGAAGCCCTTGAACGAAGCTGAAGATAGACTTTCAGACCTGGAAGACATTACATTACAGTTAATGACTGTGAAAGGAAAGATCTCTTCAAAATAACAAGGAAAGAGGAAACCACAATTCAACAGCTATAAGATGGTGCTAAGAAAAACAATGTAAGACTAATAGGTGTCAATGAAACAGCAAGAGGCAACGCAAATGACGTAAAAAGACTACTGGCACAGGAAATAGCAAAAAATTTCCCAAACTTGGAAAAAGAATCTGACATACACATAAGTGAGGCATATAGAACTTTAATTAGCCATAACCAAAATAAATCTATACCCAGTCATATAGTAACCAAGACCCCAGAAATTTAGCAAAAGAAGAGAATATTGAAAGCTGTAAGAGAAAAGAAACAGATTACCTATAAAGGACAGCACAACAGAATCATGGCAGATTTCTCAACACAAACCATCAAGTCAAGAAGAGCTTGGAGTTAGATATTTCAGGTCCTGAAAGTAAACAACTTGCAACCAAGATTGAGGTACTGTAATGGTTTGCGGCTTATTTTGCAAGGGGAAAAATATAATACAGGACACATTGTAAGATTATTTATAATAGTCACCCAAAGAATGATATAAAAAAGAGTGCAGGAACTCTATCCACACACCAAGACCAAGGAAACTAGCGACAGGCCTGGATCCCACAGAAATGTCCTGCATGAGTCCAGCTGAAAGCCTAGAGCTCTTAACAATGCCTCCCACGAATCCAATTGAAAGCCCAGAACCCTTAACAATATCTCATGCAGGCCTATTTCACAGATTTGTGCTGGGAAGGCCCAAAAGCCAGTGGTGGAATCTAGGAAGTCTGTGCCAGTGGGGTGAAGGATCTGTGCTAGCAGACTGAGGGATCTGCACTGGATCCAGTAAGTGATGCTCAGAAGAACCAAAGCTCCCTTGGGAGGTACCACAACTATCCTCAGCAACAGTGAGGTCCTGAGCTCCTCCAATCCTGAACACAGCTGAGTTCCCATCAGGAAAGCCAATGCAGCAAGCTTATTCAGGAGACTGAGCTGTACACCTTCTTCCCCTCCAGAGCCAGGAAGTGATGCTCAGAGTAAGGAGCTTCCCCAAAGTAAACCGAAGCTATTCTCAGTGCTAACAAGGTCCTGAGATCCTTGAAGGATGAAAACAGCCAAATTCATCAGGAAAGCCAGCATGACAAGCTCCTCCAACAGAACCAACAGCTCCTTATAGCTTCCACCAGCTCCAAGAACCTTTCTCTGCTCCCAACAGCCCCACAGCCTCCTTCTCCAGTTCTGACTCTTTTGCCGCTGGCAACAGTTCTCAGGTGGGCCTCTTGTACCCATCACCATGTTTACTCAGTTCAGCTGGGGGTTATAAGTTGCCCACCAGTTGTCAATCCACTACATGTACCCTGCAAAACTATTCTTCAAAATTTATGGAGAAATAAGATATTTCCATGGCAAAGAACTACTGAAGAAATTCATGACCACCAAACCAACACAACAAAGAGCACTGAAAGATATTCTATAAAGAGATAAAAATGACCACAATTTCAAGAACAACACTAGAGAGAAACCACAGAGTGGAGCAAGTAAATAAACAGGGGGGAAATGTAGGGAAAAAACAGCAGTCAAACAACATGCCATAGCCAATATATATCAGTTATAACCATTAATGTAAATGGGCTTATTATCAAAAGAAGCAGACAAGCAGAGTGGATCAAGAAATAAAATCCAAAACTATGCTGTATATGAGAAAAACATTTAACTCAAAAGGAAATTCATAGACTGAAAGTCAACGCATGGAAAATAATACTCCATATGACAGGAACCCCCAAAAAAGCAAGGGTAGCTATTCTGTTTGCAGACAATATGAACTTCAAAGCAAGAATGATTAAATAAGATAAAGAAGGTCACTACATACTTAGTGTTAAACTGCAAGAGAAAGAGATAACAATCATAAGTATTGTGAACCAAATACAGGAGAATCAACTATACAAGACAAATTTTAACAGACATAAAAAATCAAATAAGTAGTAACACAATCATATCAATAGACTATAACACCCCATTGTCACAACAAGATACATCAACTAGACAAAAAATAGCAAGTATAACAAAATTAAACCAAACTTGTGAACAAATGGACTTAGTAAACCTTTATGTGTCCCACCCAACAATATCAGGATACACATTCTTCTCAGCTGCACACAGACAATTCTCTAAAATAGACCATATACTAACCCATAAAATATGCTTAAGTAAATGCAAAGGAATTGAAATTATTCCATGCATACTATAGGATGATAGTGCAATGAAATTGGAAATTAATGACAAAAGAAATTGCAAAACCTCCATAAACACATGGAAATTAAATAACACCCTCCTGAAAAACCAATAGGTCACAGATGAAATTAAAGAACAAATTAAAAAAATTTACAAACAAACAAAAATGCAAATAAAAATTACCAGATGCAATGAAAGCAGTCCTTAGAGGGAAATTTATAATGGTAAATTCCTACCTCCAGAAAACAGAATGAGAACCAATAAACAATCTTATGGTGCACCTCAAGCTTCTAGAAAAAAAAATGATCAAGTCAAGCCAAAGCCCAAAGACAGGAGGAAATTATAAAAATCAGAGCACAAATTAAAGCAATGGAGACCAAGAAAACAATTCAAAGAATTAATGAATCAAAGAGTTCATTCTTTGAAAAAATAAATAAAAATGATAAATCCCTAGCCAACCTTATCAAAAAAAGGAAAAAAAACTCAAATTCATACAATAAGAAAAGAATGAAATCACTACAGATCCTGTAGAGACTGAGAAAATCATCAGTAATTACTTTGAAAATCTTTCATAAGATGGAAAACACAGAGGATATGAACAGATTCTAGATATATATTAATTACCAAAGCTAAATCAAGAAGATATAAAAATAATGACTAACTCAATATCAACCTACAAAATTAAAAATGTAATGAAAAACTTACCAACAAAGAAAGGCCTCAATCCTGATGGATTCACGGTTGAATTCTACAATAAATTTATAGAAGATTTAAAACCAATTCTTCTCAAACTCTTTAATAAAATTCAAAGGAAAGCAATTCTCCCTAACTCATTCCTGGAGGCAAGTATTACCCTGATAACAAAACCAGAGAAAGACCCAACCAAAAAAGAGAACTATAGGCCAATATCTCTAATGACCATAGATGCAAAAATTCTCAGTAAAATAGTAGCAATCAGAATGCAACAAGTCATCAAGATGATTGTACATCATGACCAACTGGGATTCATCCCAGGAATGCAGGGATGGTCCAATACACAAATCAATAAATGTAACATACCATATCAATAAACCCAAAGACAAAAACCACATGATCATTTCAATAGATGCAGAAAAAGCTTTTGATAAAGTCCAACACTCATTCATGATTAAAAAAAAAAACCCTACAGAAAATAGGAGTAGATGATCTTTACCTCACTCCAATAAAAGCCATCTATGACACACACCGCCACGGTTCCCAGCTGAAACACGCGGAGAGAGCCAGGTATTTCCCAGCTACTCCCTGAGGGCAGCGCGTGCATCAGGACCCCGCCGCCCA
>NW_004955410.1:11103724-11105193 GCF_000276665.1 Chinchilla lanigera
GTATAGTCAATGCAATCCCAATCAAAATACAAACAGCATACCTCACAGAAGTAGAGAAAAGAATCCTAAAATTTCTATTGAACCAGAAAAGACCTAGACTAGCAAAAGCAATACTGGGCAACAAAATCAAGGCACAGAAGCATCACAATCCTTGAGTAGAAATTATACTACAAAGCTACTGTGATAAAAAAATAGCATGATACTGACCTAAAAGCAGACCCAAAGGTCGCTGGAATAAAATAGAAAATGCAGAAACAACTCCAGTAATACTCAGCAACCTTATCTTTGACAAAAGAACAAACACCTTCCCTGGAAGAATGCTAGCCTCTTTAATAAATGTTGGTGGGAAAACTGGCTTTCCACATGCTGAAGATTAAACTTAGACACATATTTCTGTACATGCACTAAACTATAATCAAATGGATCAAAGTTACAAATATTAAAACAGAAACACTTAATCTGCTGGAAAATAAAATATCTAGAACTCTTAAAGACAGATGTAGGCAAAGACTTTATAAACAAAACCCCAGTCATACAAGAAGTATTACAAAGAAACAACAACTGAGATCTCATCATATTAAAAAAAAAAAACTTTTACACAGCAAAGAAACCACAAACAGGTGAAAAGACAACTTACAGGAAAAAAATTTTCCTAGCTATACCTCAGGCAAATGATTGATATCTAAAATATATAAAGAACTAAAAAAAAATCAGACCTCCCCAATTTAAAGACCCAATCAAAATGGTAACCTGAAATGAACAAGTACTTCTCAGATGAAAAAGTACAAACATCAAGTAAATATATGAAAATATGTTCAACATCATTGGTTATTTGATAAATGCAAAGGAAAACAGCACTGAGATTCCAACTCACTCCACCTAACATCAAGAAATCAACTAACAATAAATCCTGGCAAGACTTTCAGGAAAAATTAAATTTTCTACACTGTTGGTGGGAGTGTAAATTGGTGCAACCAATATGGCATTGTTTCTCTTGTATGAGAAACAAAAATGTAAATAAGGATCAAAACGAGTGATAGGTATTGAGAAGTAGGAAAAAAAATCTTCACATGGAAATAAGAACAAGTGAGGGGGTTTGAAAAAGGGAAAGAAGGGAAAAAGAAAAAAAGATAATACCAGGAAAAAATGAAAACAAAGCTTTTGTAACCTGAGGGGCATAATATAAATTTTCTCATAAAGGCACAGAAACATGGGTGTATAATACCCGTTTATTATTTAGTATATTTCCATTTATTAATTATTTAACTTTGATTTTAGAGTTTTATTACATTGAACAGTGGGTACTTAACAGGAAAAAAAACAAAATATGAAATTTTTAATATTTATTGAGTTCATAAAAAAGCATTAAAATTTTCAACATTGACTAAGTTTGGTGTACAAAGTATAAAACAGAACAGATATAAACTATATGAACTACATGAACTACAATTAAAATATGAACTACAGAG
>NW_004955410.1:11130856-11148715 GCF_000276665.1 Chinchilla lanigera
ATTAATATACCTCACAGATCTAGAGAAAACAATCTTAAAATTCATCTGGAACCACAAGAGACCTAGAATAGCAAAAGCCACACTGGGCAACAAAAGAAAGGGAGGATGCATCACAATCTCCCATTTGAAATTATACTACAGAGCTATTGTGATAAAATCAGCATGGTACTAGTAAAAAGAAACAGACCTGAGGATCAATGGAACAGATTAGAAGATGCAGACACAACTACAAACACACTCAGGCACCTTACTTTTGAGAAAGGGGCCAAACATGTTCACTGGAGCAAAGATAGCCTCTTTAATAAGTGGTGATGAACAAACTGGCTTTCCACATGCCAAAGAATAAATTAGACCCATATCTATCACCATGCACTAAACTAAAGGAAAAATGAATCAAAGATCTAAATATTAAAACACAAACACTAAATCTACTTGCAGAGAAAGTAGGTAGAAATCTTGAAGACATAGGGTTAGGTAGAAAGTTCATGAACAAAAACCAAACTGCACAAGAATTACTTCAAAGAATCAACAACTGGGATCTCATCTTACTGAAAAGTTTTTGCACATCAAAAGAAATAACCAAAAGGGTAAAACAAAAACCTATTAATTGGGAAAAAATTTTAGCCAACTATCCCTCAGACAAAGGACTTCTATCTGGAACATATAAAGAATTTTTAAACATCAGGCCCCCAAAATTCAAAGGCCCCATCCAAAAATGGGCATCTGAGATGAATACACACTTTTGAGATGAATAAATAGAAATGGTAAATAAATATATGAAAAAATGTTCAACATCATTAGTCATTTAAGAAATGCAAATTAAAGCAACCTGCGATTCCATCTCACTCCGGAATGAATGGCTATAATCAAGAAATCAACCAATAACAAATGCTGGAGGTGGGGCTGGGGATTTAGCTCAGTGGCACAGCGCCTGCCTGGCAAGCACAAGGTCATGAGTTTGATTCTTGGTACCAGAAAAAAGCCAAAAAAGAAAAAAAAAAATGTTGGATAGGCTGTGGGGAAAAAGGAACACTTCTCCATTGCTGGTGGGAATGTAGACTGGTGAAACCACTGTGGAAATCTGTGTCAAGATTCCTCACAAAACTAGGCTTGGAAGTCCCACTTAACCCAGCTATTCCTCTTCTAGGTATTTTTCCAGAAAAAGTGAAAACATACCACAGTAATACATATGCACTCATATATATAGCAGTGCAATTTGTCATAGCTAAATCTTGGAAACAATCCAAATGCCCATCAATGGAGGAATGGATAAAAAAGATGTGGTACTTTTCTACAGTGGAGTATTATTCAGCTATACAGAAGATAAATTTGAGGCTTTTATAGGAAAATGGATGCAACTAGAGGCCATACTCATAAGTGGAATAAATCAGACCCACCTGTTTAAATATGATGCTGTCTCCCTCATGTAAGAATATGAAGGAATAAATAAAATCTGAAAGTTACAAAATTGTGACAGGGAAAGAAACTGCTCAAAGGGAAGGAAAACCTGGGATGAGAGAAAGAAAGAAGGAAGGAAAAAATATATATGTATATACAAGCACAGCTGGGATAATTGTACTACTGATGTCTGTTGGTTTATTGAAAGGAACTGTTAATATTTCAGTTTTTCTTGACCAATTTTGCATGCTTATATCTGATAATCTGAACAACGAATTTTTTTTTTTTTTTGGTTTTTTTTGAGACAGGGTCTCGCTATGCAGTTCAGGCTGACCTTGAGCTCACTTTGTAGCCCAGGCTGGCCTCAAACTTGCAGTGATCCTCCTGCCTCAGGCTCCCAAGTACTGGGATTACAGGCATGCGCCACCACACCCAGCTGAATGAACAAGAAATGTAAAGACAACAATATGCAATATAACAACCATTGCTGAATTCCTACCATCGTGTTTAGTTAAGCTCTGTATCACTTCTAATGGTTTTTTTTATTACTTTTTATTCTCTTTAATTGTTTGATCAATCTTGCATTCTTCTGGTAATCTGAGCAACTTCATTGAAGATAACAATATGTCATATAACAACCATTGTTAATTGCTATCATGTTTTGAAATCCTGCATCATTTTTATTGTTTTTGTGTTGTTTTGTTTTTGTCTTTGTTGTTGTTTTGTTATTGGTTTTTTTCTCTTAAAATAAAAAAGCAAAATTATAATGCACAGTTAACTTGACCTAGACTTGCCTAGTATTTGTGCTCCCCCTTCACGACTAAGGACTTCTACAAGCTGCCATGACTGGAAATACCAGACAATGAACAGAACTAAAACAGGTGGCACCTAAATTCCTGGAAAGTTTCTCTCTCTCACTGTCTCTCTCTATCTCTGTCTCTGTCTCTCTCCCTGTCCCTCTCACTCCCTCTTCCCTCTTCCTCTCTCTCACCTCTTCCACACTCTATCTCATTATTCTTGCCCTATTGGTAACCCCTGCACCCCTTGAAATTGAAAAACTGATTTGTGAGCAAAGCTCTTCTCCATTTTTTAGCCATGGAATAAACCTTTTTTATTCCATGAGAATAAGAAAGGAAAACATGGTTTTTGCCTGAGATGAGCTTCCAGACCTAGGCTTGGTAACAAAAGTCTTGATTACTCTCAGCTGGACAGTGCTTGATCATATGGAGCTGACAGACATCCCCCAGGGCTCAGTCTATAAATGGGTGGAGACCAGAGGCTCTCCTTTGTCTCCAGGACCATGTGTAGTATGGAGAAAGAATTTACTCCAGGGTAAAAGGAGTGAAGGGAAACAGGCCTCATTCAGGAAAGGGGGATCATACGGGAGGGCAACTGGATTTTGTATATCTCAACTTACTTTTGGCTCTCCTCTTAGGTCAGGTCACTGGGAGTGGAAGAGTAAGAGACTGAAATGCCAGTCAAATGGTTGATTGAAGCCACCTATGGAAGTGAGGCTGTGAGGGCAAGGTTCCATTGGGCACTGATTGGCAGATGGGAGGAGGGTCATTGCTCCACTTTGGCTTGTTGGCTGATGGAGCAGAACAAGGATGAACCACTTCTGGGCAAGAACTTCCGTGTTGGACATTGGCTCAGCAGTAAAGCAATACCATATCTTGGAGTGATATCCCAGTATTGACCAGGAAAGAAAAAGAGTAAGAGCATTTTTATTCATTAGGAAAACCTCATTAGGAAAACCTACCTTCTTCATTTCTTTTAGCTATGCAGACCAATTTGGGGGTTACATTTACTAAGGGAAAGCTCGATCAAGGGGACATGGGTTTGTTACCATGTCCTACCCTGAATGCCTACATCTGCGTCCACACTCCAACTCTCCAACCACACACCAGAGCCAAGGATAACCTGCAGAAAGAAGCATGATTCATTTTATGTGCTGCTCAGCTAGGCTTCCAAATGTCTGTTCCTGTATACGATTCTATAAAATAAATTATGATACAATGTTGTGACTGACATGTGTCCTTATCCATCTAGCAGGTCAAATTAAAAACCAGAAATCAATTTACTCTCTCTGTTCTCTTTCTATCCATTTAGCCATGGGCCAAATCTTTTTCATCCTACCTTCTTCATATCTTTTAGATCTGTCTTTCCTCTCTTGAAAACTTTCAGCAACAACCTCCTTATTCATCCACTTGCCTTTAGTCTCACTGCAAGATACATGCTCCCTGGGGCTGTCAGAAGGACCCTTCAAAACCAGCAAATCTGTTCATGTCCCTACTCTTGGAACTCTCCATTATATGTCCATCAGCTGCACACTGGTCTCCCGAGGCATCAAAGGCTGAAAGTTTGCTCATAACCCTTGAGGCCACCCTGACTCTCCAACCTCACCTCCCATCTTTAGTTCCTCTTGCAAAATCTGAACTCCTGCCTTATCTCCCAGATATCCTTCAGCAACATTAATGATCATCTTTCGAACCCACTGTCTTATGTCTGATTTTCACCTGCTTCCCCTGGCCAGTAAATACTTTCTACTTGCCAACCAGGCAAAATCTGTTTAGCTCTGCCATCTTAGCTGAGAATTGAGCCTTCCTTATCTTTACATCTATCCCACCCTACCCCTAAATTAACTTAATTAGCCCCCCCTCTTTAAACATAATTCTATGCTGGTCCATGTTATACAACATAAGTTTTTTTACATGCCTTACTTCTCTATTGAATCAGCACTTTTTAAGAGTAGAGCTACATACTGAGTGTGTGTATATAAGATATATTTGCTAAATGAAATTTGTAAACTAAATCGGTCCACAAAAGCTTAATTGTAATTATAAATTTCTGTCAATCAAGGAATTTTTATATTTTCAAGAATATTGTATATTCCAGTACTATCTAATTAGATTTCTTAGCCAATTGCAACAGAGTATCAGAATTTGGGGCCTGGCCAATAGCAGTTCTTTTTTTTTAAGCTCTCTACCTGGAAAAAAAACTTCAAAGCTACAAGCAACCAGGGTTGAAAAGCTCTGATCTCCTCTACCCATTTATGCATGATCAGTAACATATTCATGCCAAGAAGATAAACATCTTCTTTTTTTATTTTTTTTAGGATCCCTGGGGCTACAAATCCAGAATCTCCTTTGACTTTTAAAGCAGTTTTCCACTTTAAAATAAATAAATAAAATCAACTGTTAAAATTATAGCTATCATAATTTATTTTAAAAATAATATTATTCTTACAACTTTAAATTGTTTTGAAGTCTTTTTATGGGCACCTGAACTTTTATCTCCTGTTCGGTATGATGTTCTCTAAATTCAGACATAATTCTAGCATCACTGTTGTGTGAAAAGTTTGGGATCAGAACAAAATGAGCTGGCTAGCAAATAGTTTGTTTTTAGCCTTGAAGTTACGATCCAATGTGATTGCCCAGCTTCTTTTTCTTGCACTGGAATTTCTCTATAATCTTGGGAAAATTGCTTTTTTTAGGAAGCATCCCTCCTACCATATATTTGTTTTGCTAGAAATATTTCTTGTTCAGCTAGAAATATTTCCAGAAGACAAAGTAGATCCTTTAACAGCTGCCAGATGAAAAACTCTGAGATATCTATGCTGTATGCTGTATTCCTGTGTTTTGGAAAGTAAAGGAGGGAGTCTTAGAGGGCCACCTGGAAGCCATAATGATCACAAGATTACTTGGAAGTATTCTGAGTCTGAACAACTGCCCATAAATGCTCAATTCTGCCAATAATTTAAGAAGAGTACCAACTCTTTATGACAAATGTAAATCATATTTATTTAAGATTCATGTCCCAAATAAAATTTATGTGCCCTTTTAAATTGCAAATTTCTGTAATAGGAAACAAGCACAACACTTATCTCTTTTTGTGTGTGTGTGTGTGTGTGTGGCAGGTTCACACACTCACTCTCATGATTTTTCTTGAACGAGTTTCTTCCCCATTCCTCCACAGCTGCATTCTCCATGTCTTACCCCATTAGCTGGAGAAAATGGCTTAACCACCTCTCTTTGCAAGGGTTTCTCATCTGCATGTTCAACCAACAAATGATGGAAAATATTTGAAAAAAATTTACATAGAACATACTTTTTTCTTGTTGTTTTTCTGAAAACCATGCAATAACTGTTTGCATAGCATTGTGTTAGGTACTAATCTAGCTTTGCACACTGGCAGTATCATAGCCAATAAGGTTCATCTGAGGTGCGAGTATTGCTAATATAAGTAATCTAGAGGTGATTCAAAGTATACAAAAGGATATGTGTAGGTATATGCAAATACTGCACCATTTTATATAAGGGATCTGAGCATCCAAGAAGTTGGATACACATGAGTGTCCTAGAACCAATCCTCTGAAGATATCAAGGATAACAGTTTTCTATTGCTGCTTTCAGTAATTATCATGATTTAGTGCTTAAAATGATATAACTGTATTCTGATTTAGTTCTGGGTATTAGAAGTCCAAATGACTCTTCTGTGGCAAAAATCAAAGTGTCAGCAGGTCTATTTCTTCTAGAAGCTCCAGGGAATGAGTTATTCCCTTGTCTTTTCAGCTTTTAGGGGCTACCTGCTTTCCTCACCTCATTCATTCCATCTCGTTCTTCTACCTTTGACTCTTCTGTCTTCCTTTTATAAAGGCCCTTCTGATTACATTGGATATATCCAGACAATCCAGGAAAATATCTCCATCTCAAGATTTTCAGCTTAATCACATCAACAAAGTCTCATTTCACCAAATAAAGCTACATATTTACTGCTACTAGGGATTAGGATAGGGGCATCTTGGTTGGGGGTGGGGGGTTATTCTATCAACTATGTGTCCTGACACTTCCTAGCTAAATACTACTCTGACCGTTTCATCTTTCACTGCTAAAATGTGCTGAATTGAACATACCCGCTCCAAAATCTCACATCTACTCAGAACCTAAGAGTGAGCCTTTGTTTTTTGTTTTTATTTTTTAGGCATAGAGTCTTTTCCAGTGCATTAAGTAAATTAAGAAAAGTCATACTGAGTTAGGGCAGACTCTAAGCCCAATATGATGGTGTTTTTATAAGGGAGGATTTAGACATATACACACAGGGAAGAAGGCCCTGTGATAAAGGAAATAGACTGTGGAACAGTGCATCTGTAAGCCAAGAATGTGTGGGGTGATGGGAATTCTAGAATCTAGAAAAAGAAAAGGAATAATTCTTTTCTGGAAAGTTCAAAGGAAACACAGCCCTACTGACACTGTAATGCAGACTTTTAGCCTTCCAAAGTGGGGGAGAATAAATTTCTGTTGTCTTAAGTTGCCAGTTTGTGGTATTTTATTACAGCAATCCTAGGAGACACTCTAATTTGCTCATGTTCCAGACTTTACATAGGGACAGTTTGACTGACCAACTCACCAACCCCTAAAAGCTTTCTTTGTTCCATTTATAGCATACAAGGCTCTTTGTAGATTGCTGGCTCTGTGCCCAGGGCTTCTCCAGTGGAGGACCTCAGACTGTCTTCTAGCATGTGAGAAATCAAAGAGCAGTCTAAATCAAGGATTGGCAAACAGTTTGGGACAGATAGTAAATATTTTAGGCTTTCCTGACCTAAAGGCAAAATATTATATAGGTAGTTATAAAATGAGGAAGAAAACAAATTTTCACATGTTTTTTACTAACAAAATTCAAAATATAATATTAACTGAGTACAAGTTTTAGTAGTAAAGCTACAATATTGAGAAGAGTAGGATTCTTTTGGGGAGTGATAACATTTCATTTATTTGGAGTTCAAATGTGATTCACCTATCACCAGCATTGCTCATTAATGTTCATCTGTTTGTTGATCTATAATGAGATTTTTATCTCATTAAGTATTCCAATTGAAAGATAAACAGTTCATTTTTGACAGTGTCTTTTCACACAGGTAAGTACTGCCACGTACTGATATCAATTTATGAGCTTTATGCTTTTACTCAATTATATTGACTATTTGAAAGACATTTATAGAATTCTGTTAAATTCTTCTCTTGATATTTGTCTTTTACTATATCATTACATTGCAGATTAATCACTTCCATTTCAAGATTAGGTATGAGCTCATCAATTACTCATTTAAAATGATTTTGAAATACGGAAATATCCTTGCAGTAGAATTTGCATCTGTCTCACGACCTATAAAAAGCACCACTGCAACTCAAGTTTGAACTCAGAAAACTATATGACATGCTGCAAATTTGTATGGAAAGTTGTGAGATGAGATCTCTTCTTGTTTGGTCTTTTAACACCACTGGACATGAATAAGGCAGCTTGATATTGAAATGATATGAATTGTTGTTGAAATGACTTTACCACAGTGTAAGTGTTTCATCCAAGCACCATTTGGCCTTGTAATTTTAGGTGAAATTTGTCGCGAGACATATTAAGTCACTAACAAAAACTAATTTCCAAAACCATTCAGTAATTATGACTGAGGATAGTTCTCATTTAAAAAAATCTATCTCAGACCAGAGTGCAAAAAATCACAATAAAACTTTACCACAGGTGAGCCTTTGAAATCCTGGGTGGATAGCAAGTCAGAATATTTAGCTTCTCTTCCTGACAAAAATTCACAGCTTTCTGGTTACGCCTATGAGAGAAAATGAGCTCACTATAAATACTGCCAGATGAATGATACATCCTAGATCCAAATATTTTCTGCAAAAAAAACTGCTGCTGAATAATATAGTAAATAATTGCAGACTTCAACCTTCTTACATTTTCTCCAGCTTTGTAAATTTACCTAACTAAGGGTTTTACTGTTCCATACATTTTTCTACTTTCATCAGATATAATGTGTCTTAACAGACTCTTTCTCAGGTTGTATTGAATCAGTTTTTTTCTCCGATTCTTTGAAAGTATTCTTATCTCTGTGGTTGCACACAGGCTATGTATAGAAGCCATTTGTTTAGTCATTTCCAAACTGGCACTGTTGTCTTGAATAAATAACAACTGAGCAGGATTGGTGATATCTGCAGGGTAATCAAGAACCAAAGAAAATTGCTCCAAATTATTTGCCTCATCTTTAAATTACTATGGATGTTGCTCCCAACATGCTCAATGCTCTGAGCAGCAGTTCTCACTGAAAGACTAAAAGTCTCGATAGGTTTATTTTCTCCAGACACATCCCTTTACGTGCTGTAATCATTCTCAGGTAAGCAATTTTCCATGTTTGACTAACAAATGAGCCATTCAGAAACTTTCTTTGGCTATAATTCTCTGTCTCTGTCTCTGTCTCTGTCTCTGTCTCTCTCTGTCTCTGTCTGTCTGTCTGTCTGTCTCTTTCTCTCTCAGAAATTCTGCTATGGAGACAAATTCTATTTTAAATGGTTTTAGATTTTTCTAATCTTTGCTTTCCCATGATGTGGAAATGTTCATATGATTAGTTTTGCTATGTTGACATATACTGTGTTATACTTCTTTTTTAAAGTCACAACTCTAGTATTACTGCATAATAAGAAAATTCTTTTCATGTAATTCTATAACAAAAAAATCCACCTTCCACTTTGCCTTAAAAGTATGATACTCAAAGTTTATTTATTTCTTTTTCTGTCTTGGCTTAATAGACATTTACTGTTTTAATAAATAAGTGAAGAAATGAAGGGGTAACAGACAAGGAAGAAAAGGAGAGGAGAAGAAAGGAGTGTGAGAAAGAAGGACAGAAGGGAAAGAAGGAGGGAGAGACTGAAAAGAAAATAAAGGAAAGGAAGAGGAGGTAGAAAGGAACATGCCATCTAAGATTCAAAGTGCAGTTCAGCTCTAGCTACATTCCTGCAGTTTATGGCATGCATACTACTGTTATTTGATTCATTCAAATCTATTTTTCTATAGGTTGAATCTAATTTTAGTTTATTTTATTTCTTTTTTATTATTTACTAGTTTTTTTAAGTGAAAGAAAAGCACAGTGCTGGGAGGCATAATGTGTTGCATTGTCTGGGATCCATATAAACAAGGCTTCTTTTTTGACCTATACATACTCTAATATATATATATATATATACCCTATAACAGTCCCTGAGGACTGTTAATCCTACTGATGGCATTTTTTATAAGTTCTAAGAAAGACCAGTACCAGTAGTTGTCTGGTTGGGAGTGTAGAGAGAGTCTGACCACTAAGGGGTGGCCCCAGGCATCTTGGGGAGGAGTGGACCCATCTCTGCCTTGATGTTGATGATAGCTAAAAGACCCCTGCATTTGTAAAAACTCATAGAACTTTATACTAAAAGAATGATTTGTACTATGCACACATTTCAAAAATGAGTAGTAAAAAAATTGCAGAATGACTTTTGGCTTTAGCTTCAACGTGTAAATAACTTGGAAATCATCATTTCTAGCCTCATACACAAGATGAAATCTGAAAACAACTAAAAGTTGGTGACTTTTCCAAGATGCACCAGAATATTAAGGACACATGGCAAACTACCACCCTAGAAACTGCATAGACAGGAGGATGCACAGGATCACAGTTATCAGATTACGGGGACCAGAAGCCAATGGAGCTGGTAAATGTAGAAATATTGAAACCATAATTAATGAATTCCTAGAGGCTGAGTAGGGTAATTTGAGAGTTAAGAACCTCTGGAGCCTGATCTTACTGGAGAATTCCACTTTTTAAAAGTGAAATTTAACCTGCAGAAACCTCATTATATTCTCAAAAATTGGGGAAAAAGTTCTTCTTACACTTCTAACAGAGCAAGAGAAAAGTATACACTTCGAGATAAATTCAGAGTGTCTGTCTAATAAGGGCTTGTCCTCAAGGGAACACTACCAGAATCTTGTCCAACTTAACAGGAGCCCCGCTAGACAACTCCAGCCCCTTCTAGCCTTCCTGTCTTACATAAGGGAGGGAAAAAAGCTAAGGGATGTTTCCAAAAGTTATAGAACAGTGAATTAGAGATATCTCTTTCCAACAAATCACCACTTGCACACATCAGCAGAGTTCCACCACAAGAGTAGGTGGCAACTGAGAAGGTTGCAAGATACAAGCCCTATTTTAAAGGATATCTAAGGAAACCCAAATACAAAGAAAGAAAAACAAACAGAAGGAAATTGAGGCATCTGGCACCAACAACTATAGGAAAATTAAACAAAACTCATCTCATAGTCAGACTAACACATAACCTCACGGTAAAACTTCATTACCTCCATTCATATTACCAGATGCCATACATGCCAACTGACTTCCAGTATCAACAAAATACAAGGACAGAAAAAAATAGTCTAACTAGACAAAGCAAGAATCGAAACCAGACTTAAACATGACCCAGATTTTAGAATTATCAGAAACCAAGAGGAGACTAAAGTGAAATATTTGTTGTGAAAAGGAGGTTAAAACACCAAACTAGAATTTTATATCCAGCAACATTATTCTTCAGAATACTTTCTTGAACAAATAAAAACTGCAAGAGCTGTTGTGGTGGTTTACGACTGTAATGCCAGCACTTGGGATACTGAGGCGGAAGGATCACTGCGACTTTAAAAGTAAGCCTGAGTTCAAGGCTGGCCTAAACTACATAGTGAGACCCTGTCTAAAACACAAACAAACAAAGAAACAAAAAACCTGGAAGAATTTGCTGCTACTTTGCAGGAAATTATGAACAAAAGTTCTTTAGAGAAAGAAAAATGATATGTCAGAAAAATCAGGCCTACATAAGGAAAGATTAGAAGAGACAATGTGGCTGAATAAAGGAGGAGCCTTGTTCAGAGCTACTCAGAAATTCAGCTAATACACAGGTAACTGGGAGAAAGAGAAGGAACATACTCCCTGAAACTAAAATCAATCTGACATAAGAGACTAATAGATCAGGCAAAACACAGATAAAGGACTTAATAAAATGGCAACCAGCCAACCCAGCTGCTAATGGGTCACTGGATCAGGATGATTCTCCCCATACTTAGAATCTTAAGAGAAGAAGAAGGAAAAAAGGGTATACTAAAATAACGTGGCTAAATCAAGCCATACAGGATAGATCTGGCATATAAGTTCTCCTGCTTTTTCTGTCTTCCTCCAAACGGAAGACACTACAGTCCAGCGGTAAATTCTGCCAACATAAACTGCTCCCTCCCTGTCAATAGGCTACTTTTCTCTTTTTTGTTTTTTTCTTTCTTTTGTTTTCCTATTTTCCTTTCCTTTCTTTTTTTCTTTTCATTTTATTCCTTCTGTGTACCACAGCGCTAACTGGAACCACCAGGAATAAGATTAATGACTACAAGGGTGTGTGGTAGGTGGAACAGCTAAACCCTCCCCCATGACCTGTGGTTAGAGAGGCATGGTGAGTTACACAGCCTTGCACTTCAGGACTGTGCAGCCCCAGGCTGTCCCCACACTGTTGGGGGCAGGAACTGAAGGCCCCTCACAGCACCCCATTTCACCTGAACAAGTTGTAGACCTCAGCAGAGGTGAGTGATGGTAGCAGCAGAACTTGTAAAGCAAAAAATGCAGTTAGAACCCCACCCCAGGAGAGGAGTAATAATTGGGACTGGGCAGCCTTAGACCGCAAAAGCAGGAGCAGAGGACCAGACCATATCATAGCATCCCACCCCATCCTGCAATGAATGATCTGAGAGGACAGACTTGCAAGTGGAAGAGGAACACAGAAGGCTGAGCAAGGACCAAGAGGCACAAAACGTTCTCAGTATGGGAACAGCACACTGTCTCTGTCTGAAAACAGCACAGCAACTGGGAGAGATGCCACCAAGAGAAAAAGGGTAAGGAGTGGGAGGCTGCTAAGGGACATACAGAAAGTGCTTGCTGGAGACTTTGGATCCAGTCCCTCACATCTAGAGGCCAAGATGAGCCTCAAATCCAGCCCAAATTCTACTACAAGCTTAGCAGTGTTATCGAGTAGTTTGGACACTCTGGACACCAGGGGAATTTTGTTTTTAAATTCATTTTATTTTTCTTCTTCTTTTTTTTTTTTTGCTGTTTGTGTTTTATTTCCCCTTTTTTTTGTCTTTTACCTATGTATTTGTTCTAACCTATTCATCTTCTTTTCCTCTTTCTTCAATTTACCTCTCTAGATTTAATCATATTTTCATGAGTGAATAGTCTAATTTTTCTGGTCAACTTTAATAATCCCTTGCTTACTCCTTCATTCTTTCTCTTCTTCCCTCTAATCTAGTTTCCCAAATCTTGTGTGATCATCTTCATTCCTCCAGCCTGGCTTCTACCTAATTTTTTTTTCAGTTATCTCTGTTCCAACCACTATTCTTCTTAAATTTCCCTACCACAGGGTAAAACCATTCTACAAGGGGAAACATTTTGCATACGAGCTCCCAATTTATAATTGATTCTGCTATATAACTACATTTTGCTTCTATGGTTAATGGTACAAAATTAATAATGACCACAGTTTGTTAGTTCCTCAACTGAGCTTGATGCTATTGTCAGTGCTAATTATACTACTTCAGCTAGGATGTTGTATCTGTTTTTAGCAATTTTTCTCATTTCTGTAACAATACTGGGAAGTTCTGGGGTAATAACCTCATCATACCCCAGCACCAGAGGACTGGGGACTAAGCCAAACAGATACCAACATCTCACTCTTAATTAATTGGAAATGTTGGATCTTGGGGCAGATACAAACCAAGAACATCCTACACATAAAAGACATCCTGAAGAGCAAATCTTGCCTAGAGAGGCCTTAATTCTAGTGATAAAGCTAACTACTACAAAAACTCACAAGGATCAACACAGAAAAAAAAATAGACTTTTGAAATAGAAAATGAAAAGATACAGAAGCAAAATGCAACTTCACACATACAGCCCAACCAGTACAAGTCCAGGAGATGACATAGAAAAAAATGGAAAACATACAATTGACATTTCTGAAATGATAACTATCCAAGTGAAGTAACAAATCAATGAGGCTATAGAGGAAATAACATCAGAAATAGTCTCAGGTAAAAAAAATTTATAAAGGAATCCCTCAGCAAATCTAGAGTAGAGATAGATAAAAAAAAATAGATGATGATAGGAGAGGATAAAAACCAAGAATGATCAATATAAGAAAGATACAAAGTGCAAGAAACATTTTCAAACAGATATCCAGGAAATTAAAAATTCCACTGAAAGCTGGTTAACCTACTTGAATGAAACATAAGACGGACTTTCAGACCTTGAAGACAGGATTGCAGCTAATGATCATGAAAGGAAAGCTCTCTTGAAATAAACAAAAAATCAGGTAATAAGAATTCAACAGCTGTCCTGGTCTGTGGGTCTCTGCTCAGACAATCCAACTGTCCCAAATGGCTACATTAAGTCCTCACTCTTTGCTGTTGTGGGAACTGTGGTTGGCAGAATCCTGAGCTACCCACAGGATGGTGGTCTTTTGTGTTTTGTGGACAATGCCTTCTCTTCCCAGGCATGGCTGCTTCAGACTAGCTCCTCTTGGATCTTGGGGTTTGCGAGCCTGGGTACCTTAGAGGTGTTGGTGAAGATATTTGATATGCTGTATTGATGGAGAGATAAGGGTCTTCTCCCTCCTCCCCCCCGCCAACATCCTGGAAAGGTACCTTGAACTCTGAAAGCCTTGGTGAGCTGTCTGGGAGCCTCAACCCCTGGCTCTGCCTCTCACTGCCATCTCAGGAATGACCCTGAATTCCTGGTAACCTAGGGAGATTTGAAAATGACAAAAAGAAGAAGCAAAATGCAATCTCAGCCAAACACCCCAGCCAGAAAAGGACCAGGAAACATCAATATGGAAGAACAGGAAAGTCACACACCAGAAATTTCTGAAATGATAGCAACTGAAGTAAAGAACCAACTACATCAGGCTATAGAGAAAATCAGATTAGAAATAACAGCTCAGTTAAAAAAAAGAAATGACAGCATAATGAAAGAATTGCTCAGTATATCAAAAGAAGGCATAGACAAAAGACAATAGAGGAGCACAGAAAAATGATGGAAACCTGGAATGAACAGTATAGGAGAGAATTAGAATGCATGAAATAGATTCAAAGAGACATACAGAAAATCATAAATTCCATTGAAAGCTGGAAGAGCTACTTGAGTGAAACAGGAGATAGACTTTCAGATGTTGCAGGCAGCATTGCAGCTAGTGAAAGAGAAAGAAAAAAAATCTCTTAAAGATAACAAAGGAACAGCAAATAACAATTCAACAGCTGCAAGATGAGGCAAAGAAAAACAATATACAGCTGATAGGTGTCAATAAAAGAGCAAGAGGCAACATGAATGACCTAAAGACTAGTTGCTGAAGTAATACCAGAAAATTTCCCAAGCATGGGATATACACATAAGTGAGGCACATAGAACCCCAATTACCCATAACCAAAATAAATCTTCGCACAGACACATAATAATCAAGATCTCAGACATTCAGTAAAAGAAAAATCTTAAAAGCTGTTAGAGAAAAGAAAAAGATCACCTATTCAGGAAAGCCCATCAGAATCATGGCATACTTCTCAACACAAACCACCAAGTCAAGAAGAGTTTGGAGTGACATATTTCAGGTTCTGAAAGAAAACAACTTCAACCCAGATTGCTGTACCTTGCAAAGCTATCTTTGAAAATTGATTGAAAAATAAGATACTTCCATGACAAAGACAAACTGAACAAACTCAAGACTGCTAAACCAACCCTACAAAAGTAATGGAAGATATTCTACAAAGAGATAAAGATGACCACACATTCAAGACCAACAATACAAAAGAACCACCCAGCAAGGTAAGCAATTAAACAGAGGGGGAAAGTACAGAACCAACAGCAGAAAAATAACATAACAAGGATAAGCTAAGGCATATCAGTAATGACCATTAATGTAAATGGCCTCAATTCACCAATCAAAAGAAACAAACTGGCAAAGTGGATCAAGAAACAAAATCTAACAATATGCTGTATAAAGAAATGCATTAACTCAAAAGGAAATCCATAGACTGAAAGTCAAAGGATGGAAAAGAGTACTCCATAAGACAGGAACCCAGAGAAAAGAAAGAGTAACTATTCTGTTTGCAGACAACATGAACTTCAAACCAAGAATGAGCAAAAGAGATAAAGAAAGTCACTATATTCTCATTAAGGGAAGACTGCAAGAGGAAGAGATAACAATCATAAATACATATGCACCAAATGGAGGAGCACCTAATTATATAAGGCAAATTTTAACAGACATGAAAACTCAAATATGTAGTAACACAATTGTAACAGGGGATTCTAACACCCCATTGTCACAAAGAGATAGATCAACTAGACAAAAAATCAGCAAAAAGAATGGCAGAACTAAACCAACTGTTTGAACAAATGGACTTAGAAGAACTTTACAGAATATTGGATTCAACACCATTAGAATTAACATTCTTCTCAGCTGCTCTTGGAACATTCTCTAAAATAGACCACACACTAGCACATAGAACATGCTTATGTAAGTGTAAAGGCTTGAAATTATCCCATGCATATTATCAGACCATAGTGCAATGAAACTGGAAATAAATTATAAAAAGAAATCACAAAAGTTCCACAAACACATTGAAATTAAATACCACCCTCCTGAACAACCAATGGATCACAGAAGAAACTAAAGTAGAAATTGCATATTATTTATAATCAAACAAAAATGCAGATACAAACTACTGGAACCTGTGGCATGAAATGAAAGCAGTCCTCAGAGGGAAATTTATAGTAGTGGATTCCCACAAGAGAAAAATTGAACGAACACAAATAAACAACCTTATGTCACACCTCAAACTTCTAGAAAAAGAATAAGTTAATCCCAAAGCCCAAAGAAGAGAGAAAATTTTAAAGATCAGAGCATAAATTAATGCAACTGAAACTGATAATATAAACAATTAATGAATCAAAGAATTGGTCACTTTAAAAAAAAGAATCAAATAGGTGAACCCCTAGCCGACCTTATCAAAAAAGGGAAGAAAAAACTCAAATCCATGCAATAAGGAATGAAAGAGGTGAAATCACTACAGATCTTGTAGAAATAAGAAGACAATCAATACCTACTTCAAAAATCTTTACTCATAGGCTGGAAAACACAGAAGAAATGGATAGATTCCTAGATACCTATGAATTACCAAAGCTGAAGAAGATATAAATACCTTGAATAACCTAATAGCAGCCAATGAACTTGAAAATGTAATAAAATATTACCAACAAGAAAAGCACAGGTCCTGATGAATTTACAGCTGAATTCTACAAGAAATTTAGAGATTTAATACCATTCTTCTCGAACTCTTTAAAGAAATAGAAAGGGAAGCAATTCTCCCAAACTCATTCCTGAAGGCAAGTATGACCCTGATAACAAAACCAGAAAAAGAACTAACCAAAAAAGAGAACTATCGGTAAGTCTCCCTAGTGAACATAGATGCAAAAATCCTCAATAAAATACCAGCTAATAGAATGCAGCAAATCATCAAGAAAATAATAGACCATAACCAAGTGGAATCCATCCCAGGAATGCAGGGATGGTTCAATACATGTAAATCAATCTGTATAATACACCATATCAAGAGAGCCAAAGACAAGAATCACCTGATCATCTCAATAGATGCAGAAAAAGCTTTTGATAAAGCTCAATACTTATTCATGACAAAAACCCTACAGAAAATTTGCATAGATGAACTTAACCTCAATCTGATAAAAGCCATCTATGACAAACCAATAGCCCACATCATACTAAATGAACAAAAACTCAAAGCCTCCACTTTAAAATCAGGAAAAAGACAAAGATGTCCAATATGACCACCCCTATTCAACACAGTTATGGGAACACTAGGCAGAGCAATGAGACAAGAGACAGAAATAAAAAGAATAAAGATAGGAAAGAAAGAAGTGAAATCATATTTATTTGTAGAGGACATGATACTCTACATACCAGATCCCAAAAACTTCACCAAAAGACACCTAAAATTAATCAACAAATTCAGTAGCATAGCTGGATATAAAGTTAATACTCAAAAATCAATAGCATCCCTGTATACAAACAACAAACATACTGAGAAAGAAATAAAGGAAACAATAACTTTCACAATAGTATCTAAAAATTAAAATACTTAAGAATCAATCTAACAAAAGAAGTAGAAGATCTATACAGTGAAAATTACAGTACTGTGAAAAAAGAAATTGAAAATAATTTCAAAAAATAGAAAGATATTCTTTGGTCATGTATAGGAAGAATTAACATTGTGAAAATGGCCATACTCCCAAAATGTGTATATAGATTCACAGTAATCCCAATGAAACTACCATTGGTATACTCACAGACCTAGAGAAAATATTCCTAATATTCATATGAAACCAGAAGAGACCCATAATAGCAAAAGCAATCCTGGGAAACAAAGGCAAGGCAGGAGGTACCACAATCTCCAATTTGAAATTATACTACAAAGCTACTGTGATAAAATCAACATGGTATTGGCAAAATCAATGGAACAGACTAGAAGATGCAGACACAACTGCAAAGACACTCA
>NW_004955410.1:11152070-11166354 GCF_000276665.1 Chinchilla lanigera
GAAACTGCAAAAACTCCATAAACACTTGGAAATTAAGTAATACACTCCTGAAATACCAATGATCACAAATAAAATTAAAGAAGAAATTAAACACTATCTACAATCAAGCAAAAATGCAAATACAACATACCAGAGCCTGTGAGATGCCATGAAAGCAGTCCTAAGGGGGAAATTTATAGCAGAGATTTCTCATATCAGGAAAACAGAACAAGCACAAATAAACAACTTAAGGCTACACCTCAAGATTCTGGAAAAAAAAAGAGCAAGTCAAGCTCAAAGCCCATACAAGGGAGGAAAGTATAAAGATCAGAGCACAAATTAATTCAATGGAGACTAAGAAAACAATACAAAGAATTCATGAATCAAAGGGTGATTTCTCTGAAAGAATAAATAAAATTGATAAACCCCCAGCTAACCTTACCAAAAAAGGAAAGAAAAACCTCAAATTCATTCAGTGAGGAATGAAAAGGGTGAAACTACTACAGATCCTGTGGAAACAGAATATCATCAATAGCTATTTCAAAAATTTTACCTTCGTAGGATGAAAAGCACAAAAGAAATGGACAGGTTTTTTTGGTACCGGGAATCGTACTCAGGGCCTCACACTTGCCAGGCAGGTGGTGTGCTTCCAAACTATATCCTCAGCCATGGACATCTAAAGAAATCACCAACAGAGTGAAAAGAAAACCCACAGGATAGGAAAAAAATTTAGCCAACTGTCTCTCAGATAAAGGACTTCTATCTAGAACATTTAAAGAATTTTAAAAATCAGGCCTCCCCCAAATCTAAAGACCTAATCCAAAAAAAAGGCATCTGGGATGACTATACACTTCTCAGATGAAGAAATACAAATAGCAAATAAATATATAAAAAATGTTCAACATCATAGATCATTCAAGAAATAAAGCAACACAGACTTTCCATTTCACCCCGGAAAGAATGTCTATCATCAAGAAATCAACCAATAACAAATCCTGGTGGGGTTGTGGGAACTCTTCTCCACTGTTGCTGGGGTGTAGATTGGTACAACCACTGTGGAAATCAGTGTGGAGATTCCTCCAAAAACTAGGATTAGAGGTCCCATTTGACCTAGCTACACCCCTTCTGGATATCTTCCCAGAAGAATTAAAACCATCATATCACAAAGATATGTATGCATCCACGTTTACAGCAGCACAATTTGTAATAGCTGAATCTTGGAAACAACCCAATTGTCTATCAACCGAGGAATGGATAAGAAAGATGTGGTATTTTGATATAATGGAATACTTTTCAGCTATAAAGCAGGACAAATTCGAGGCTTTTATAGGTAAATGGAGGCAACTTGAGATCATAGTCATAAGTGAAATAAATCGGACTTGCTGGTGTCAACATGGTATTGTCTCCCTGGTAACTGAAAGAGTAAATAAGATTCAAAGTGTACAATAGATATTGTGAAAGGAGAAGAAACTGCTTAAAAGGAAATAACAACTGGGATGGAGGAAAGGAGAAAAGAAGGAAGGGAGAAAATATATATGTACAAATATATATACACAAGACCACTAAGATAATTGTGCTATTAATTTCTATTAGTTCATGAAAAAGAATGGTTTGTGTTTATATTGTTTAATTAATTTTTCATGCCTATATCTTGTAATCTGAGCAACTACTTTAAAGATGATAATATGCAATATATTAATCATTGTTAATCTCCTGTTATTGTGTTTTGAAATTCTGTATCGTTGTTTTTATTGTTTTTCTCCTTAAAATAAAATAAAGTAATAAAGAAAGAGTAGTAGAGAAGGAATAAATGAAGGTAAAATGAAATCTTTTATTCTTTTATTCTTAACCTATTAGATAATGGTTCTCTCTCCTTTTTTTGCCCCCACCTCCATGTCTGCTCCTAGAGGGCAGTGAGACAAGGTGTATTCCAAGGTAGCAGTGGACAAAGCTGTACAGAACTCACCAGACATCTTGGAGGATATCCCCCTTTAGGCATCTTCAATAATTTGTTGTCTGTGGCAGTCTCATGGAAATGGGACCTCTTCCAGAGGGAGAAGCACAGGTTGGGATTCTGGATATAATCTGACATGGGTAGGTCCCAGTTCAGAGAGTCATTTCTATGCCTGTTATAGGCCAGGTGAGAGATGTTCAGTTGAATGAACTGTTGCAGGAAGATATTAACTCTATAGTCCTGCAGCCAGGAGACCAAGACAGTAGAGCCAGGACCAGGCTCTGGAATGCCAGTTCTTGGAGAATTCTGGCATTTTTGCTAGTACTCCCCAAAATCCCTTCTGGAGGATGTTATTAAAATGTGCTTACATCTTATGTAAGAGTGAGACATAAAGCCTATGCATCAGGCAAAAATCACAGACATCACAATTACCTCCTGAAAATCTTCCATATACCTTACTAAGTAGTTCAACTATGCAATGAGATTAAATGTTTTTTTCTTTTAAAAGGAAGTTTAAAGACTGTACTAAACACCCATTTTCATCATTATGTTAGTATTTTGTCACTTTCATTTTTTTTTTTTTTTGATGCAGGGTCTCTCTGTATAGCCCAGGCTGGTCTTGAACTAGCAGTAATCCCCCAGCCTCAACCTCCCAAGTTCCAGGATTACAGGCATGTAACACCATGCCCAGTGACGTTCACTTGATTTAGATAAGAGAAATAATACATTATATATAAATTTGACATCCTCTTTTCACCACCAACCCCAATGGTAGAATAATTCTTGTGTACTCTATGGTTTAGGAGTCATCAGCCTAAACAGATTAAAGGAATAAAAGAAAAGACCAAGAACTGATGTCTGAACCTAAAGAGAATAATTAATTCTCAACCACTGATAAGATGGATGGACAAATTCTATAGTGTTCCTACTGATCATAGTGTTCACACAACTGTTTTATCAATGCCAGCCTTCTTTTTCAGTGACATTTAAGAAAGGTATAATACTGGATTCCATAAACATATCTCTTACTTTTCTACTGTAAATTTTTACTTTAGCATAATAGTAGCCAATGGTGCATCGCAGTAGCTGTGCCTGAGGGATAGAGGAAGCAACTATTGTGTTTATATATTTATTACAACAAAAGGTAAAATGTGTGCAGCTGTGCAAAAGTGTCAAACCAAGATTTTCATCAGCATTATGCTCCATCTAACAGGATAGGTATATGTTTACCTGAGCATCATAGAGGCTGTGATATACCCACACTATTCTAGGATTTGTTTTTTAAAAAGTTTTCTTTTGATTTTTCTGGTAGAAGTAACCCAGTTTAGTGCAATCTCACATGAAAAACCAGATTTGCAAGTTATGGAGATCAAAAGTGAATCATAAGATTACTCATGCATGGATGATAATGATCCACTATGGTAAAATACGTGTTTTCACAACAGAAGAGTGGTGTAGGTGGATGATGATGGTAATGATGATAATGATGATGGTGGTGGTGACTTTGATGTTGTCCATATGTGCCAAAGTTCCTGTGACAGTGAAATGAAGCAAGAATTGACTGATATAGACACAGGGAATGCAGAACTCCTTGACTGAGATGATGAATAAAACAGCAATATGAGTACATATTTCACTAGTTGAAATGTTGTGAGATGGTCATGCAATGAAATAGAACAATTCAATGTCAGAACTAGGTCCAAAAATATAGTGACCATCTTGGCAGGGATGAAATGTATTGGACAGAATGCCAGCACTGACATTCGATGTAAATTGTAACAGACAAAATGGTACAAGATGTTGTGAAATGCACAAAGGCTGAAATGCAAATAAAACATTCTGTATGCAAGAGTAGCCATAATCAAAAATATATTTATTATGATACCTCACTAGCTGAACTGAAAGCATTCATAGATCCTCTGTACTAAGTAGGGATTTCTCATGGTAAGCATAGGAATGTAAAACACTTATGGAAAATCCATGAGTCAAAATATGGCATGAACATTTATGCCCTTGTAGATTCAAAGACATTATGCTTTCAATTTAGAAATTTATACTCAAACTCAACCACAAGGTCCTTATTCATACAATTATAAACCAAATGATGTTGTGAACCAACTTGTTGCTCCCATCTCCCAAACTAATCAGAATGTCATATTTGAAAACTGGTTTACCAGTTTCCAATTGATTCTGCTAATAGGGCAAAAATTGACCAGAATAGGACCTATATGGAGGAACAAAGCAGAAGTTCCAAATTAAATGTTGCAATTTTAAAAGAAAGAATTGTATAGTATAATCTTTAGATTTCAGAAGGATTTACATTGCCTTGTTTTGGCAAAGAAAAACAAACTCGTACTGTTGATGTTAACACTGCACCATGATGGAAATATTAATAAACAACTTAGTTACTTTTCTGTCATGGCTGAAACAAAATCCAATAGCTAAAGTCAAAGGGACAAGGTTAATTTAACTGGATCACTAAGCATCTTGAATCCAATTCCAATGAACAAATTCTCTAGGTTGCCACCGCTCTGGAACAGGGTACTCTGGGGCTTTCTTATCAAATCAGAGTCTTTAGTTTTTGTAATTTTGAGGCTGCAAAGTGGGGAGTCCTGCCACTTCTTGTGTGATTCCCCTCAGACCATCTTTTCTATTCTCCTATTTCTTCTCAGCAATCAAGATCTCATCTGCTTCATCTTTGCAGTTCACAGTTTTACAGGAGCATCCTTTCTGGCCAAATTCACAACATTTTAAATCATTCTGCTGGACTCTTTGCTCTTGATCCTCAACATAAATCTGGCTAAAAGCCCTCAACAGAAGCCATGCCACTGCCTCAATATGAGACTTCCTTGAAATTTCTTTTGCCATTTCCCTTAATCTCAGTCTCAGGTAAAGTCTCTGGACATGAGCAAAATGCAGATAAACTTTCTGCCAAGCCATAGTAGACATGTTCTGGAGTCCAAAGGCCAATGCAGTCATGCTTCTCAGTGAAAACCTCCTGAGCCTGGTCTTTACCAGATTTATGGTCTTTTTAGCTCTGACCAGAATCTCCCATACAGTATAGCCTAATGAATTCCAGCACTACTTTTTCAGCATCTATGAACCTTTCAAACACTTCCCACCAGCCATTCCTAAAGGTTCCTGAACCACATGGATGGTGTAGTCACAGTAATGACCCCATTTCTCTGGTATCAAATTCTGTCTTAGTTACTTTTGTCTCATTGCTGGGACAAAACACCAGATACACAAATTTAAAGGGGGAAAGGTTTATTTAGCTCAGGTTTTAGAGGTTTTAGTCCATAATTGGATTGTTTCAAGGTAAGGTGGCACATACCAAGAGGCAACAGTTCATGGTGGTGGAAAACAGCAAAGACAACAAGATAGCAAGTGAGAACATGTGTAGACAAGCCTCTTTCTGCCCCTTATATTCTATCCAGTCTACCAGAATTAGGGCAGTGCCACTCCACTCTGGACTGATCCAGGAGTCATCCTCACCCTTAATCCTAGCACCCTCAATCCCAGCATTAGACCATAAATCAATCACGAGCTCTAGATTCAGCCACCTCTGAAAAGCCTGCCCACCATGACTGAGTGAGGCTTTGGGGGGACATCTAGGCACAAACCATAACAGTTCTGTTAAGTGAAATAAATCAGAAACACATGTAAATATTGCATGATTTCTCTGGTGTAACTGAAAATGTAAATAAGGACCAAAATATGTAATAGAGATTGTGAAATAGGAAGCAAATGTTCAAATGGGAAGGGGAAATAGGGAGGGGAAGGGGAAAGAAAAGAAGGGAAGAAATGAGAAATGAAGGAAAAATTGGAAACAAAGCTTTTGTAAATAAGGGGGGAAAGGGGTTTGCAGGGAGGGTAAGGGAATGTGAAAAAAAAGAATCAAAATGCATTATGTACAGGTACAAATTTTCTATGATGAATGCACTCATTATCTAGGGAAAATGTAATGAATAAACTTAGTTAAAAAATAAAATAAATAAAGATGATGTTTGCTTCGTTTTTCCCCTTTCTCTGCCTCACTGCACACATTTTAGAACTTGTGTTAATTAATAAGAACATAGTATCACATTGACAAGTCTGTTCTGATGGGAGCTTTGCTGTTCCTGTTCTGACAATATTGTACAGTCAACAGTTCGTATTTCTATCTTCAATTGGGAGCAGGAAATTGTAACTGGACAGACTTTCAGCATATACAAATCTCAGGCACTGAATGAATGTTTCATTGTTTGGGGGAAGTCATGCGCCACTTTGGAGTTTACTTCCTCATTATTTAATTATAACCAAAACATTACTTTATATATATATATATATATATATTAAATGCAAAGATGCATAAATCATGGATGATGCCACAAATCTTCAGGTTTTGGTCACTGGTTTGGATATTAGTTTCAAAACAATGGCTGTCTAGACAGCTAAAATCTGACTGAGTGCCGGGAGGTTCCAATTTCCACAAATGTAATTTGATGGAAAGAGTCAGCCAAGGAAACCAGTCTGTAAGTATGATGTTGCTAGAATTTCATGGAGAGACCTTCAGCTAGCTGAAGAATCAATGGGAAAAGCCAGATTTAAATGTTCATATACCAAAGCATCTCAGGTAGAGTATCATTGTAAATTCCACATCATAAATAAATGGCAGAGGAAGTAAGACAGAATCATAGTAATGACAGCACCATGTCCAGTAATGACACCAGAGACATAATGTAAATTTGCACAATTTATAACTACAGGTTGCCATTTGCACTGTGTTCTATATAAATTATGTCTCATATAAATCAATGCTATTCACATTGCATTCCACATAAATCATGTGTTCAGGGCACAACCATAAGCCAAAAACTTGAACACTTTCTCATGTTAGTATGTAACGAGTTCATGTGACAGCACAAATTTATGACTAAACTTGTAAGTTATATATATTGGATTTACTGAAAAAATTGTTAGGCAGAAATGTATTAAACCTAAATCTTTTGCTGTAAGCAAGACAATGTTGAGAGAATTTTTTAAAATCACTAGATTGGGAGAAAATATTCACAAGTGACATATCCAGTTAAGATCTTTAATTCAGAATATCACATATAAAACAAGTACATGAAATGACAAACAACTCTGAGATTCCACTTTTCTACAGTAAGAATGGCTACCATTAAGAACATAAAAAACTATAAATACGATGAGTATGTGGGAGAAAGGAAGCCTTCTATACTGTTGGTGAGAATGTAAACTAGTATAACTGTTATGGAAATCAGTATAGACATTCCTCAAAAAAAAAAAAAAAAAAAAAGACGTAGAAATTCCATTTGACCCAACTATACCTCTTCTGGGTATATTCCTGAAACAGTTAAAGATATCATATGATAGTGATACATACAAATCCATATCTAAAACAGCACAATTCACAATAACTAGATTCTGGAAACAACCTGCATGCCTATCAACAGAAAAATTCAGGCATAAAGAATAATGAAACCATGTCATTTTCAAGAAAAAAGGATGAATCTTGAGTCCACAATGTTAAGTGAAATAAACCAGACAGAAAAAGTTAAATATTGCACAAGTGCATGAGAAACCCAAAACATAAATTAATTAGAGTAAAAAGAAGAGATTTTAGGAAAAAGGGAGGCAGACGTTTTGGAAAGTACGTACCAATTCTCTAATTATCACAAGCATACACATATATATTGTATATCATGCATTATATATAATATAACTTATATGCATGATTCTCCATGTTCTTAGCATTTAGGGAAATGTAAATTAAAACAAGAGTGAGGTATCCCTCTACATTTGATAGAATGACTTACACATACACACACACACACCAAATACAAGTAAGGACATAGAATGACTGCACCTCTCAGGCATTGCTGATAGTAATGCAAAATAGCATAGCCACACTGAAAAAGCTTGTCAGTTTCTTACATATGCTTATCATATAATTCATTGATACCACTCTGGTATATTTATTATAAAGAAATGAAAACTTCAGTTCATACAAAAACCTACACACAAATATTTATACCAGCTGCACTCATAACTGACAAAGATGGAATCACAAATTCCTCCAACAGGTGAATGGTTAAACCCTGAGACATCTGTACAATCAAGCATCACTTGGAAAATGAAGAAAAACAAGAAAAAACTATTACTGTTAGAATAACATGGATCTATAGCTGAGTCACTCTCCTTATTACTGAGATAAAATACCCAACACTTACAACTTAAAGGAGGAGATATTTATAGTATTTAGCTCATCTTTCAGTCCATGGTCAGCTGGCTGTAAAGCAGAAACAGCATGGCAGAGGGGCATGGCACACCAAAGGCTACGCCCACATCATGGTGATCAGGAAGCAGAGAAAGGAAGGAGAAGATGGGGAAGGAGAGCTGCCTTTCTAGGTCATGGCCCCAGTGACTGCCTCTAACCAGACCACACCTACTAGCAAGTCAGCTACAGCTCTTATGATCCAATCACCTTCCACACAGATGAGAATCTTAGGGGACATTCCAGAGCCAAACCATAAGAATGCATTTCAAAGGCATTCTTCTGGATGAAAAAAGATTTTTTAACTGGCCTCAAAAAGTAAATTTCAATACAGGTGCATTTCTCTGATATTGCAGAAAAGGTAAACTGCAGGATGGAGATCAAGCAAAGTGGGGGTTGGGAGGGGTCAACTATAAAGGGGTGACCTGAGGAACTTTGGGGGTGATGGAATTGTTCTATATCTGGGCTGTGGTGGTGTTTGCATGACTCTATATTCACGTTAAAACTCATGGCACTATCCAAAAAAGTTAATTTTGCAGTATGTTAACTAAACAACAAAAAAGCATTAAGAATAACTCAAAACTGTGCTTATCTCTCTCCTCCTGCCCCTGTCATTTTTCCCTCTCTTGCAATGGATCTAACTAGATTTCTTTCCAATCACAATCTTCCAATACATTTTTTGTAAATGATGCAATATTTCCGTTGTATAAAATAGTAACAAGAAAAGCACAATCAGATATTTATAGCTCTACTTCTTGAGACCAGTCATGTACACTACTCCTATGATAGCCACAATACCGAGACTCAATGGGAAAATTAAAAGAAGCACCCAAAAGATATAAGTTTGCATTATGTTATACCACAGTTTAACAAAAATAAAGCTTTATTATAGAACTGAAAATGGAGGATTTTTTTTCTTATACCTAGCCCACTTTACTCATTTGTGGTTCAGTTCTATGTGTCCGGAAATAAACCCTATGCCTACTGCCTCTAGAAGGTGCTGTACTAATTTTCCTTGAATTTCTAGCTGTTTCAACTCAGTAGCTTCTTTGGCCTGTCACCTTTGTCATATGGACTTAGAGAGACATTGAAAGAACTAACTTGCCAGGCTTGGCACAATAATACTAACGCCTGGCAAACAGCAACAATATCACAGAGATAGAAGCTATTAAAAAATTAATTGGTGATTTAGGAAACATGAGCCAGAAAATATAAGAAGCAGAACTTCCCAATGGGATGCTTAAAAAATGCAATGGCATTAACAATGAAAGAAAAATAAAACATACATTTTCTCCCAATGTTATTGCAGTTGCTCCTAGATTGACTAATGATGTGAGGTAGTGATCACAAAACTAAATAACAACAACAAAAAAGGAAAATAGGCACTGGAACAATGCAGCAAATAAGCAGAGCCACAGCCAAGCTCTACCTTTATTTGGAAATCATTAGCATGCCGCAGCACTCAGAGGAGCACATTTACTGCTAATAGCTGATGCTCAGGTGGTGCTGATCATTCTATCACCAAAACTAATTAAGAGTTTTTAAAAAAAAGAAGAGGGAAATTGCACAGGGAGACAGAGATGGCTGAACAGATGGGGTGGCTCAAGGGCTTAGTGAAACAGGAGGCCTTCCCTGTGAAGTGAACCATTAGCAGAGAAATTCAGGACAGACTACAGTGCTGGGAAGTACTAGGGAGCAATGCAAAGAGCTAACATAACTGGGAACTCTGTGCCAGGCACACTCCTTGATAGAAAATGCACCCTTGTTTCAGAAGAAGGAATTGAAGCTTAGTGATGCATTGTAATCTGCCAAGGTAATCTGGCATTCTGACTCCTGAGTTCACAGCCTTAGCCATGACACATTATGCCTCATCACATGGTATAGTTTATATCTAGATGTCACCCCAAAGCTTCATGCACTCAGAGGTGGGGCTTTTAAGAAGTAATTGAGTCATGGGGGCATGATACTCATTAGTGGATTAGTTCATGATGAGTTTGTAACATAATGTGACATTGGAAGAAAAATCCTGCTTAGAGGAAGTGAGTCACTGAGTGCATGGCCTGGGAGGGACACCCCTCCCTTGTCTCTCTCTCTCTGCTTGCTGCCACCATGCCATACACTGTCTCTCTTCTGCCCTGCCCCTCTGCCATGCTGCCCTGCCTGGGAGCCAGCGAGCTATGGACTGAACCCTCTATAAACTGTGAGCCAAAATAAACCTTTCCTAAGAGTTGTGGGGTTTTAGGTATTATGTGTCAGTGATGAGAAAGTAGCTAAGACATTATGTCAATCAACTTTCTGTCACTATGACAACATATCTGAGATAAACAACTTATAAGGAAGAACAGCTTTCAGTATTCTGGCTCATGGTTTTGGAAATGTCATCCCACAGTTGATTGGCTACAGGCTTTTGGGCCGGTAGCAAGGCAGTATATCATGGTGGAAGCATGTGGTAGAGGAAGCCTATTCACATCACTGCAGCCAAGAAGCAGAGAGGAAGGAGAAGGAGCCAGGCCAATATCCCCTTCAAGGGCACACTCTCAGTGACATAACTTCTTTCCACTAGTTCTCACACCTTAAAGATTTCCAACATCACAGCATGGGGACCAAGCCTTCAACACATGGGATTTAGGGAACACTCAAGATCCAACTCTGGCATCCGCGTATGCAAAGTCAAGCTATAGGGACCCTTGTGCCATCTCTGACAACCACTTTCACAGGCACAGTCCTTCACCTCTGTTCAGAAATTTCCTGTTTGCAGCCCTTTCTCTTTACCTCAGTTCAAATTTACTCATTTTTCTATGCTGAAAGAAACTGTCAATGAGTCTTTGGTTGACCAGTATTGCATGTCTATATCTGTTTTCATGAGAAGCCACTTTGAAGATATCAATATGTAATACAACCACCATTGTTAATTCCCTACCACTTTGTTTGTAACTCTGTATTGTCTGTATTGTGCTTGTGATATGTTGTAAAATGTTGTATGTCTGTTAATGTTTCCCTCCTTTTATCCTTAAAATAAAAAAAAAAAATTTACTCATTTTTATAGCTCTGATCTCTGAGTTAAAATAATCTGAAGATTAATTTGAAAAATACATAATTGGATTGATATATTCATATGTTATGCTCTGATCTCAGCAATTTATTTACATTCATCAGAAATAAAATGTCATGACAGAAAGTTGTACCTCTAATTTTACATAAGGGAGACAAACTGTAGAGGAGACATTTTGGAGACTGATACATGTTTCTCTTCAGTCATTCTTCACTTTCACCTATGAAAAGTGGCCTGTTCATCTGGGTAGGCATAATGGTAAGTTGTTTTGTTTTGCTTTGTTTTGTTTTAGGTTGCAAGAAAAGGGAGACGCCATGGTATTGTTTTATGTAATGAAAGGATGTGGAAAAATCAACTACTGGATCAGATCTAAAAGGAAAAGAGCAACTGCAGTAGAGTCAGGCCTCCCAGATGCTGCAATATAGTTCAGCAATGGCATAGTGACAGAGTTATTAGGCACTGAATCAGCAATACAGCCTGCTGTTGCCTCTCTCAGAAGCCAGGTTCTCTTGGTTGGTTTTAACTGCATTTATTTTGACTAACATTCTTCATCACATTGTGCTAATTGTAGTAATATATAAAAAGTTACGCTGATTGTACTGATAATACGGAAAATATAGAAGGTAAAAGAAAAACCAAACCACCATTCAAGGATCTCTGTTTTTTTTTTTTTTCTTCTATTCAGCAAATGATCCTGGAACAACTGAATATCCACACAAAAAGACAAAATGGGGAGAAAACTTCAATATTACTTTATATCATACACAAAGATTGACTTAAAAATGTATCTCAAACCTAAATCTAAAAACAAAACCTATAAGAGTTCTATATAAAAGCATAGAATATCACTTTAACTTTGGAATAGGCAAAGACTTTTTCATTGATCACTAAAGGCCTACAAATATACCATACTAATGTTAACAATAGGGAAAGCTGGGTGTGAAGTAAATGAGAAAATTCTATACTATTTTTGCAAATTTTCTATAAGTTTAAAACAACTACAGACTAAATATTTTTTGTAGGTAGCATTTCAGTGGGAATAGATTTAATACAAGATGCAGAATTTATAAAATTATTTTATAATATTAACCCAAAAAGTCAAATGCAGAAGAGTGCAGGAGATTTGTGCATTCACTAGAGATCCAAAGAATCCAGTTGAAGTCCTGGATCCCATGACAATGTCCTGCATGAGTCCAACTGAAGACCTAGAGCCCATAACAGTGTCCTCCATGAGTCCAGCTGGAGGCCTAGAGCCCACAATAATGTCTCATGCAAGTCTGTGCCAAGGCTCTGTTTTGGGGAGGCCCAAAGGTCAGTGATAGAAGCTAGAAAATCTGCACTAGAAGGATGAAGGATCTGTGCCACCAGGCTGAGGGATCTGCACTGGAGCCAGGAAACAACCCTCAAGGTAAAAACTAGAGCTTCCCCTGAAAAGAACTGCAGCCATCCTCAGCAACAGTGAGGACCTGAGCTCCTCCGATGATAACAACTGAGTTCATATCAGGAAAACCAGTGCAATAAGATTATCCAAGAGAATCAACAGCACACCATATGCCCCTCTAGTTCTCCTTTTATGCTGTTGACAACAATCTTCATGTGGGCCTTCCACACCCAGAACCACACTGATTCAGTTTAGCTGAGTGTTACAAGTTCACCACCAGTAATCCACCAAAATATTATATCAAAAAGCATCAGCTATTAAATAAAAATGGATAAATTGATAAATTAAAAATGTGCTTTCTGAACTACACTATTATGAAAAATGGGAAGACAAATCGTGATGTGGGAGAAACTTTTGCAGATCACATATCTGACAAAGGAATTGTATACAGCACACCTAAATGACTCTCAAATAATACTAATAAAACTTCATCTTAAAAAATTTAAGTAAATATTTCACTAGAGAATATACATGTATGACTTACATATACATTAGTCATTACAGAAATGAGATACTATAACACACCTAGAGGAATGTCTAATACTTAAAAATACAATACTACAAAGTGAGAAAAGCAAAGGAACTGGAATTGTCGGGTGTTGCCCATAGAAATGCAAAATTGTTATGGTTGATACATTGTGTCAACTTGGGGAGCCTAGAGGTTTGGCTAAGTGACTTAGCAGGAAGCCAGGGTGCTTACTTTGTATACATCCTGACCCTATGGAAGAGGAGAGCATGGAAATTATGCGAGAGCTACATGCCCCTTAGGTGTAAGGAAGGGAAAGAGGCTGCTTGCTGCGATTCCTCCCTTTTGCTCTGGCTGCTTTGCTGTTCAGCTGCCATTCACCCCTTGGCTCTTGTTGCTTTCCCATCTGCTGCCTCAGAGCCAACCAAGTATGGACTGAAACCTCCACAAACTGTAAACTAAATAAACCTTTCCTTCCTTCATTTTGGGCGTTGGGTATTTTGTCTCAGCAATGAGAAAAAAGTAACCAAGACAGAATATGGTACCGGTTGTTGCTTTGACTATACTCGACCATGTGGTTCAAGAGCTTTGAAAATGGCTTGTGGGAAGTGTTTGGAAAGATTCAGAGATGTCACCTAAAAGAGAAGTGCTAGAACACCTTCGGCTGTTCTGTCTGGGAGATTCTGATCAGAGCTCTGAAGACCAGGAGGCTAATAGAAATCCTGTAGGTAAAGACCAGGTTTGGAAAGTTTCTCCTAGGAAGAAAGACTTCATTTCTGCTGGGAAGGTTGTTGGACTCCAGATGATGTGTGTTATGGCTTGGCAGAAAGTTTGTCTGCATTTTGCTCATGTCCAGAGACTTTGCCTAAGACTGAGATTAAGGGCAGCAGTAGACTGGTTAATCTGGCAAAAGAAATTTCAAGGCAGTCAGACTTTGGGGAAGTGGCATGGCTATTGTTGGGGGCTTTTAGCCAGATTCATATTGAGAATCAAGAACAAAGAGCCCAGCAGGGTGATTTAAAATGTTGTGAGTTTGGCCAGAAAGAAAGCTGCAGTAAAACTATGGACTGCAAAGGTAGAGCTGAGGAGATTTCCATTGCTGAGAAAGAACA
>NW_004955410.1:11167534-11173395 GCF_000276665.1 Chinchilla lanigera
GCCCCTTAGGTGGGGGTAGCTTGTTTACAATGTAAGGGAGGGAAAAAGGCTGCTGGCCAGGATTCCTCCCTTTTGCTATGGCTGGTTTGCTGTGCGGCTGCCATTCCCCCCTTGGCTCTTGTTGCTTTGCTATCTTCTGCCTCAGAGCCAACCAAGTATGGACTGAAACCTCCACAAAACTTTAAGCTAAATAAACCTTTCCTTCCTTCATTTTGGGCGTTAGGTATTTTGTCTCAGCAGTGAGAGAAAAGTAACTAAGATAGAAATGATACAGATTCTTTGAAAAAATATTTTTACTGTTTCTTAAACAAATACTATGTGACCCAGTAATTCCTCTCCTAAGGTGTTTGCTCAAGGTTAATAAAAACATATCTGTACACAAATGTCAGAAGCTGTTTACAACCCAAATGTCTATCAAATGGTGAATAAACAGCTTGTGAAGTAGTTATACAATATATTATTCCTCAGCAATGAAAGGAATGAGATTCTTATACAAGCATCAGTGAACTTCAAAAGTGAAAAAAGTCAGATCCAAAAAGCAACATACTATATGATTCATTTATCTGATGCTCTGGAAAATACAAACCTATATTTTGTCAGTTCTATGTCCTAAATGTTTGTATCTTCCCCAAATTTATGTTAAAATCCACTTCCTGATGTGATATTATTATCAAATCATGAGAATTCCACTTTTATAAATTGGATTATACACTTATAAAAGGACTCCAGAGAACTGGCTCTCCACTTCCACTATATGAGGACAAATTGAGAAGGTGCTATATATAAAGAACAGGCCATCACTAGACACCAAAACTGCTGGTAACTTGGGCTTCCCAGCCTTCAGAACTGTGAGAAATTTCTGTTGCTTAATAGTTACCCAGTCTAAGGTGTAATTATTATACCATCCCATATGGACTATGACAGCCAGGGGTTGGGAACAGAAGGGGGACATTGATTACAAAGGACCATAAAGAAACTTTCTGGGATGGTGGAAGGAGTCTCCAACTTGATCATAGTGGTGGCCACATGATTGTATACATTTGTCCAATCTAACCGATGTATACATCTAACAAGCAAGTCTTAATGTATATTAATTATACCTGGATAAACTAGACTGTAAGCAATAAAGGAAAGATAACATCTCCTATACTGTATTTTTCTTTAACATCAGAGCACTAAATGTGTCACTTGACATTAACAACATTTCACTGTGTGGGTGTATTGCAACTTTTAAAATTATTTTCCTATTATTGGATATTGCTTACTTGCAATTTGCATATATATATTCTTAAATGAACACCTAATACTAATTTAATCTTTCACCTCATTATTAATTTAAAACAAGAGCTGGGCATGGTAGCGCATGCCTATAATCCCAGCACTTAGGCAGCTGAGGCAGGAGGATCCTTGCAAATTTAACATCAGCCTGGGCTACAAAGTAAACTAAAGGTCAGCCTGAACTGCATAGCAAGACCCTGTCTCAAAAAGACAAAAAATTAATGTAAAACAAAATTATAGATGTGACATTATTGAACTCATAGTGTAAGGAATAGTTTAAAGTTGTGGATATATATTGCCAACTTGCTTCCCAGAAAAGATGGAAACAGCTTATGTAGCTGTCATCAGAAGAATAGGTTTATAATAGAAATATTAAGTATATCCTTTTGAACACGAAGCAATAATACAAGAGATTTATTCAAAGTATTGGAGGGAGACAACATCATAACTCTCAGATTTAGGCCACACAACTAAAACATCAGGAAAAGGACAAGGTTAGAGGTAAAATGAATAAATGTACAGCCAAAAGAACCTTCTATAAAGTTCCCAAGGTGCCTCTATAATCAATTTTCTTGAATAATATTTTTCTCTAGAAGGTTTGAGTGTTTTTCCATTTATAGCATATTATTTGCATAATGAAGAATATTAACAGAATAATTTATCAGAAACCTAGTTATACTTCTATTTCCAGCAGTGATTTATATCTGCTAAGGTAGCCTCTTCTTCCAACCACGAGTACCCATGACATGTAAGAATATTGTTTTTTTTTTTTTCATAAGAATTTTTCAGTGTTATGAATGCTATATTTTATGATAAAATTCTGGGCTCACAATATCTTTTCATGTGTTGGTCTCTATATTAAAGTCATATTTATGCTAATAAAATACTCTCTTTTACAATAGAAACAAAAACCTTATTCATTAATTTTCTAGCAGATGTCTGTTATGATTTGCGTCTAGTTGTCTCACTAAAGACTCAGGCAGTCACTGTTGGGGTTTTTCAGAGATGCCTGGATCTATAGGGTGTGACACTGTGATTAAGGGTGTATGATTACTCAATTAGTCCACTGACTGGTTTGGCATAATTCTGGGTGTGGATAATGGGAAGGCCCACCCTGGGTGTGAGAGCTGCTAAGAGTTTGTATCCTGGGTAGAATATAAGTGACCGAAGGAGGGCTGCTGTCATTGCTTGACAGTTGCTGCTTCTTCTCCACATCACTGCTTTGCTGCCTTCTGCCCACCATGAACTGTTTCTCCTCTATGCTACCCCTCACAGGACACCCTACCTTGCAGCCAGCCAACTATGAACACAAACCTCTACAAACTGTGAGCTACAATATCTTTCCTTCTTTAACTTTGGGTGTTGGGTATTTTGTCTCCGTAATGAGAAAAGTAACTAAGACAATGCCCCTATTCAAACATTAGCTCAGCTATAACTAAGATAAACACATTTCTCACCTAACACTGTAAACAAAAAGCAACCAAAATAGAAAAAGAACTAAATCTTGACAAAGTTAAATTCCATTTCAAAATGTCCTCATGCTGAATAAAAATTTCTGAACCTGGATAATATGACTCTAGAATTCTGATCATTATTTTCCTTCACTGAGTGAAAGATGAATGAACAGTGTCTATCTGAATAGCTACATCTGAAGCACTTTCATGAATTATTCATGTAGGCATGAATTTCAATTGTACCAATTCATGCAGAACTTTAACCTACATCATACAGTTTCAGAATAGAAGGACCCTTGATTTGCCCAAACCTCACAGAGGGTTGGCAATTTTGCTGATCTGAACTTGGGTTCCAAGCCTTACACTCTCCAAGCTCACCCCAATGCAGCCTCCCTCTTTGCTCTAACTTGGCCAGGGTAACACATTTGATTGCTCATGTCAGGTTTATCCCACCAGAATGTTCAGTCAGTCTGTGAAACGAATTAGAATCACACCCATGAAAGTTATACTCCAAACCATCCTAAATATTTCATTACATCTTCCAGGATTTTGAGGAGAACAGAGCCAACTTCTAGAATTGAAGAAACATATTTAGAGCTTTGAAACAATGCATACCAACACATCCAGTTCTATATGTAATGTTATTACTTATTTTTTATTTAGGGCTTGTCTTTTAAGGGTAATGTCACATTTTGAATAGGCAATCAGAGTAACATATCCCTCCACAATGATTCTTTCTCCTGCTTTCTCTAAATCTCTTCTCCTCTCCTCTCTTCCTTGCCACCCTCTTTCTTTTGCCTCACTCCCTTCCTCCCTCCCTCTGTTTCTCTCTCTGTCTCTCTCTCGCTTTCTGTCTCTCTCTCTTTCTCTATCCCCACTTCCTATTGCTGGGTACACTGATCCATCCAAGGTGTCACTAATGTAATTGCTGATGCGTAAATCTCTGTCAGCCAACTATTGGTTCTGGTACAAAGCTAAGCCCTTCCTCTCAGGGCTGCAGTGCCTTACCATGTGCTTGGGACCAGGATTCCCAGACTTTTTTATTAAGGTCAGCCCAAAGCAAAGCTGAAGGCGGCAGAGTGTCCTTTCAGTACACTTTCCTTTCTTATTATCCTTTCTCCTTCCTGTCTCCTGACTTCTCATCTTTTCTTGCAGCTCCAACTACCTAAGGAACCTACTTTGTGTTTGATTTGCCACAACAAAATACTCTGAACAACAAATGTTTTTAAATGGCTAAATCCTCCCAAGCAAATATGTCAGCAGAGAAAACACAAAACAGAGAATCACCTGGCATGAATTCTCTTTCCAGATGTATCTTGGTTGAAGACCTCCTCGGCTCTCTTGACCACCACAGTAAATGCCTGGGTTGGATTGGGTTGTCTCTGAGGGTTGGCCTGAGATGCAGCTTCCATGGTCCAGGAAGGTCTTCTGCCATGGACCTTGAGAATGTTTAGTGGGTTTCCCAGCCAGCCAGCAGGCTCCACATTCAGAAGTCTTACAGAGCAATCTGTACCTGCCCCTAGGTTTAGGTAGCTGCCCAACTGATTTGTCCTTCAATCACCTACTTCAGCATAAAGCAAATAAATGCTTGGCAAACCCTTAGGATGTACAATTTTGATGAGTTCTTTCTGATTTGTCTTGCTTTAAATATCTGGGTGAGGAGTAAACTAGATTTTGAAAAAATATAGGTATCATTCACAAAGGTAACAGACCCACCCAAGGAATCCTTTCTCTGTAACTTGCCCATCCCAATTGGAAAGTGTGAAGGCTGAAAAATACCCAAGATTCCCCACTTTGGATTTATGAAGTCTGTTTTTCACTGGCTTGTGAGTAATTTGAGACAAATGTTATATGAAATCATGCCTTTCATCTGCTTGTGGCAATTAGAAGAGGAGACACAGGCAATAACTTCAGACTGTAAACCAAAGCCATAAGATCCTCCACCAAATTAAATGATATTATTGCTGGATGAAAGGAATGTGTGCATTTGTTCACTCACTCCCACACTTATTCACTTGCCAGACACTGAACAAACATTCATGCTACACACAATGGAAATTACAAATGTACACAAAACGTGGTTCTGAAATTGATCTTTTTTGTCCACCTTGGGATTTCACAGTCCTATAGTAGGCTCCCCTAGGAGTTGATTAATTTATTTCACTTCCTCTAAAAGTATTTGTAAAGATCAGTGGAAGAGGTGGGATGAGACAGACATGATTTCAAATCTTAGCACTGCTACTTAGCCTTGTGTCAGCCCACTCAGGGAGCCCAAGGGAGATTTTTGAGGATGAGGTCCCAAGGTTAAAGAACACACATGTGCAAGATATAAGCAACAACAGCAGGCAGCATGGAGCAGAGTAGAGCAGAAGAGAGCAAGAGTGCAAGAGAGTCAAAGCTAGAGACACCTGCGACTTTATTGCATAATTCTTATATAGATTGTTATCTCATGTTTACATGCTTATATAGTGGGGTAACTAGTGCATGTGTGTTTACCTGTGCTAAGTCATGTTACATAACTGTATCCCACTGTGCACCTGCGCTAGACAAGCAATCACATCCTCAGGTGATCTTAGTCATCCCTGAGCTGTGAAGCAGTCTGAGTGGTTCCCCACGTCCCACCCCCTCAAAGGTCATGGGTGCATAAATGTAACATTCTATATGTAAAAGAACACAAGTACCTCCTAGTGCTTTAGTTAACAAATCAAGAACCATGTGGTTGGCAAAACCATTTCTTCATTTGAACAGTTTCATCCACAAGCAACATCAAAACCTGCCATATAACATTCGAGGCCTGGGCCATATATTGAGCAAAGCCTTCAACTTGGATTGCTGGGTCTATGGTCCTTGCCCCTGGCCAGATACTATTCCTAGTGATATCACATATGCAGCAGTCAATATTTTTGGTTGGATGCTATTCAACCAAAGCAGTCAACCATTGCAACACATGGTTAAGGCACGTGTTAAGTCATTTCCCAGTCAGAGGAGGGACTTATGTCCTGAAACACAATACCCTACATGGTCAACTTTTTGGCCACTGTTATGGTTGATACATTGTGTCAACTTGGGGAGTCTAGAGGTTTGGCTAAGTGACTCAGCAGGAAGCCAGGGTGCTTACTTTGTATACAT
>NW_004955410.1:11177320-11178753 GCF_000276665.1 Chinchilla lanigera
CTGGCTTCCTGCTGAGTCACTTAGCCAAACCTCTAGACTCCCCAAGTTGACACAGTGTATCAACCATAACACTCCACCCCTTGTCAACTTGGCAACCAGGTATATTTTTTTAAACCAGTTTTTAGGTACAAAGACATTGTATTTTATTAGAACCATAATGTTTTACCCCCTAAAGACTCACACACATCCCCTTACACAAAAGGCAGTTAGTCTATCTGCAAGAGTTGCCAAAGTCTTAAGAGTTGCAGCATAGCTGAAGAGTCTAAGTCTCAAGTCTCCTCCGAGATGTAAGGCAAACTCTTAGCTGTAACCCCCTGTGTAAATGAAAAGTTAAACACTTTTAACATTTAATGGCACAAAATAAGCAGTACCATTTTAAAAGGTACAAACAGGGGGATACAGAGCATTGGGACCAAAGCAAGTCTAAAATCCAGCAGGGCTAACATTATGTCCTGTAATTTTACATGTAGCATCTGAAGCAACTTGTGGCACATTGTGAGCTCTAAAGGGTTTGCATGAGTTTACCCCTATGGCACTTTTAGTGGTTGTAGCTTTTATGGCTTCTCTCTTAGGCCCACTTTGCTCCCTCCTTGTAGCTTTTTTTAGATGATATATGGTTTTGGCTTTTTTAAACTTTTGAGGTTTTTAGTGCCCCTTTTGCTTTACACTCACAGCTTTACACACTACCCGCTCAGGGGCACACTGCCTGGCCTCCCAGGCCTTTTGAAATCTGGGTGGAAGCCTTTGTAACCTCAGAACTCTTGCATTTTCCATGCCCCTAAAGCCAGGGCCATGGGGATGATGCCAAGGTCTGCTGCCACCGAGAGCAGTAGCCGAATTTTTTCTCTCTTGGCCATAGGGGTCAAGTGCCTGGATCGCTGGGCACTCTGAATCCAATTCTGACAAGCAGATTTTTTATGCTGCCGCCGTTGTGCAACCTGGTGCGGCTACCGCCGCTGCCATTCTGGAACATGGTGCCCTGAGGCTTCTTTCTCAAGGCAAGGTCTTTCACCTTTGCAGTTTTGAGGCTGCAAAGGGTGGAGACTTCCTGCTTCTTGTGATGCCCTCAGGCCATCTTTTCTATTTTGTTTTGTCTCAGCAGTAGAGATCTCTTCAACCTTATATTTGCAGTCCCCAGCTTTACTGGAGCTTTCTTTTTGGCCAAACGCACAACATTTTAAATCATCCTGCTGGGCTCTTTGTTCTTGATTCTCAATATAAATCTGGCTAAAAGCCCCCAATAATAGCCATGCTACTTCCCCAACGTCTGACTGCCTTGAAATTTTTTTTGTCAGATTAACCAGTCCACTGCCACCCTTAATGTCAGTCTTAGGCAAAGTCTCTGGACAGAAGCAAAATGCAGACAAACTCTCTGCCAAGCCATAACACACATCGTCTGGAGTCTAACAACCAATGAAGTCCTTCTTCCCAGC
>NW_004955410.1:11179234-11191886 GCF_000276665.1 Chinchilla lanigera
CTACCCCCACCTAAGGGGCATGTAGCTCTCACAGAATTTTTATGCCCTCTTCTTCTACAGGCTCAGGATGTATACCAAGTAAGCACCCTGGCTTCCTTCTGAGTCACTTTGCCAAACCTCTAGACTCCCCAAGCTGAAGGGAAATTGGTCCTTACTGCCAGAGTCAGGGTGAGATTTCACAGTCATTTACTGTGACCTGTCTGGCTTCTGTGTGGGCCATACTGAAGGGCTCTGTGCAAGGAGAATCACCCCTGCTTTTTCCAGTTTCAAGACTGTCCCATGTCCTCCTGGCCTTCGAGTAGCTGGTCCTGCTTCATGCACACAGCCAACGTGGCCTGTGGGAAGGTCAGCAGGGCATGGTGTGGATGGCTTTGGAGTATGATTTTTACTATGTGAATTCATAACTGTAATTCTCCCTGTGTGGTGTCCAGCCAAGCACTAGCCATTATGTCCACCCCCAGTACGTATTCAGCAACTGGGGAAATATAAACATCATACAGGCATGGGGGCAAGCACCCAATACCCAAAATCACCTGAGTCTTCCAGACCATGATACAGTGACTTCTATACCTTTCTATGCATGTGGTAGGTCCTACAAAATGGTCTGGGTTGCATATGTTAGTGTTGCCTCAGCTCCAGTATCCACCAATGCTAGTACATGCTGCACATTCTTTGGGGACCAGTAAATAGTCAATTCCACATGTGGCCTCTGGTCTCTGAGGACCCTCCAAGACCCAGGTATCACAGCCTACCTCCTAATCAGGGTAAAAAGAAGCCAGTGTCACTTTTTCCTGCTTCAACAGAGCCACTTTGGCCATCTGGCTTTGGCTAATTGGTTGGTATTGCTACTTGGGGCATAACTGCCCCCACAAAGCCAACAACACATCCAAAGGCTGCCTGTCTAATTTATCTGCAGCTAGGCTGGCAGCTAGCAGGTCCATCCATATCTGGCACCAAACCCATCTTCTGTGGTCCCATATCCTGTCCTTGGGGGAAAGTCCCTGATCACCCAGACCCCCCTCCTTTGCCAGTACAGTTTTTACAGATCTCACCTTACTGTACTGCTTCACTTCCACATCTCTCAGCCTGGCCAAGGCATCAACAGCAACATGGATTATGTGATTTATAAAGGGGGCTGGAATAGCTTCCACTGACCTGAACATCCCAGCTGGCCTACTCACCAGAATTATGTCCTTCATGCATTCCTTCAGCAGTTCCTCATCTGGGCTGTGGTACTACAGTGCAAACATCATCTGTTGCATGCCCATTTCATGTAGTACCGTTATCAAGTCTAGATAATTACTTACTTTGTCAAGTCACCTGGATTCCCCCAAACCAGGTGAGCCACTGCCATCAACCAATTTATCACAGTCTGACTAACTGCTTCTGGAGCTGTCTGTTCTCTGAACATCCTGCAGAATGCATTTCATAGAGGGGTGCTGGCTATGGTGGCTATTTGGGACATTTCTGTGGGCCTAACTGAGTGGTATTAGCCCCATCATCCCACAGATGTAGCAGCCACACAGGCACTCTTTCACCCACCTTCTGCTTTGTTTTGTCATCTTCCACGGCTCCATGGCTATACTGTAGCAGAAAATGACTCCCCCCACCAGTCAGAATACTTCAGTTTGTTAGTTACCCATATAATAGTTCTTGTTCCAGATCCAGGTGCTCCTGTCTCTTAGAAATGGCTGGTCATTGTGGTGCATAGCTGATTACTGTGATGCATATTGTATAAACCAATCCCTAACTAACAAGCCATTCTGCCTCTGTACTTCCTCCTTATTTATCCAATATACACTATAGACCACCAGATATCAGGGCCTGATATTCTGGGAATGATCCTGATCAGTGGCCACTGACATAAGTAAATCTGTCTCCAAATACTGGATGTCATTTCTGTGCTTCTGCTTGCCATTGCATCTGGTGTGTCAGCCAGAAAGACTGACCCTGCTGACCTCTTTGGTCACCAGTCATGAACCTCATAGATGAAGCAGGGACTTCTCCAGGTCCCAACAGGAAAGTGTACCCTTGAAATTTCTTGAGTCCCCTCAGAGGTCCTGAGGAAGATTTCTGGCTCCCCACTTGCATAGTTCATATTGGACCCCAAAAGGAGGAAGCTATCTGTCTGTCTGTCTGTCTGCCTGCCTGCCTGCCTGGCTGGCTGATTCCAGTAAGACTCCCAGGGGCACCCCAGTTAGTCTGTCAGTCCTGCTCAGTTTGAGCAAAAGAGCTTGATCACCTCTTGTTAGTTAAGGCCACTCTCAAGGGAAGGGGGATTGGAATGTTTAACCTCTGAGTGCTGCTGAATGAATGTGTGAGTGAGTGGAACAAACAGCATAATCAATAGGCTACTGTGTTTGTGCACCTAGTCTGGGAAGCATTGGTCTCAGTGGCTGATTGGGCCTTCACCTGAGATTCCATGGCAACTGACATCATGAAGGCCTCACATCCTCCTTAGCTAAGTTGCACCTAAGTCCCTGTGAGGGACACAGCCAGGTAGGCATCTAAATGGTGTCTCTCTGAGGGACATCTACCCTTTGTTTGTTGTGCCATCATTCAGGGGTACACAACATACACCACAGGGAGACAGAATGGAAAATAATTAGTTAAAACCCACAGTCCCTGACTGCAGAAAACGGGCTTTACAGAGTTAAAAATGAAACCAAACCATTCCCTGCATCTCAAAGTAAAAAAAGAAGGAAAAAGAGTCCCATTCTTCCTGAGAATTCTGCCTTGGCACCCTCATTGGCTGCTGCAGTTGCTGCCAACACCTATAGCTTCACTCCCTGTTCTCAACTTGTCTATTTACAACCAATTGAACTGGCTCCAACTGGCCACTGCCTGCATTTGGCCACAGAGGCCCTCCTCCAGAGCCTCTGCTTCCTCTCCTGGTCAGATGGTGTCATCTAATCCCCACCCTAGATGACTGTTGACAATTCCTTCTGAGTTCCACATTTTGACTGAGGAAAAATTGGACTGTCAGCCTGGCTGAATGAGTTGCCATGGCCTTTCCAAAGGTCACTGTCTTGGTTACTTTTCTCTGAGACACAAATACCTGACATCCAAAGTTAAAGAAGGAAAGGTTTATTTAGCTCACAGTTTGTGGAGGTTTTAGTCTGCCATCAGCTGACTCCAAGTCAGGGTGGCATGGCACAGGGGCAACACTTAAAGGCTGCAGAAGACAGCAAAAGCATCAAGAACAAAAAAGGCAGCAAGCCTCTTTTCCCGCCTTATGCTGTATGTGGGCTATCCACCCACACCATCTCTGTGCCCTCTTCTTCTACAAGCTCAGGATGTTTACAAAGTAAGGACCCTGGCTCCCTGCTGAATTGCATGGTTAAACTTCTAAACTTCTCAAGTTGACACAATGAACAGCATCCTAGAGTGGTAAGGACAATGTCCCTTACACCCCAGGATGTAGAAGTGCTGAGTTACTTAGTTAAGTTTCTAGACTTCAAGTTGACACCATATATCAACCATAACAGTCACCTTGCCTAGAAACAACCCAGGCAAGTACAGCTCAAAGACACCAAAAAGGGGGATAAAAAGTACATTAACTACTGTTACCCAGAAACCTGATAATAAAAAGCACCCCATGTCTGTAAGAAAATCCAGTCTGATAGACGACCATATCCTCTGACTATGAATTATAAGTATTGTGGACACTAAAAATTAAATAAAAAGACAAGAACTCTCAAAAGTTCCCTCTGTCAAAAGGTTCAACTGGGAAAATCCTGAGAGAGCTAACTTGGAGTAAGTTACCATATGGGGTTAAGAATTCTCCCATCTTGGCTCTGCATCTGTGTTCTGCATGACACGAAAGCCATCCTAGTCATCAAAAGAAACCCACAAGGCTGAGAGGCTCTCAGATTCAGCCCAAGGCAGAAAAGCTTTATCCTGTTCTGCCAGAGGACCCCGAGTCCAGCCTGCCTCCTCCTTACATTCATTAACCCCAAGTTGCTCAGCCAGCCATGATGCCACCACCACCAGTTCTGTCTGCCATCTGCCTCTTGATTTACTCAGCAGAAGAGAGTGAAGAACATCCAAGCCACTCACTCCACTGTTTTATGGTGAGGGGGAGGAATTTGTCTGTCTATGGCTCCTAAGGCTTGCAAGACACCCTCGGGCTCCAAACAGACTGTTTCCCAGTCTTCCAGGGCCTTCCAAGCTTCCATATATGTGGCTACAGGTAGCCACGGTGAGGTCAAACATTCCCCAGGGCTGTCCCTTCTCTTCAGGCGCTGTTTCCACAGCCACTACAGGACCATTTGCCTCAATGCCTCGTTGACTACACAAGTTGTCAACCCACTCAGGTGGCCAGAGGGAGATTTTCAAGGGTGAGGTTCCAAAGTTAAAGAATGCACATGTGCAAGACATCAATAACAGCAGGCAGCATGAAGCAGAACAGGGCAAAAGAGAGCAAGAGAGCCAGAATGAGAGCTGCCTGTGTCTTTATTATATAATTCTTACACAGGTTGTTACCTCATGTTTACATTCTTACATGGTGTGGTAACCAGCACATACGTGTTTACCTGGGCTAAGTCAGTTACATAACTGTGTTCCACTATGCATCTGTGCTAGACAAGCAGGGTCATGTTCTTCAGGTGTCCTTAGGTGCCCCTAAGCTTTAAAATAGTCTGAGTGGTTCCCCACACCTTGGCATACTCCTTAAACTCTCTAAGCTTTATTTCGTTTTCATATTAAATACAAATGATAATTGCTAGTTCATATCAAATGATAATTCCTAGGATTATTGAGTTTTGCTAAAAAGAAAAAACAAGCATAAAGTGATGGGCATAGTACCTGTTGCATGAGGAAATTTAACTGAATCTTAAATTGTATCTTCATTATCCTGCATATTTCTCATCATTTGGCCCCATGGATGGTGAATTTGAACATCACTGTGCACCTCACAAAACACACAGCGCTTTTTAACACATACCACTTGGAGAGAATTTGTCCTCATTCTCCCACATCAGTTTGACTCTAATTGACATTTTATGTACTGCAGCTGTTCTTTGCTTTCAACACCTGCCAATATAAAAACTTCAAGTAAGCAAACTGAGACTTTATAAAGTTTCTTACATTACTACTAATAAAATTTAACATTTATTGACTGAGGCTAACTAGGTTCCAGGCACTATTTTGAGTGTTTTACATGCGTTACCTCATTCAATTCTCATAAGACTTCTATGAGGTAGGTGCTATATTGTGCTTGTTTTTACAGCTGAGTAAACTGAGGAACAGAGCAGTAAGTAGCTTGTCACAAGGTCTGCTGCTAGTAAGAGAGGAAGGAATTTTTGAGGCAGATAACCTGGCTCCAGAGGCTTCTAGCCCAGAGACTTGAAGGTAGTGATTAAGAGCTGGTACTGGGTTTCAACTACAATCACAAGAGATATCAAAGAGATTCAGCTACTTTATTGTATCACAAAATGCTAGGAGTTCACCAAAAATTTACTTGAGAAGTTTTGGTTAAAAAAAATCATAATTCTGGGCTGGGGATATAGCTCAGTGGCACAAGCACCTACCTGGCAAGCACAAGGTTCTGAGTTTGATTCCCAGTACCAAAAAAGATCATAACTGCTTTATAAATTCCTTCTATTGACATGAACCTGAAGTAATATGATACTTTTGCAAAAATGGGAAGCCAATGTTCCAGATCTGTTTGAATTCCATAAACAATTCATTCACTCAATATCACTGAGTACCATACTTATTTAAGCCTTATAAAGTGATAGTGATATACTGTATAGATAAAAGAGAGGAATTCTACAAGTAAGAAACTCACAGTCTAAGAGGAGAGAGAGATACATAAGAAAATAATCACAACTTAAAGCTTGATGTGGACAAAGTATTGTGGGCATGCAAGGGTAAAGACATTTTACTTAGTAAGAAAAAGGAACAACTTCCTTTTAGTATTCCAGAGGTGTCCTTCATGTAAGTTCTTATGAGCACATTTTTCATTAATTTAATAGTAATTGAGAGCTGAGCCTGATTGGGCAACCCCTCCCAAAACAGAACTTTCCTTTTCTCAGCTGCAAGAAAACCGAGATATTCTACACTTCTTCAAAGCCCCCGTCTCCTGCCATCCAACCCCCAGTCCTCTCAATGCCTCATTTTCTAGAATAATCAACATAGGAGGTCAAGTCACTCAAATCCTTCAAGAGACAGGCTGTTTACCATGTTATGAATTATTTCAATGTAATCTTGCCCAAGGGCTAGAAAAGGAGCACTGCAATTCAGTCTTCTCAGATGCTTGGTTTTATGACAATTCAAATTTACTGGATTTGGGTTAACAATGGTCAACATTATTCTCAGTTTCAGAGTTGGTTTTGTACAAAGGATGGAGAAGAAAATAACATTAAAAACTTTTTTAAAGCTCAACTCAAAAATGATCATAAAAATATGTAGGGGGAAAATGTCTTCATGTTAAGAGTAGTAAGAATAAAACTTTTGTAGTTTTGAAGAATAAGGAAAGAATAACATGGCACAAAATAAACTTTTTGAAGACAGGTTTTATGAGAGTTCAGGTAAATTGGTAATTATTTTGGAAAACTATTTGGTAGTATTGACCTAAGCTGATCATTTTCTGTGGTCTTGTGAGCCAGTAAATTCATTCCTAGATATACACTCTAAAAAAAACCCCAGAAACAGAAACATCGTAGCTTGCTCACTAAAAGATATGTCCAAGAATGTTCATTGAAGCTTTATTTGTAAAAGATGAATAAATTTATTTTGGAATATTTGCATAACAGAAACCTACACATGACTCAGTGATCTATAATTATATACAGCAACATGGGTGGACCTCACAAATATAATTTTGAATTGTATGAAGTCCAAAAATAATAAAAAGTTACTGCTGTACAGAATCAGAATAAAGGTTATCTTGAGTAAAAGGAGATGAATGGGTAGTGATAGATGGGCATTGGAGGGTACTTCTATAGCAGTGATGGCAAAACTTTTAGAGGCCACGTGCCAAAACGCAACCCAAAACCCACTTATCACAAAAGGCCTACACTGCAACTAAACTTGGAATAGTGAAGTTTAGGTTTAGAAAAAACAACTCTACGTTATCATCTTTTGTCTTAAGAGAAAAACACAATAACACACGTCATAGGTTCACCATCACTGTTCTAGGGTATTAGAAATGCTTTTCTAATCTAGGTATGAGTTCCATGAATCTATTGAATTTATAAAAATTTAACAAACAATGCCTTATAATACCAGCAATATATGTATTTTTGTTCATATATTTTGTTTCCATATTTTTAGTCTGTGATACTTACAATCCTAAGTCATAACCCTTTCCTCTACACTCTTTCTGTATGCTTTAAAAAAACTCGAGAAATTTGTATATATTTTATGCAGTTAATTTTACTACACGGATGACTTAACTTTTCTATCAGTTCTTTCAAAAGCTAAACAACTGCAATAGAATATTTCAAATTTGTTAGACCAATCATATTCTTTGATGTCATCATGAGCATTACCTTTGGGCTTTGGATATGTTTATCATGGTTTAAAACATTAGTCAAGACAAAAAAGAGCGCTGATAATGAGAAGTCACTGCTTTTGTGAAACCTGAACAGCTAAATTTTGAGGTTCCTGTACCTGCATGACTTCCATATAATGCTTTTCCAGGAAATTCTTTTGTGTCAACTTCAGAAACTGCAACTTTGGCTTGCTCACCAACTTAGAGTATGGGCTCTTATTCTTTGTATTAGGAGAAATCAGAACTAAATTACAGGTTTTATAGCCAGCATCTAAAATGGACTATGCTAATGCTTCAAATATGAAGACAGTTTTACTTTCAACAATGATTTTCTTCAAACGTAGGTTTTATACCCATTTTATTTTCTATCATACCTAAAACACAAGTTTACATAAACTAATTCTATTTTGGCTCCAGGCATGTAAACTGACATGATTCCTGAGCACTTATTCCAAGCGAAAATTTAGTGCAAAACTTTCACAGGTTCTTGGATCAATAACTTTACCACTTCTATAGCTTTTGAGAAAAGTATACAATGGAACATTCTAGATGTTTTCCAGATATATGATAAAAGACACAATTTTTGAAGAAAACTTCTAACAGTGAGCATCATACTAAATCAATTCAATCCAACCTCCTGTTATATAGTTTTTCAACGAGTTAAAAAAAAATATTTCTTTATGTCTTCAATTTAATTCACTTGCAAAGTGTTTTCCCAGACCATAGTGTGTCCTTGGCTGGGATACTGAAAAAACTGGAGCACTAACCTCCCAAAGGACCACTCTCAGTATGTACCTCATTCTTAGCATGCATATGTCTAGTAGCATTCATTAGACCCTTCCTACATCACTAATATTAACATGCCTTTCAACCCTTATACTAACCTAACCGTTTCTTTTTATTAACCACCTTTGGTAGTGGAGGCAACTAAGGCATAAAATTTATTTACCTACAGTCCCCACACTTGCAAGTCATAATTCCATCCCAGGCACTCTAAACTCTGCATCTGTTCACGATGCTATTCTGCATACTGACAGGAACTTGGGTACAAAGGCAATTATGAATCTTGTCCTTGTTGCAGTTAACTAATATTCCACTTCTGACTTCTAGACTGGAATGAAAATTGAGGTCCTGCCCTTAGTCTGCAGAATACTGGAAAATACTGTTTCTACTTATACAGACAGAGCACTCTCACTACCTTTCATAATACTAAAGAATGAGAGTTTTGGATTTTTCATCACCACCGAGGGACCTGGGATCAGCCTTCAGAACCAAATTCTGATGCTTTTTTATTTTTTCTTAATTTTTGTATTTTTCTTAATTTTTTATTTCTTAATTTTTTTTTTTTGAGAAATAGAAAATTTCATTTTTCTATTTCTCTTTGTGTCTTTTTGAGACAGGATCTCACTATGCAGCTCAGGTTGGCCTTGAACTCACTTTGTAGCCCAGGCTGGCCTTGAACTCATGGCGATCCTCCGGCCTCAGCCCCGAGTGCTGGGATTACAGCTGTGCACCACCATAGCTAGCAAAGAATCTTGTTAAGTCACCCAAACTGTATTCAAACTTGCAGTGCTAGGATTATAGGCACATGCCACCACACCCAGGTTTGATGCACTCTTGAAGTCTACTAGGTTTGGACTTGAGGCACCACCTTAGATATGACAGAAAAAGAATTGACAGGACATAGACTTCCAAAATAGCATAAACAAATCCTAAAATTTCAAGAGTTTTATATTCACAACAGAGTCAAAACATATCAAATTGTAAATTAAGATGTTTTCTGTTCCACACACAAACATAAAATCTATTTCCAGGACTTTCAATATCATTAGAAGAGCCAGACACTGTGTATTCTCTAAATTTATTTACAATTAATAAGTTAAAAAACAAAGTACAACTAAATTGTAAATCTTAATTATATGCACATAGACTGTCCAGGAAAACACTTCAGTTCCATTACAAACAACTGCTTTCTAATGCACTTAAGACAAAACAGTTTATCGAAAAAAATTTTAAAATCATGAATAAATGTTAGGTATGTATGTCCATTAAAAATCACCAATTTAAAGAGAACTGTGGCAACCCTTAAAACAACAAAAAAACTTGAGTTCAAAATTGTTGTAGTTTTGGATTCAAATATTTTTTATTGAAGAGTTTTCTGAAAAATAGTATTATCATTTGCACATAGCCAACCAAAAGTACCAGCCACCAACTTAAGTTACACTTGTCCAATAGGGATACTCAAACTTAGACAAAATAAATACACATCACAACAGCAACACTTTGCACCATCAACAATGAAGCTTGCCCTCAACAATCATGTCACTGGTTTTTATAACACAAAAATGAGTTGCTGGTTGTCAGAGAGGGTAAAAAGGACACTGGGAATCTCAAAAGGTTATCTGAGTTGTCACTCACCACGTTTAGGCATTCAAGTCAAAAATTAAATAAAAGAATACCAAGGTGATAAATTTCCTCCCAGCTTCCCACTCTACATGTGCCATATGAAATGTAAGAGAAGGCAAGAGAACAAATAAAGGTCATGAGACTTCTTTAAAAAGCTATACACAAGCTAAACTACAGACTTTTAGAGGACAGTAAGTAGATGCCTCATTATGAAGGCCACTATGCCAAGTTTCTTTTCACATTTGGCCCGAAGATACTCATAAAATACTTTTACTTGCCTATTAATATACTAATCCACTATGCTTCTTCACATTTTAGACGTTGTGACATAGGTTTTGCTAAAGAAAACTTGGCAAAAATAAAGATATTTTTACATCTTCACAAACTAGAAATGGCATAATTTTTAATAGTCCATGAACCACATAGAACTTAGGATGGGCAATCAGATTCAACGTGTAATCCGATAGCCCACAGAAGCTAAAGAAGCATTTATGTAAGTTCAAGTGCACCAAAGTAACAAGGCATAAGAGAACAAAATGTCAAGAACGTCACCTAAAATAAATGCATGACGTCACTGGTTGTTTTCAGTTGTGTTCTGAGGAGTTTTTCTCTCAGCTAAAACTATTTCAAAATCCTTTGCAGAACTATCTAGATAAGCTATATGTTGAAATTACATTCTACTATGGCCATTGGATTTGTTTTTTAATTATTATAAAACTATATACAATAGTGAAGTGGTACAAATACATTTTTTCAGATGCTAGTTAGCTATAAAAGTTAACAATATATTTTTGGGAAGAAAAGCCTTTGTTTCTGAATTACAATTGGTAATGGAAGCTAATAACCGAGAGTATATCTCCGCTTCCTATTACACAACTATAATTTAATACTCTCCATGTCCTAAGTAATTATTCTTTTTCTTACTCATTGACAGTGTTTGTAGCAATGTATTACCATTGAGTAGTAAATAAGACTCTGAGGCTTATTAGGAAACTGGCATAAAGTCAAATATATACGAATATATATCAGATTTTTACAAAACAAGAACACTGAAATTAGTCACAACACTGCTACTATGGACTATTAAACTTAAAATAATCATTTTAGAAAGCTATGCCATTTGAATTCTAGGAACACAAAAGTCAAAATTGCAACTCATCATTCTCCTAAGCAGCTGCCAAGGAGAGATAATCCTTAGTATGGAGGATTTCACATGTCAAGTTCCAGCCCAGCATGGATGGTTCCATGGCAGAATACTTAAATTTGAAATAACAGTGATACAAAAACACTTAACCCTTTAGGTATTGCAATAAAAGCTGGCTGTGGCACCACTGGCTAAAATCCGTTAAGTCTTGCTGCCACCAACAACCAAGGCACTTGGATAATCAGCTCCATACTGGGCCATATGCTATATACATACGTCTAAAAGTGTACAAAAAGGGTCAGTACTCTGTGTGGCTGGCCTGTGTGATTCCTGCGGCCTTCACCTGTCAAACAAAGACTGCAAACGTATTTACGAAAGATTAAAAAAGAAAATTCACACGACAAAAACTGTCAAGATGTTTATAAAGGCAATGAATATTAACTAGCCCAGGCATTTCTTGTTATCCAAAAACAAAAACAAAGAAATAAAAGAGATCCACTTTGCCCAAAATAACTTTAACCTGTTATTTGATACCAAGAAATGCCCCTACCCCCATAGATCATTACGTAACAGTTCCGGGAATTCTAATGGGTATTCTGTTTACCATCTTATTCACACTGTTGACACACATTGACCTCTCCTATATAACTTCCATTTTAAAATAAATTATCCTCCCTTAGCATCGCTGGATTTGTAGGTTAGACCAGGACATGAGGCCAAAGTACCTCCAAATTGGATTCCAGGCATTCCTGTAACCAATACCAGTTCTTCACAATTTACTCATTTTTTAAAATCACAAGCCGTGTGGTTTCAATGCACTTCAATTTTTATTCAATTAAAAAGAATTTAACAAGTCAACTTTTCCTAAACAAAACTTTATGTGAGCGTTCTACCATTTTCTTTTGGAGCTCAGTAAATAGAACACTAATTTTCAAAATAAAAATCTCCGGAACACTTTCTAAATATTTCAACAGTTGCACTTTGCATCTCTTTGTAATCGCTGAGCCCATGAAACTCAAAAAACGTACAGATCCTTGCATTACTAACAGTCATAAGCTTGAACCTCTTAAAAAACATCCTCGGTCAAAGCTTTGGAATCCAGTAAAAATTAGGAAAGCGGGTCGGATTCAGAATACCCTGAGCACAGACTAGTGCAACACCACAAAACATGTTCGATCTTCCGTCCGGAAAGAGGGGTGGCAGTGCGGCAGGGGGAGGGGAAGGGGGTAAAGAGCAAGCGAATCCTGGCTTTATTACACAAGCACGGAAAAAATTCCTTTGGAAAAGAACGACTTCTTCGGAGGACTTCCAGACCAGTGAGGTAGAGTCCAAAGGGAGAAACGGATCTGACCCCTAAGTCCTGGAGACGCGTCCAAGCGGGGATCGGAGGCGAGGGGCGCCCCGCGCGGGTCCAGCCGTGTCCTGGTCCGCGGCGTGCGGGGCGCGCGGAGAGCGCACCTGTCCCGCAGGCGGCCGCGTCCCGGGGCGCGGGCCAAGCGCCGGGAACTCCTCCGCGCGTAAAGTGCACTGGGGGACGCGGTCCCGGCCGGTTCTGTAAACACTCGACTGACACTTGTCCCTTCGGCGGCCGAAGCTCCGCCCAG
>NW_004955410.1:11192658-11214092 GCF_000276665.1 Chinchilla lanigera
GGGGCGCCTCTCGCGCCGCGCGTCTCTCGCTACTTTTCTCGCCCGGCCGCCGCCCCTCCCCCTCCGAGGGTGGAGGACGCCGCGGAGCTTGGGCCGCCCGGATCAAGATGGCGGCCGGCGCCCACCCCTGGGCTTTGTCATTGGACGGCGCCTCACCCCCAGGTTTCTCTTTCTTCTCCTCTCTCGCCTCCTTTCGCCCTCTGCCTTTCTTTAAATGGGCCTGCCTCAGGCCCCGCCCACCGCCGCCCCGGCTCCACCCATTGGGTGCTCTCAGAAGAGGGGCGGGGACTGGGGGGGGAGGCCAGTTCCTGGGAGAGAATGTTGGGGTGGGTGATGGTGGTGGTCTTGGACGCGAGTCAACAGTTGGGTGGGTGTGGGAGGGTGGCCATGTCTACAGTAGGAGGTGGATGGCGGCTCCATCTTGGGGAGTGAGTGGGTCTGTGGGTGTGCATGGAACTGGGAGATCTACCAGCCTGAGTAACAAAGGGAGACAGCCAAGGACCTGCTAGAGTCAGAGCCGGGGTTTAAGTCTACAGGGGTGTGCCTTTTACAGTTCCCTTCTAAATCCTCAGAGGCCCCTTTTGGCATCTTCGTTCAAAGCTCTTCTCTCTCTTGACCCCCAATCCATTGCAAGAAGTCAGTAAACACTCAGGTAATGTGGGTGGCATTGGAGAGAAAGGCTTCCTCCTGTCAGTGGAACCATCTTCCTATTGGAGAGACGCTTAATGAGGAAAGCAAAGCCTTTCATACTCCATGGAACTAAACACTCTTCGCTCAAGTGGATCAAACATCAATTACAACAAAGCAACTCTGCTTAAAGGAAATAGAATTATATTGAATATATAGTTCTGTTGGGGTACCCCCTCATATTTCGTTTGGTTTTTTAAAAGATGTCTATTTGTAGCACCATACCTATCATTAGAAAGCCTGCAGCATCACATATAGTCAACAGGCTCTGTTGGAAGGAGCACGTTTTTCAGGACGCCTGACCTTTTTGTGTTTGAGAGGATATTGTTTTGTCATCTTTTCTGCGTTCCATACTGAACTCAGTACCTGTGAGAGACTGGGCATTCAGTATGCCTGCTGAACGGAACAATGAAAAAGTGATGATTATTTGAAAAGGAGTAAGATAAAAGAAATGACGAAATTTCTTAGAAAAGGGTAGTTTTATGTTTTTGTAGTTGTGTTGCAGTTTTCTCATAACTCCTTTTTTTAAGGTGCCCCCCTCCCCCCCACCCCCGTGCTGGGGATCAAACCCTGGACCCGTGTACCAAGCAAACACTCTACCAGAGCTGTAGCTTTCTCTTAAATTTTTGAGGGCATAGGAAAAAATCCTGACACTTAGAACTTTGAAGTAGGCATGCAAATTTTACCCTATAATAAACTATACTTTTACAAAAGACAATAAAATACAGAATTTCTGTGATTTATATATAGTACTAACGGTTCCCTTGACTATTTGAATTTAAAGAGACCTAGTTCAATCGCTTTCTTTCTCAGATGAGGAATTTCGATCCAAAGTGATTCATTACTACACCTTATTGATGGCAGGATTGGGACTCAAGGTCTTCAGATCCTTAATCTAGGAATCTTTATACTAACTGGTAGTTTTTCAAATTATGCTGGTCTGTAATTCAGTGGGGTGACCAGGGAACAAAGCTGCACCCCTATTTGTATTTCTAACTGATGCATAATTGAGCAGTTTTTATCTGTCCTATATAAGACTTAGATAATATTTTGTTTGAACTAGATAACACTTTGTTTAGTTTCAATAAATACTAAAAAATAATTACAAAGTTACTTCTCTACACTAAAGTGTCCTCTCTACACAATGGATTTATTGGAAAAATTAAATTTCTGTGAACCAAAATCATGATAACTTTCTGCAAAGAAAATCATTTTCCTACAAAGCACAGATAATCAGAACAACATTATTGAGCTTCTTAGCAAATTTCCTAACTCGTTATAAAGAAATATTGAGGCAATTCTTTATATCATAATTAGTTGTCTTAGTAATTCTGAGAATAATGTGAAATTTGAATAACTTCCATAGGAATACTCCTGGATATTAACAGAAAATCTCACAGAGTAAGCCCAATAGAAAGCCAGGGGGACTTCACAGTAAAAGAAAAAGAGAAAATTAGGATAAATGTAGTTCTGGCTTCTTATAGTGCTATTCCCACAATGCCATGTTAATTATAATGTTATCAATTTTTTAGGTCTTTTGGCACATACATATGTACCAGGCATCTCTAGAGATGTATAGAATTAATTAATTTTAATTAAATATTTTTCAACAATTTTGATTCTAAGAAAACATAATATCTCAACAAATTGTCAAAACTTCAAAGAGTTTACTTATATTGCATCCTCAATGAATTTACCTTAAACATAATATTTTAATGAAATATCATTAGGAACCAGTATCCTGTTAAACTGCTTAAATCATTTTATAGTTTTAAATTTTGGTTCTTTTATCCTTTTACCATTGTTTCTTAATTTCTTCTTGATGTCTACCTTTGATTAGCTCACATAGTCTTATAAATCATTCCTTATCTATTCTAAGTGAGTAGAATTTGCACATAAAGGTGTTGTATTTCTTTGAGGTTCTGAAATATGAAGTTTATGGAAAGTTGACAAGTTAAGTTTTCCTTCCTGAGGAACGACAATAAATAATCCTCAATTTATTCCTTTACTCTCAAGAATAATTATGTCTGGTAGGTGACAGAGTAAGCATAAACAGAACTAGCTGCATGCTTCTATTTTCTGTATTTACAACTTACATTATCAAAAAATCATAATAATTGGACAGATTGAAAACAAAATATCCCTTAGCCACTCCAAATCTTTAATATCCCATTTCTATCAAATAATTTGCTTCTTCAATAGAAGCAAAACAAATTTAGTAGAGAGTATTGGATGAAAGTTGTCAAAAATATCTACTCTGGAATCAGACTTGAAATCATGTCTTTACAACAAAATATTTTGGGATCTTTTTAAATCTTTGTGAGTCAATATTCCCATCCACAAAAATAGATGTAACCTCTATTTCAATGGACTGTTTTGAGGATTAGATGAGATACTATTTATAAAACCTTTACTATAGTGCCTAGAACTTGGTTACAAAAGTTACAGCTATCTTTGTCTTACCTGATTTTGAGAATGTTTCTTGGTTTAACCAACATTTCAAACCTATTACAGGAAGTCTAGATATATAAATGCCTACACACATACTTTTGCTTGTTTATGACAGTGTCTTGCTATGACTATGTAGTTCAGGCTTGTCTTGACCTCTCTATGTAGGCAAGCATGGCCTCCAGATGATGGCAGTCCTCCTGCTTCAGCCTCCCCAAGTTGGGATCACAGCCATGTGCCACCAGCCCTGGCTGTAGATATTTTTATAAGTAATAGAATTGATGCAATGAAAACAAAAATGTTAGAGCTAAAAGGAATCTTAGCTATTATCTAATATAGCCCACATTCTGAATTGAGATGGGAATCCTGAGATCCTACAGATCTGCCCAAGGTCACAGAACTGGACAGTGGAAGACAACTAGAACTTAGTTCTCTGCTAGTCTGTAGGTGTTTCTACCCTTCTAAGTTTTGTGTTTAATCCAAGGACTTAACATTAATTTTTAGTTTAAGTGATATTGAAATGCAGCATGATACATCAAGAAAAAATTCAGTTTTTTCATTAGACCCATTCTAAAGCAATTTACATTATTTTACAAATATTATTTCAATATATGCTCTAATACTGCTTAATGTTAAAATATGTGAAGACCATGTAAACTGAGAGGATTAGACTTCTGCTTTCAAGAATACGGAATACATGTACTTTCTGTACTCCTCCTGCAAATTATAACTTAAAACTCTGGAGATTGCATATAAAATAAACATAAGAAGACTCTTAAAAAATGGAAAGAAGGCAGGTAGGCTTGTGATCTTAGATAACAGTGAGTTCCCTGGTTTCCTTTCCATCCTTTTCACCCAGAGCTGAAGTTGCTGAAGAAGACAACAACCCAGAAATGCTAACAGGTGTAAACTTAAATAGTTTTACCAGAATCTTGTTTTCTTAGCCATGGGATCAGGAAAGGGACAGTCTAGCAAGACAAAAACCTTTTAGAAAATAATTGCCCTCCTGCCACAAAATACCACAAATAAAAGATACAACTTCTGACCTTGCCAGGCTGTAACAAGGCACAACCGCATCTCTGCAGGGGTAGTATCAGAGGAGGCTAGATAAGAAATCAGAACTTTCATCCCTTCTAGGCAGTAAATAGGCAATCTCCACTCAAGATATCAGTGGAAATACTCCTACCCCTCCAGCCCTAGTAGGAAGTCCAAATTCCCATGCCCACACAACGCTAACTAAGAGCCCCTCACCTCACCTGGATCTCCTCAGAAGCAGAATTAGAAACCTGGATTCCTTGCTGGCGGTACTTAGACAGTTGGAACAGTGTTAGAGAAGACCAACTAAAATGTTTATGTAAGTTTCAGAGTCATAATTGAATACCCAAAATATCTGGGTTTCTATTGAAAACCACCAGAAAGGTCTCAAATTGAACGAAAAAAGATAATGTTTGCCAACACTGAGATGAAAAGGATATTAGAATTATATGGCAGTTTTCAAGTAATCATAAAAATACATCTACAAATAACTATTACTACCTTCCATTTTGGTATTAAGAGAAAAACTAGAAAGCTACAGCAAAGAAATAGAAAATCTCACAAAATAAATATGAGATATGGAGAAGAACCAAATGGAAATTTTAGAACTGAAAAATTTTAAAACCACCATTATAAAAAGGTTCAGAGGGTGGCTCAACAGTAGAATAGAGAGAACAGACAGAAAAATTTGTAATCTAAAGATACAATAATAAATATTATACAATATGAAAACAGAAAAATGAACAAAACATCAGGGATTTGTTGGACTATAAGATCTAATATTTGTGTCATTAGAATCCAAAGTCAGCCTGATTTACATAGTGAGACCCTGTCTCAAAAAAATAAAATAACAACAAAATGATTCCTTACTTACAAATGGAAAACAGTTCAAATGACATCAAATTTCTCATCAAAATCCAAGTATGTCAGAAGAAAATGGCTCAATATTTTTCATGTGCTGAAAGAGATGTGTCAACCCAAATTCCTATGTACTGTGAAAACATCCTTTAAGAGTATAAAAGAGATCAAGACATTGATCTCATGCAAACAAAATTTGTTGCCAAGAGCCATCCTCTAAAGAATAGCTAAAGGAAGTTGTGTAGACAGGAAACAATAAATGGGTTCTTAGAACATTGGGTAGAAGACAACACTGAAGGAAAAAATATATGCAAATCCTCTGTATTTTAAAAAAAATGATTTGATAGCTGATATGGACTGAATGTTTGTATTCCCACAAAATTCATATTTTGAAGCCCTAATCCCTATTGTGATTTAGCAAAGTAAAGGGACATAAAGGGAGATAAGGTTTCTAGATTTCACTAGAACTGGCAAAAATGACACCAGTAGACTGGTATAAATTATTTACATATAGAACAACAGAAAAACCTATATAAACAGATATACATACAAACTTTGTGGAGTAAAAAAAAAAAATTCTAAGAAACTTTTTTGGTAGATCCACAGAAAGGGAGAAAAAGAAAATAGAAAAATGAAAAACAGAGGAAATTTAAATTAAACTGAGTAGATAAATTATAAATAATGTGTTCCTCAATACTTATCTGTGAATGATTAGTCAGATTAGAAATTGTCCAGATGGGAAATAGGTCAAGAAATTGGCCAAATCTGAAATTACACAAGCCTAAAATTAACAAAAATTCTTCAGCAGTTGTTCTTTTTTGAAGGTTCAAGGGTGCATCTATGTCCTCAATTTTCCAATTTGTAAGACCTGTACATATTCCTTGGCCCAATGGTGCTTCCTCCATGCTGGGAGTCAGCAAAGTTACATCTCTGTGACCATTCTTAAGAGTTACATCTCCCTATGACTGTTCTTTTTAACTTCCTGCTGGTATTTTTAAAGCCCTTGTGAATAAACTGAGTCTACCAGACTGGTCCAGAATAATCTACCTATTTTAAATCATCTGCTTAAGAACAAAAATAAATAAATGAGTAATCTGATTAGCAACCTTCATTCCCTTTCAAGCCTTAATTCTCCTTTCTGGATAATTTAGCATGGTTGCATATTCCACAAATTAAGATATGAGTATCTTTAGGGGTGTCATTTTTTCTGCATACAGAATCACAACTTCAACTAGTAATAAAGCAAGTCTAATAAACAGATATTCCTCATTTCACAACTTAGTTCTGTTCCTTCAATTAGGCCATAAATGAATTGGTCACTAAATGAGCAATTGTGTGTAGTATGTACAATATTCAAAACAAAGAAATGGTCAAAGGAAACTCCAACTTGATGACTTTGCTTTTATTTGCATAACTCTTACATGCAGTACTGCATCATATAACAACATAAAACTACAGTACTGTATAATGCAATCAGCAAAAATTACAGTAGTGTATAAACAAGATCTGCTATACCAAAAAATAGACTTTGAGGATCTATAAACAGGATGTACAGAACTGTACACAAAAAAATAATAATGACAGATTGTAAGCTTTCGTGGCAGATCATAAGTCCAAACAGCACACCTTGGTCTTCAATCTGAACAGTCATTCAGCAGGTAGGTCATTGAATGAGTAAATATCTGAATATTGAATACTCGATCTATGTCAGACCCTGGGCTAAGCACTTCACTTCTTCCTCTTCATAACAAGTACTATTCTGTATGTTCCCTCTTACAAACAGGCAACATGGGAACTATTCTTTAACATCTACATATCTTTGGTCTTTCCCCCTTTTCCCCTTTCCAAATTTTACGCATCCTTTTGGCCACCTCCCCAAAGACATTGGTGCTGTTACTTTTTTGTTCTATGATGGCTGTAGATTTGCTTTTACCTCTCCTACTCCATGTTTTTCTGTCCTCATCCATACCCACACCTTAGTTTCATCCTAGTAAAATCACTGTTACTGAGGGGAAGGAGTTCTGTCAGTCGTGTCAGAGCAGAAGAAAAGTTGTGAGCCATCTAGGTTATAAACTTCACAGCAATGCTTTTTCTTATTCATCTTTGTATTTGTCATTGTAGGTATCACTGTCTTAATGTTTTCTCTGCATGTAGTACTTTATAACTTATTTATTTTTATCTTAAAGATAAAAGAACAAAAACAAAATAACAACAAAAAACTATAAAAATGATACAGAATCTCAGAACAAAATGATAGGAAATCAACAATGATAGTTGTACTACTTATTGTTATCTTCAAAGTAGTTGCTCAGATTACCAGATATAGGTATGCAAGATTGATCAAACAATTAAACATTACCTGTTCCTTATAATAACCCAATAGAAATTAGTAGTACAATTATGTTAGCTATCATATATATAAGTATAGATATACATCCTGTCTTTCTTTGCTACTTTATAATTTAAAAATATTTTATCTGATTTGATCCTTAAAGACTCAGGTTTTTGAAACAAGTCTTTTAATGTTGAAGATGACAGAATTGCTCTTGGCTATCTTTAAAACTTCACCCTTTGTATTTTCATCTTTTTTTGAATTTTAGTCTTGACTGACATGAGCAAGCAATGATTTAGTAAAGTACCATCATGCTCTAAAATTCTTTGAAGAAAAATACAGAAAATTAAGGATTTTTAAAAGATTAGAAAACATACAAACTAAATTATTACAAACCAATGGTTCTCATCCAGTTAGGAAGCCAAGCCATTGCAGTTGATGTGGTGCCCAGGGTCTGCAGCTGACTGCTCTTTCCAGTGTGGCAGGTGCCAGCGCATAAGAATACTGCCCATCTTCCAGGCAAGGGCTCCCACAGCCCTGGCTGCCTTTGGGCAGTGGCCACCGCATCCAGGCCTTGGCACGTAATTGCTGGAGAATTGTCTGGGAATAACATCTGGCATGACTAGGGAAAAGGAAAGGAGAAGTGATGGAGACCACTATGAAGCAGCCTTGAGCAGGACTTAAATTAATCAAATGGCTTTTCATTTTCACTTGTGAATCTGTCAAAGGCCTAGGCTCCTTGTCTAGAAATGGATGGCAGACTCATAGTATGTGAACCTCTGAGTCATTAATCCCTACTGAAGCCTGTAATGGCAGATGAAGCTGGAAAGCCTCAAAGGATAAGACAAGATCACAGCCAAGGATACCTGGATCTGTTCTCAACTAGATTAACACTATAGCCTCAGGCATCTCACTCCTGGGTGGATTAATTTAATCCTTATTAAGGGTTAATTTAATACCTAACTTGGAGAAGTCCTTGAGTGATTTTGCCCTTTTTGAGTATGCTCCTCCTTTCTTCTGATAACCAAATGAATATGGGCCACCCAGAGAAGGTCTTGGTCTTAGCCCTGAGAGAATCTCAAATTCTGTGAGAAGGGTTTGACCCTCCTGGAGCCCTGCAATCATTCCATTTGCCTCTTTTTATTTAGCCTTTGCCTTACACTCATTCATGAGATTGCAGACCTGATCAGCCCACAATAACTAAGTGATATTATTAACCTGATGGAGAAGTAGCTTAGAGCAAGTTTATGGTCCTCTGAAAGGGCCATGAAAGAACCTTAGAGTATGCCTTTTACCAAGTCTGTGCTGCCTTGGGCACTGAATGTTTGCCCAGTAGTCAACAGTGAACTCCTCCTACCAAAACAGGAAAAAACAAAAGCAAGACATTTTCCTCTTCACTTAGTTTCTTTTCTTAAAACCCCACCTCACACAAAAATTTGTCCCCACTTAGCCAAACTCACCTCCTTTGGTCATACACAAGGAGGGAGCTCCACAGAAGACTTTGCTAAAAGGCTTCTATTTTCTTCCTTATTATTGTAACCTTTTTTTTTTTTTTTATTGGGTTTTGTTGTGGTATTTTCATATAAGCATATAAAATATTTTTATTATATCCTTTCCCTTATTGCCATCTCTAACAGCCCCACCCCCTTCCCCTTGTTCCCTTCCTCTGGCCTAAGACTTTCCCTTCTACTTTCATGTCTTCTTTTTTTTAAGATTCCGCATATTAGGGAAAGCATGTGATACATACCTTTCTGGGTCTGGATTATTTAGTTTAATACGTTGATTTCCAGTTCTGTCCGTTTTCCTGCAAGTGACAGAATTTCATTCTTTGTAGCTAAATAATGCTCCATTTTATACATATTTTCTTTATCAATTTCTTTATCAATATGGATTCTTTATGATTCCATATTTTGCCTGTGGTGAATTGTACTGCAACTAACATAGATATGCAGGTATTTCATTAGTACACTGAATTTAATTTCTCAGTTATATTAAGAGTGGTACAGCTGGATCATGTGCTAGCTCTATTTTTAGCTTTTTCAGGATCCTTACTAGTGATTTCCACAGTGGCTGTACTAATTTACATTTTAACCAATAGTATAGGATTCTTCTCTCCCTGCATTCTCACCAGCATTTATTATTTTCTGTGTTCTGGATGATAGCCATTCTGACTGAGCTGAGGTGGCATCTCAATGTAGTTTTCATTTGCATTTCTCTGATGGCTAAAGATGTTAATTTTATTTCATATAATCATTGACCATTTGTACTTCTTCTTTTGAGATGTGTCTGTTTGTCTCCTTTTGATTGGATTATTTTTTTTTTGGAGTTTTTTTGACTTCTTTATATATTCCAATATTTATATATTCCAAGTATTAATCCTCTGTGGAAAGAGTAATTGAGAAAGACTTTCTCCTATTGTGTAAGCTGCCTCTTCACTCTGTTGTATCATTTGCTGTGCAGAAACTTTTAAATTTGGTGCAGCCCAGCACCTGCCTGGCAAGTGCAAGGTCATACGTTTGATTCCCAGTAAAATAAACAAATAAACAAACAAACAAACAAAACCTTAAATTTGGTGCAACCCCATTGCTAAGGCTTGCTATTATTTTCTGAGCTATTGGACTCCAGTTCCAAAAATCACTGTTTATTCCTACATGTTGAAGTGCTTCCTCAGTTTTCTTCTAACAGTTAGGTCTTTGGTCCTTTTACAGTTGTTTTTGGTATAGAACAAGAGATGAAAATCTAGCTTCAGTCTTCTACATGTTTTCCAATGACCATTTGTTAAAGAAGCTGTCATTTCTCTAACATATGTTTTTCGACCCTAGAATTAGATATCTGTAGCTGTGGGGGGTTATTTCTCTTCCCTCTATTTTGTGTCTTTAGTCTACATGTCTGCTTTTATGCAAGTACCATGCTGTTTTTGTTACTATGGGTCTGTAATGTATTTTGAAATTGGGAATTATGATACCTCCAGCGTTGTTTTCTTTTTTTTTTGCTTGGGATTCATTTGGCTACTTTGGGTCTTTCATGCTTTCATATGAATTTTTGCATTGTTTTTTCTACTTCTGTGAAAAATGTCATTGGTATTTTGATGGAAATTTATTTGAATCTATAGATCACTTTAGGTAATATGGCCATTTTAAACAATATTAATTCTGAAGATCCATGAACATGGGAGGTCTTTTCATAGTCTAGTGACATCTTCAATTTATTTATTCAGTGTTCAATAATTTTCACTATAGAAGTCTTTTATCTGCTTGGTTAGATTACTCTTGAATATTATTTTTTTAAGTATTGTGAATGGAATTGCTTTTCTGCTTTCTTTCTCAGTTCATTATTGGCATATAAAAATCTATTTATTTTATATGTTGATTTGATATCTTGCCATTTTACTGAATTTGTCAGATCTAAGTCTTTCAGTGGTGACTTTAGGGTCTTCTATGTGTGGGATCCCATATACTTCAAATTAGGATAATTTGACTTCTTCCTTTTTCTATTGTAGTTCTATCTTTCTCTTGCCAACTTGCTCTGGTTAAAATTTTAAGTACTATATTAAATAAAAGTGGTGAGAATGAACATTTTTGTCTCATTCCACATTTCAGAGGAAATGATTTGTTTTTTCTGTTCAGTGTGATGTTGATTTTGGGTCTGTTATACATAGCCTTTATTAAGTTGAGGTATGATCTTCCTATATCTAACTCCTTCAGGGTTTTATCATGAAAAAATATTGAATTTTGTCAAAGGATGTTTTTCTGCATCAATTGAAATGATCATGTAATTTTTTCCTTGATACTATTTGTGTAGTATATTATGTTTATTGATTTGCATATGTTAAATCATCTTTGTGTCCCTAGAATGAAACCAATTTAATCATGGCATATGATCATTTTGACATATTACTGTACTTGGTTGGCAAGTATTCCATTAAAGATTTTTTGCAACTATGTTCATGAAGAATATTTGCCTATATTTTTCTTTTGTTGTTGTGTCCTTATCCAGTTTTAGTATCAGAATGATATTGGCCTCATAGAATGAGTGTGGAAGTGTTCCTTCCCTTTCTATTTCATGGATTACTTTGAAGAACATTGGTGTTAGTTCTTCATAGGTTTGGTAAAATTCAGCAGCGAATGCCTGGTGCTGAGTTTTTGTGGAAGATTTTTTGTTACTGCTTCAATCTCATTGCTTGTTAGTGATCTGCTTAGGTTTTTTTTTTTTTATGTCCTCTTGCTCAATTTTGGTACAATACCTAATTGAGGTGTGTGTCCTCAAATTTATCAATTTCTCCAAGAGTCTCCAATTTATTGGAATGTAGGCTTTCAAAACAATCTCTAATGATCCTCTGGATTTTAGTTGTGTCTGCTGTAATACTCCTTTTTCTTTAATCTCTAACTGTATTTATTTGGGTCCTCCTCTCTTTTGGTTAACTTGGCTAAAAGTTCATGTGAATTTTTTGTTTCTTCTGATCAATTTTAGTTTAAGTCTGCTTTGTTAAATATGAATATAGATACTCTTGCTTGTTTTCAGGTTCCATTTGCATGGATTACTATCTTCTATCCTTCCACTTGCTAGGGAAGTATGTGTTTTGCAAAAAGCAGAGTTGAGCCTTAGTTATTTATTTGTGCGATTTGCTGGTCAGTGTTTTTTAGTAGGAGAATTAAGGCCCATTGCATTAAAGCTTACTCTTGAAAGGTATATGCTAATTAATTCCTGTCAGTTTGTTGTTTTTCTAATGTTTGAGTCTTTCCCAACTCTCAATTGTTTTTGTTTTGTTTTGTTTTGTTGTTATTTTAAAAATAAAAGGAGGAAAACATTGACAGACAGACAACCTTTTACAAAATAGCAAAAGAACAGTACAGACAATACAGAGTTACAAACAAAGTGGTAGGAAATTAACAATGCCTCTTGTATTACATATTGATATCCGCTTTGTTTCATCAGTGTAAAACCCAGCTCTCATTTGCTTATCTACTCTTCTTCTGTTTATAGGATTCCTTCTGCAGTGTTGGTTTAGTGGTCATGAATTTCTTTAACTTGTACTTATCTTGAAAGGTCTTCATTTCTCTTTCAGTTTTGCAAGATAACTTTCCTAGATAAAGTAATCTAGTTGAACAATTATTTTCTTTCAGGGCTTGAAAGAAAGCATCATTCCACTCTTTTGCCTTCCCTGGGCCTTCTCTGTTAAGAAATATGCACTTATTCTGATGAATTTGCCTTTATAAATGATTTAATATTTCTCTCTTGCAGCTTTCAATAATCTTTACTTGTTCTATACTCTTGGCATTTTAAGTATACTATGACAAGGAAAGTTCTTTTCTTGTTATGCCTGTGTGGGGTTCAAAATGCCTCCTGTACCTCAGTGTCCTTATCTTCTGTCTTGGTTACTTTTCTCTCCTTGCTGAGACAAAATACCGGGCACCCAAAATTAAGGACAGAAAGGTTTATTTAGCTTAAAGTTTGTGGAGGTTTCAGTCCATACTTGGCTGGCTCCCAGGCAGAAGGTAGCAAAGCAACAAGAGCAAAAAGGGGAATGGCAGCTGAACAGCAAAGCAGCCAGAGCAAAAGAGAGGAATCCCGGCCAACAGCCTCTTTCCCTCCCTTACACTGTAAACAGGCTACCTCCACCTAAGGGGCCTCTAGCTCTCACATAATCTCCATGCCCTCCTCTTGCACAGGCTCAGGATATATACAAAGTAAGCACCCTGGCTTCCTGCTGCGTCACTTAGCCAAACCTCTAGACTCCCCAAGTCGACACAATGTATCAACCATAACATCTTCCCTAAGATTTGGGACATTTTATTATTTTTCATTTAATATATTTTGTATGCCTTTAGTGTGTACCTTAGTGCCCTGTAAGGGGCTTATTTTATTGTTTAAAGCACTCAAAAAAAAATCATTATGATGTGAAAGGAGTAAATACTAAAGAAACAGGTGCTGATGCATTCTTTATTTGTGGTGATTTTTGTGTTACTTCCAACATGCTCTTTAGGCTCAGTTAATTAGCATGATCAATTATTTCCTAACAAAGCTACAAGCGTCCAACCATTGTATACTAGTTCTACTAATAAAATGTTGTACCTTTTTCATAGTCTTCAATTCATAAGCTTCTGTTTTACTGCTGTATAATAGGGCTTATTTTTACTATTTTACCAGTATTATAATCAATACTTAGCTCAACTCAGTGCAATATCTGAGGGATATGACATAATATCTGTTTTTTCTGTTTTTCAACTTTGGACTTGAGAATGAGAGATTGTGTTACTTGGATCATGTATAGCCCTTCTGCCACCATAAGACAGAATCTTAGGGATCAAATCCAAGCCAAGGAAGACATCGAAGACTAGAAAGAGTCCAGATCCTCACAACACATTGAACCATCAAATCCAACTTTAGACTGCCCACCTTCAGACACCTAGTTAAGAAATTAATAAAGGTCCTTAGGTTGCTTAAAATCAAACACACTCTGCAACAGACCCCCATGTGATTGTGATATGCACTCCACCACTCCAAGGATGTCCTGTGTCCCTATTGACTGCCAATGTTAGTTTGCCAAAATCATTTGAGATTTCAAAAATGTGTGTAAATTACCTTTTGAGAAATTCTTTCACATTCGAGTAGACACTCATGATAAATCATTTCTGTCTCAGACAATAAGTACTCAGTCTACAAAATATATTGTACAAAACCAAAAAGACCACAGGGTTATGTGATTTATGAAGTATTTTGATTTAAATTATTTAACTCCTATTTTTCAAGATTTGTAACTAATTTACTGAATGTATTTTCTGCACACTGTGATCAAGAAGATATTTCCACTGTCTCATCAACCTATGTTCACTCTTTTCTGGGGACTATGTGGTAGTGGCTCTGTGACTATTTCTTCCTATACAAGTGAGAAGGATCAAGTATCCTCTCCCATATCACTTTTTTTTCAGATTTTTTTTTAACCTTTCTTCTTAGCAAGGATTCTTCAAAATAATCAGATAGCACACTATTTCTAAATGGTAGTAATATTAATGTAAAATACATGTGTTATAAAAACAATAATATTGATAAAACATTACAGTAATATAAAATTTAAAACAAAAGTTTCACTTCCTGCTATCAATATTGAAGTATTTGTTTTCATGTTTTCTTGGTTCTTCCAATTTGATGTTGTCATAGATTTTCACTTAAAATAGAAACATTTCTCTATATTCTATATAATCTTAAGATATTAATTCTAGTACTCTATCACAAGGCAATATTTTTTCCATCTCAATGTTTAAATATAGTATTTGTGGAACATATAGGACATTAAGATGTTGTTTTCAGCTTTTGAAGATTAGGAATAATACTCAAAAGCACACATTTTTAACATATTCTTCTGTTTTTCATTACTTCCCTAAGATAAATTTTCTGGATCATAAATTTTAAAACTTTAAAATTATCAACATATATTGCCTTTCTTTTTGCAGTAGTGAGGATCGATCTCAGAGCCTTCTCACTGAACTGCATCCTCAACCTTTGTTTTATGCTATATTGATTTCTAAGCAAGTTTTACCAAATTACAGCATGAGCATATATATGCTGCACTTCAACCTTGTCTCTGTCTCCACTGGTCAGGTTTGCTAGTGTAGAGGAAAGCAAACTGAAAAGTAGGTTGAGTGTGGCTTTATTATACCTAAAATTTATTTTTTTAAAAAAACAAGTAGTAGGCTGGATTTGGTGTGTGACAGTAATGATCATATATATGAGAAGGATCAAGCATATAGGAGCATATATATGCTGCACTTCAACCTTGCCAGCACTGTTTTACATATATTAAACGTGGATACCACTAATTGTTATTCACTTACTAGAGGCAGTGAATATTTTATATTTCTTAACTGTTATTCAAGTTGTGCTTTCATGATTTCTCACCATCCTCTGGCTTTTTCAATGCTTTGATTTGTTATTTAGAGGAGATGATAGGTGTTTTGTATGATTTAATAGGCAAACATCAAATGTATATTTGCTATGGAGCAGTAAGAGAAGCTAATATCTCCTCCTGAACTATTTTAAACAGTGAACCAATTTTTTGAAAAGCAATTTCTTAGAAATTAATATGAAGTTTAAATCTAGGTCTAAAATCTCAATTATAGAAATGTAACTTGAGAGAACTATATTTTAATAGCAGCAGATGTTTAGAGGACCAGTTGGGCTCCAATTAGCAGGAAGTTTAATGAGCCCAGGGTAGGTGTCTACTGCCACAAAACTAATGTGATCTTATAGCTATATTAATAATTGCTCTACACCTTAAGCTGTTCCTGGGGTATTGGGTATAGTTCTGGGACATTTCCACAATGGAGTCTATCCTTAGGGCAATGACTAGGAAGATGAAGTGTCTCAACACTAGGTCATAGAAAGAATGAATAGATGGCTGAGCATGTTTTTCCTGAAGTAAAGAAGTTTCCTATAGGATTGCTATTAATGATATGCAAACATTTTAATCTTTGCTGTGCTTTCTGAGGTTCTAAACAGAGCAGCAACTAGCTATGGCCACTGTATAATTAGAAAAATGGACACTCATTAGGCAGCTAACCTAAAGGAAGTTTGCTCCTTTTTGCGTAAACAGAGTGTCACACTTTGGACCAGAGTATGGTGAGGGGAGTGAAGCAGTATTTCAGTCCTCGCTCATCCCCTTGGTTATGCACTTAAATTGTGTAATTTGTTCAACCATATGTAGTGGCCTTGGCTGTAAAGTTAACACATTGTTGTCATACACCAAATCCAGCCTATTACCTGTTTTGTTTTTTTTTTTTAAATAAATTTTAGGTGTAATAAAACCACACTCAACCTACTTTCCAGTTTGCTTTCCTCTACACTAGCAAACCTGACCAGTGGGGACAGAGACTGTATGGTCCACAAAGCTAAAACATTTACTGTCTATCCCTTTGCAGAAAAAGTTTGTCAATCCAGCACTATAGTGATTTTAATAATCTACTATCAGATGCTAGGAGTTGAAGTGACAATGGGGATTTAAAGGGTGAGTACTCGTTTTTAAAAAGCAAATTTTGGGAAAAAATTTTAACTTCCTAATTATTACACTATTTGTTTGCCTTTCAATCCTATGCCATTGTTAGAAAATGTATATATTAGAACACTTTCATTTATAAATAGCAGAAACTCACTTGGTTTTGATTAAATAAGAGAGAATTGGAAGGGTAGCTTGGTATCTCTGAAAATCCTGTGACAAATGTACAGCTGGGTCGGAAAAGCACACAAGCAAGTACTGAGCATTGTAAACAACTTAGAGTTCTGTAATTTCTATTTCCTAGTTTCGCTTCCCTCTGTGCATCTGCTATGGATTGAATACCATCCCCTCACAACTCATGAAAGAGCTTAATCCCCAAAGTATTATGTTAATGGTGTTAAGGAGGTGGAAACTTAATCCCACTATTGTATTTAGGGGCATTTGGGAAGTGATTAGATTATGAAAATTATTAAAGTTGATCCTATTACTGACTCCTGGAGGTTTTATAAGGAGAGGGAGGAATAGAGATGGAAATAGACACAATACAAGCATTCTCCTTCCGTGATGAGAGGCAGCCATAGGAGGCCCTTCCAAGAGCCTGTGTCCTGATGTTTGGACTTTGAACCTTCAGAACCATAAGCCAAAATAAACCCATTTTCCTTAAAAATAGCCTGCCTCTACTATTTCATTATAGGAATGAATAACTGACAAATACAGCATCTATTGTATGAATTTTTAAAGTTATATTATTAGTATTATTATAATTTTAAAATTCACTGTTATACAATGAAAACAACTCAGCCCCTGCCCACTCTATCAATTTTCCACTGTTTTTTATTTCCCAGAAGCAACCACTTTTAACTCTTCAAGCATTTCTTCTGTCCGTGTTTCTAAGTAACATGCCTATAGTGCTGTGTCTTCATTCCCCCATATTATTACTTATATATTTCTTACTATATGTAAATGATGAGAATTCTCCTTTGCTCTACCTCCTAATATATGTATGTCAAATATTTTGCTGAATCTGTATTTAGCATTTACATTGTTATAATCATGTAAATAAAGTAAAATTTCTGATAAAGTCTTTTTAAAATGGAAATATGTCATGCAGCTTTAGGGAGTTCCAAAAAGTATAAAGATCCAGAGGGTAGATGTTTATGATTACTTATCGTTATGCAATGCTAGCATATGTGAGGTAACCTTTAAGTGCTTATCAGGTGAATGTATGTCAATAAAAGTATTCAAGTAGATGTTGTATACTACTTCTAAGAAAACTACTATAGAGTGCATTGGATGAGATCTCAGGTTAAATAAATCTTTAATTTTTGTAGTTCTATGATCTACCAAAACTCATGGCTTTAGCTGCCATGTATATTCTGACACATCCTCAGAAAGACTGTCATATTTAACTTTGGGTCTACAATCAAATGTAGTACATAAAGAACAGATTGCCACACATCTTTGATAAATGAATTAAGGAAGGAGTTGCCTCTTTTGTATTGCTAGTCAATTCTCTGTAGACATCTTGGTGCCACTTTCCTTTGGGGTCTATTTTTAAATTGTTCTTACTCTTCCTCTTCACCAGCATAAATAGTCTGCATTGAGTGGTGACTCTCTTACCTGCATTAAAATAAGTATTTTCTAGCTGAATCAACCATTCTGCACTATATCTTTTGTGATTGACTAAGTCTGGGAGGAGGGTATAAACAGATATGTTTGTCTTCACTTGAATGGGAAAGGCTGTGTCTTCTATTTTCTTGAATTCCCTGGTTTCCTACACAATGCCATCCCATGAATATATTTACACATTTATTGGCTGATTTTGTCAATCTCAAAGTAAAATATAGGTGAGATCCACTTCATGAAAATCTAGTATATTAAAATGGAGTCTTTAAGAACTGAAAGCTGGGAAACATTGTGTCATAAAATTGTTTTTGATAAAATAATTCATAATGATATATACAATTCATATTTCAGTAGAGCCACAAGTTTTAGGGACATATGTAGTACAAAGTGAAGCATATCTAGAATAACAGATGGCCTAAGCATCTGCTTATGACAGTACATAGCAGGACATATAAGCAATGAGACTGTGTATTGTGAAAAAATGTGGAAATAAATATTTCTTACCAAAAAGCACTAAAAGTAGTCATCATTGGTGAAGACCAGAATCCTACTACATTTCTTTACTCTGTTTTTAGTAATTTAGTATTATTTTGACTTACACCACCGACAGTAGTAAGTAGAATAAGGAGCATTGCACCCTTTCCAGTGTTCCAATTTCAAAATGACATTTGAAGCTCTTGCATGTGTGGGTGCTGTACACACATTTTCCAGCATAAAAATATTTATTAATCATTCACTCTTTCCAAGGTGACAAAGACTGAGGAAAATTCTAATTTAGATTTGAGATAGTTTTGCTTCTATCTATTGAGATGCCATATGTATCTATACAAACGCATGATTTTTTTATAACAGGCTAGTTGTTCAGAAAAAAAAACTAGGCGTGGTATAGGAGATGGAATTTTTGTAGAAGCCAATAAAATAATGGTTTTATAATTACCTAAGATGCATACCAACTTAAATTTACAAGAGTATTAGCTTGGCCTGTAGCATCTTTGTGATAATTATTATTTCTGGGACTTTATATTCTAATTACTCTCTCACTTTACTTTGCATTCACTGAAACTATTGTTATTTACTATATTAATTTCTGTCATGGTATAAAGTGAAAGAGTGGAAAGGATGTTATCTTTTACTCAGTAGTGCGAACCTCTGAGTAGAAAGTCTTACCACCTTAGTTTAAATAATATATCATAAAAATCAAGGAAAGATGGTAAAAAAATTATCTGGATTTTGAGTTAGAGGATTGGTCTATGAATGAAAGAACATAAATTTTCCTAGCATTTTTATAAAAGAAATTCCTGCTTTCAGATAGGATTTTTGGCCTTTGTCAGGAGTTGAAAACCCATAGAAGTGTTTTGTTTGAATTTGCACAGAATTTCAATAATTATGAAAGTTTATAAGAAACTATAAGTCTCTAGTCATTTTCAAAAAACTATTGCTCCTCCTTAAGCTCCACGAAATTTCAAAGCTCTCAGAGCTTGTGGTCTTAATACTGATGTTATGGATATGTATACACACACACACACACACACACACACACACACACACACACACAAACACACATACACATACACACTACTTTATGGCTTTGAGTAACTTCAAAGAACTGAAGCTACATTTAGGCACTTCGAGGAAAAAAGTTATATATAGAAAATAATACTTTTATACTGTCCAATGGATATCCCAGTTTCATGCTGATGTCTAGCATATTTTTTTCTTTTACTCATTCATCTTGAAACAGGTCTTCTGGTGTTTGTTTGCTTAGGGGTTTGGTTGTTTGATCATTTGTTTTTTTGAGACAAGGTCTCACTCTGTAACTTAGGCTGGTCTTGAACTCACTATGTAGTGCAGGCTGGCCTCAAACTCATGGCAGTCTTCCAGTACCAGCCTCCCACATGCTGGGATTGCAAGCATGTGCTACTATGCATGGCTGTTTCTTTGGGTTTTGTTTTCACTTGCTTGCGAAAAAATTTGGCCAATCCAAGTACTGTAAAGGTCTCCTTTAAAAAAAGAAAGACAGACTGAATGGAAAAAACATTCTTTTGCTAGGATAGCAAGGGGAATATATTAAGTAAAATGATTAATTAATGTTAGAAATTATGTTACTACATAACATAATTTAAAGAACGGGATACAATTCTTGAATTCCCAGAGGACTTCTGTAATCCATTGTAAATATCAGGGCTCACTTTGAACATCCAGAAATCCAATGTACAATCATAATGACAGTGGTGCATTCTTGTCCAATTTTGTGGTTAATATGTCTACAACAAACAATCTGAAGACTAATTAGTACATATTTTTCTTCAATATGTTGTAAATGCTAAAAAATAAGCATTAGTACCCACCTGAAGCGAATGGAATTATAATATAAAGGTAATTCTGTCATTTAGCTTCAGTAAGACTATTAGTACTACTCTATATGTAACCTCTTTTATGTATACCTTCATTTTAGATGTTAATACATCACTAGTAGTTGATCAGTAGTTGGACATGTTTCTCTTTCTTCAAAGTTTGAAGTCTTAAATCAAATCCAATTTCCTTTGAATCCCCAGCTCTTAATAGAGTACTTCATATTTATATGTACAGTACAAATTTTTGAATGAATATATTGATTCACTAGCTATGTAACAGGTAACTTCTGGGATACTTGCTATTATTATGCAAATATTGAAGTTTTTAAAACTTAGATCTAAAACAATCTAAATGATCTCTTAGTTTCAAGACTATCTCTTTTCTCTCCATTTCTACCTCCATCTCTGTGTGTGTGTGTGCATGTGTGTGTGTATGTGTGTGTGTGTGTGTGTATGCTCCCTACTATTGGAGACCCCTAGAGTGAGCCTAGTAAAAGAGTTTAGCAAATTTGTTGTTGGTTCCATCTGCATGATTACTTGGAGTTTGGCATCCTCTAGGCAAGAATAAACAAATTTTCTGAGAAATTAGAGCATGTATAATCAAATCATGAGCTCTAGAATGGAAATGCAGGTTGGGGAAAGAGCCAAGTCTAGAAACTGTTCTTTAGGGACTAGAATAGCAACTCCTCTACTAATAGAGGTTATCTTTAAGTCTGTGATTTTGTCATAAGTCTCTCCAGTTTTAACTATAAGATGGAGGGTTTGGTGGCTCTGAAGGACAATTTTAGCCAAAGAATTTAAAGATTCTTGTTGAGCTTTTATACAAGTTACTATAGCTTTTCTTAATGACCTATAATAGTGCTTAGCTATTGGTGTAGCTGGAAATTGCCAGAAAGGCTCAGTAATTGGTACCCATTTTTATATCTAGCTTTTTACTATGGCATTGTTTTTATACATCTTTTGGTTATAATTTTCTGCTGGATGTTTAAACCAAATTAAAGTAAGATCAGGGGCTGGGGATTTAGCTCAGCGGCAAAGCGCCTGCCTGGCAAGCGCAAGGTTGTGAGTTTGGTTCCCGGTACCAGAGAAAAAAACAAAACAAAAC
>NW_004955410.1:11214192-11250538 GCF_000276665.1 Chinchilla lanigera
AACAACCAATGAAGTCCTTCTTCCCAGCGGAAACCTCCCGAACCTGGTCTTTACCTGCAGGATTTCTATTAGCCTTCTGGTCTTCGGAGCTCTGATCAAAATCTTCCAGACAGAACACCCGAAGGTGTTCTAGCGCTTCTCTTTCAGGCGACATCTCTGAACCTTTCCAAACACTTCCCACAAGCCATTTCCAAAGGCTCTTGAACCACATGGTCAGGTATAGTCACAGCAACAACCCCACTCCTCTGGTACCAAATTCTGTCTTGGTTACTTTTCTCTCATTGCTGATACAAAATACTTGGCACCCAAAATGAAGGAAGGAAAGGTTTATTTAACTTAAAGTTTGTGGAGGTTTCAGTCCATACTTGGCTGGCTCCCAGGCAGGAGATAGCAAAGCAATAAGAGCAAAAAGGGGAATGGCAGCTGAACAGAGCAGCCAGAGCAAAAGAGAGGAATCCTGGCCAGCAGCCTCTTTCCCTCCCTTACACTGTAAACAGGCTACCTCCACCTAAGGGGCCTGTAGCTCTCACATAATCTCCAGGCCCTCCTCTTGCACAGGCTCAGGATATATACAAAGTAAGCACCCTGGCTTTCTGCTGAGTCACTTAGCCAAACCTCTAGACTCCCCAAGTCGACACAATGTATCAACCATAACATCTTCCCTAAGATTTGGGACATTTTATTATTTTTCATTTAATATATTTTGTATGCCTTTAGTGTGTACCTTAGTGCCCTGTAAGGGGCTTATTTTATTGTTTAAAGCACTCAAAAAAAAATCATTATGATGTGAAAGGAGTAAATACTAAAGAAACAGGTGCTGATGCATTCTTTATTTGTGGTGATTTTTGTGTTACTTCCAACATGCTCTTTAGGCTCAGTTAATTAGCATGATCAATTATTTCCTAACAAAGCTACAAGCGTCCAACCATTGTATACTAGTTCTACTAATAAAATGTTGTACCTTTTTCATAGTCTTCAATTCATAAGCTTCTGTTTTACTGCTGTATAATAGGGCTTATTTTTACTATTTTACCAGTATTATAATCAATACTTAGCTCAACTCAGTGCAATATCTGAGGGATATGACATAATATCTGTTTTTTCTGTTTTTCAACTTTGGACTTGAGAATGAGAGATTGTGTTACTTGGATCATGTATAGCCCTTCTGCCACCATAAGACAGAATCTTAGGGATCAAATCCAAGCCAAGGAAGACATCGAAGACTAGAAAGAGTCCAGATCCTCACAACACATTGAACCATCAAATCCAACTTTAGACTGCCCACCTTCAGACACCTAGTTAAGAAATTAATAAAGGTCCTTAGGTTGCTTAAAATCAAACACACTCTGCAACAGACCCCCATGTGATTGTGATATGCACTCCACCACTCCAAGGATGTCCTGTGTCCCTATTGACTGCCAATGTTAGTTTGCCAAAATCATTTGAGATTTCAAAAATGTGTGTAAATTACCTTTTGAGAAATTCTTTCACATTCGAGTAGACACTCATGATAAATCATTTCTGTCTCAGACAATAAGTACTCAGTCTACAAAATATATTGTACAAAACCAAAAAGACCACAGGGTTATGTGATTTATGAAGTATTTTGATTTAAATTATTTAACTCCTATTTTTCAAGATTTGTAACTAATTTACTGAATGTATTTTCTGCACACTGTGATCAAGAAGATATTTCCACTGTCTCATCAACCTATGTTCACTCTTTTCTGGGGACTATGTGGTAGTGGCTCTGTGACTATTTCTTCCTATACAAGTGAGAAGGATCAAGTATCCTCTCCCATATCACTTTTTTTTCAGATTTTTTTTTAACCTTTCTTCTTAGCAAGGATTCTTCAAAATAATCAGATAGCACACTATTTCTAAATGGTAGTAATATTAATGTAAAATACATGTGTTATAAAAACAATAATATTGATAAAACATTACAGTAATATAAAATTTAAAACAAAAGTTTCACTTCCTGCTATCAATATTGAAGTATTTGTTTTCATGTTTTCTTGGTTCTTCCAATTTGATGTTGTCATAGATTTTCACTTAAAATAGAAACATTTCTCTATATTCTATATAATCTTAAGATATTAATTCTAGTACTCTATCACAAGGCAATATTTTTTCCATCTCAATGTTTAAATATAGTATTTGTGGAACATATAGGACATTAAGATGTTGTTTTCAGCTTTTGAAGATTAGGAATAATACTCAAAAGCACACATTTTTAACATATTCTTCTGTTTTTCATTACTTCCCTAAGATAAATTTTCTGGATCATAAATTTTAAAACTTTAAAATTATCAACATATATTGCCTTTCTTTTTGCAGTAGTGAGGATCGATCTCAGAGCCTTCTCACTGAACTGCATCCTCAACCTTTGTTTTATGCTATATTGATTTCTAAGCAAGTTTTACCAAATTACAGCATGAGCATATATATGCTGCACTTCAACCTTGTCTCTGTCTCCACTGGTCAGGTTTGCTAGTGTAGAGGAAAGCAAACTGAAAAGTAGGTTGAGTGTGGCTTTATTATACCTAAAATTTATTTTTTTAAAAAAACAAGTAGTAGGCTGGATTTGGTGTGTGACAGTAATGATCATATATATGAGAAGGATCAAGCATATAGGAGCATATATATGCTGCACTTCAACCTTGCCAGCACTGTTTTACATATATTAAACGTGGATACCACTAATTGTTATTCACTTACTAGAGGCAGTGAATATTTTATATTTCTTAACTGTTATTCAAGTTGTGCTTTCATGATTTCTCACCATCCTCTGGCTTTTTCAATGCTTTGATTTGTTATTTAGAGGAGATGATAGGTGTTTTGTATGATTTAATAGGCAAACATCAAATGTATATTTGCTATGGAGCAGTAAGAGAAGCTAATATCTCCTCCTGAACTATTTTAAACAGTGAACCAATTTTTTGAAAAGCAATTTCTTAGAAATTAATATGAAGTTTAAATCTAGGTCTAAAATCTCAATTATAGAAATGTAACTTGAGAGAACTATATTTTAATAGCAGCAGATGTTTAGAGGACCAGTTGGGCTCCAATTAGCAGGAAGTTTAATGAGCCCAGGGTAGGTGTCTACTGCCACAAAACTAATGTGATCTTATAGCTATATTAATAATTGCTCTACACCTTAAGCTGTTCCTGGGGTATTGGGTATAGTTCTGGGACATTTCCACAATGGAGTCTATCCTTAGGGCAATGACTAGGAAGATGAAGTGTCTCAACACTAGGTCATAGAAAGAATGAATAGATGGCTGAGCATGTTTTTCCTGAAGTAAAGAAGTTTCCTATAGGATTGCTATTAATGATATGCAAACATTTTAATCTTTGCTGTGCTTTCTGAGGTTCTAAACAGAGCAGCAACTAGCTATGGCCACTGTATAATTAGAAAAATGGACACTCATTAGGCAGCTAACCTAAAGGAAGTTTGCTCCTTTTTGCGTAAACAGAGTGTCACACTTTGGACCAGAGTATGGTGAGGGGAGTGAAGCAGTATTTCAGTCCTCGCTCATCCCCTTGGTTATGCACTTAAATTGTGTAATTTGTTCAACCATATGTAGTGGCCTTGGCTGTAAAGTTAACACATTGTTGTCATACACCAAATCCAGCCTATTACCTGTTTTGTTTTTTTTTTTTAAATAAATTTTAGGTGTAATAAAACCACACTCAACCTACTTTCCAGTTTGCTTTCCTCTACACTAGCAAACCTGACCAGTGGGGACAGAGACTGTATGGTCCACAAAGCTAAAACATTTACTGTCTATCCCTTTGCAGAAAAAGTTTGTCAATCCAGCACTATAGTGATTTTAATAATCTACTATCAGATGCTAGGAGTTGAAGTGACAATGGGGATTTAAAGGGTGAGTACTCGTTTTTAAAAAGCAAATTTTGGGAAAAAATTTTAACTTCCTAATTATTACACTATTTGTTTGCCTTTCAATCCTATGCCATTGTTAGAAAATGTATATATTAGAACACTTTCATTTATAAATAGCAGAAACTCACTTGGTTTTGATTAAATAAGAGAGAATTGGAAGGGTAGCTTGGTATCTCTGAAAATCCTGTGACAAATGTACAGCTGGGTCGGAAAAGCACACAAGCAAGTACTGAGCATTGTAAACAACTTAGAGTTCTGTAATTTCTATTTCCTAGTTTCGCTTCCCTCTGTGCATCTGCTATGGATTGAATACCATCCCCTCACAACTCATGAAAGAGCTTAATCCCCAAAGTATTATGTTAATGGTGTTAAGGAGGTGGAAACTTAATCCCACTATTGTATTTAGGGGCATTTGGGAAGTGATTAGATTATGAAAATTATTAAAGTTGATCCTATTACTGACTCCTGGAGGTTTTATAAGGAGAGGGAGGAATAGAGATGGAAATAGACACAATACAAGCATTCTCCTTCCGTGATGAGAGGCAGCCATAGGAGGCCCTTCCAAGAGCCTGTGTCCTGATGTTTGGACTTTGAACCTTCAGAACCATAAGCCAAAATAAACCCATTTTCCTTAAAAATAGCCTGCCTCTACTATTTCATTATAGGAATGAATAACTGACAAATACAGCATCTATTGTATGAATTTTTAAAGTTATATTATTAGTATTATTATAATTTTAAAATTCACTGTTATACAATGAAAACAACTCAGCCCCTGCCCACTCTATCAATTTTCCACTGTTTTTTATTTCCCAGAAGCAACCACTTTTAACTCTTCAAGCATTTCTTCTGTCCGTGTTTCTAAGTAACATGCCTATAGTGCTGTGTCTTCATTCCCCCATATTATTACTTATATATTTCTTACTATATGTAAATGATGAGAATTCTCCTTTGCTCTACCTCCTAATATATGTATGTCAAATATTTTGCTGAATCTGTATTTAGCATTTACATTGTTATAATCATGTAAATAAAGTAAAATTTCTGATAAAGTCTTTTTAAAATGGAAATATGTCATGCAGCTTTAGGGAGTTCCAAAAAGTATAAAGATCCAGAGGGTAGATGTTTATGATTACTTATCGTTATGCAATGCTAGCATATGTGAGGTAACCTTTAAGTGCTTATCAGGTGAATGTATGTCAATAAAAGTATTCAAGTAGATGTTGTATACTACTTCTAAGAAAACTACTATAGAGTGCATTGGATGAGATCTCAGGTTAAATAAATCTTTAATTTTTGTAGTTCTATGATCTACCAAAACTCATGGCTTTAGCTGCCATGTATATTCTGACACATCCTCAGAAAGACTGTCATATTTAACTTTGGGTCTACAATCAAATGTAGTACATAAAGAACAGATTGCCACACATCTTTGATAAATGAATTAAGGAAGGAGTTGCCTCTTTTGTATTGCTAGTCAATTCTCTGTAGACATCTTGGTGCCACTTTCCTTTGGGGTCTATTTTTAAATTGTTCTTACTCTTCCTCTTCACCAGCATAAATAGTCTGCATTGAGTGGTGACTCTCTTACCTGCATTAAAATAAGTATTTTCTAGCTGAATCAACCATTCTGCACTATATCTTTTGTGATTGACTAAGTCTGGGAGGAGGGTATAAACAGATATGTTTGTCTTCACTTGAATGGGAAAGGCTGTGTCTTCTATTTTCTTGAATTCCCTGGTTTCCTACACAATGCCATCCCATGAATATATTTACACATTTATTGGCTGATTTTGTCAATCTCAAAGTAAAATATAGGTGAGATCCACTTCATGAAAATCTAGTATATTAAAATGGAGTCTTTAAGAACTGAAAGCTGGGAAACATTGTGTCATAAAATTGTTTTTGATAAAATAATTCATAATGATATATACAATTCATATTTCAGTAGAGCCACAAGTTTTAGGGACATATGTAGTACAAAGTGAAGCATATCTAGAATAACAGATGGCCTAAGCATCTGCTTATGACAGTACATAGCAGGACATATAAGCAATGAGACTGTGTATTGTGAAAAAATGTGGAAATAAATATTTCTTACCAAAAAGCACTAAAAGTAGTCATCATTGGTGAAGACCAGAATCCTACTACATTTCTTTACTCTGTTTTTAGTAATTTAGTATTATTTTGACTTACACCACCGACAGTAGTAAGTAGAATAAGGAGCATTGCACCCTTTCCAGTGTTCCAATTTCAAAATGACATTTGAAGCTCTTGCATGTGTGGGTGCTGTACACACATTTTCCAGCATAAAAATATTTATTAATCATTCACTCTTTCCAAGGTGACAAAGACTGAGGAAAATTCTAATTTAGATTTGAGATAGTTTTGCTTCTATCTATTGAGATGCCATATGTATCTATACAAACGCATGATTTTTTTATAACAGGCTAGTTGTTCAGAAAAAAAAACTAGGCGTGGTATAGGAGATGGAATTTTTGTAGAAGCCAATAAAATAATGGTTTTATAATTACCTAAGATGCATACCAACTTAAATTTACAAGAGTATTAGCTTGGCCTGTAGCATCTTTGTGATAATTATTATTTCTGGGACTTTATATTCTAATTACTCTCTCACTTTACTTTGCATTCACTGAAACTATTGTTATTTACTATATTAATTTCTGTCATGGTATAAAGTGAAAGAGTGGAAAGGATGTTATCTTTTACTCAGTAGTGCGAACCTCTGAGTAGAAAGTCTTACCACCTTAGTTTAAATAATATATCATAAAAATCAAGGAAAGATGGTAAAAAAATTATCTGGATTTTGAGTTAGAGGATTGGTCTATGAATGAAAGAACATAAATTTTCCTAGCATTTTTATAAAAGAAATTCCTGCTTTCAGATAGGATTTTTGGCCTTTGTCAGGAGTTGAAAACCCATAGAAGTGTTTTGTTTGAATTTGCACAGAATTTCAATAATTATGAAAGTTTATAAGAAACTATAAGTCTCTAGTCATTTTCAAAAAACTATTGCTCCTCCTTAAGCTCCACGAAATTTCAAAGCTCTCAGAGCTTGTGGTCTTAATACTGATGTTATGGATATGTATACACACACACACACACACACACACACACACACACACACACACAAACACACATACACATACACACTACTTTATGGCTTTGAGTAACTTCAAAGAACTGAAGCTACATTTAGGCACTTCGAGGAAAAAAGTTATATATAGAAAATAATACTTTTATACTGTCCAATGGATATCCCAGTTTCATGCTGATGTCTAGCATATTTTTTTCTTTTACTCATTCATCTTGAAACAGGTCTTCTGGTGTTTGTTTGCTTAGGGGTTTGGTTGTTTGATCATTTGTTTTTTTGAGACAAGGTCTCACTCTGTAACTTAGGCTGGTCTTGAACTCACTATGTAGTGCAGGCTGGCCTCAAACTCATGGCAGTCTTCCAGTACCAGCCTCCCACATGCTGGGATTGCAAGCATGTGCTACTATGCATGGCTGTTTCTTTGGGTTTTGTTTTCACTTGCTTGCGAAAAAATTTGGCCAATCCAAGTACTGTAAAGGTCTCCTTTAAAAAAAGAAAGACAGACTGAATGGAAAAAACATTCTTTTGCTAGGATAGCAAGGGGAATATATTAAGTAAAATGATTAATTAATGTTAGAAATTATGTTACTACATAACATAATTTAAAGAACGGGATACAATTCTTGAATTCCCAGAGGACTTCTGTAATCCATTGTAAATATCAGGGCTCACTTTGAACATCCAGAAATCCAATGTACAATCATAATGACAGTGGTGCATTCTTGTCCAATTTTGTGGTTAATATGTCTACAACAAACAATCTGAAGACTAATTAGTACATATTTTTCTTCAATATGTTGTAAATGCTAAAAAATAAGCATTAGTACCCACCTGAAGCGAATGGAATTATAATATAAAGGTAATTCTGTCATTTAGCTTCAGTAAGACTATTAGTACTACTCTATATGTAACCTCTTTTATGTATACCTTCATTTTAGATGTTAATACATCACTAGTAGTTGATCAGTAGTTGGACATGTTTCTCTTTCTTCAAAGTTTGAAGTCTTAAATCAAATCCAATTTCCTTTGAATCCCCAGCTCTTAATAGAGTACTTCATATTTATATGTACAGTACAAATTTTTGAATGAATATATTGATTCACTAGCTATGTAACAGGTAACTTCTGGGATACTTGCTATTATTATGCAAATATTGAAGTTTTTAAAACTTAGATCTAAAACAATCTAAATGATCTCTTAGTTTCAAGACTATCTCTTTTCTCTCCATTTCTACCTCCATCTCTGTGTGTGTGTGTGTGCATGTGTGTGTGTATGTGCGTGTGTGTGTGTGTGTGTGTGTGTATGCTCCCTACTATTGGAGACCCCTAGAGTGAGCCTAGTAAAAGAGTTTAGCAAATTTGTTGTTGGTTCCATCTGCATGATTACTTGGAGTTTGGCATCCTCTAGGCAAGAATAAACAAATTTTCTGAGAAATTAGAGCATGTATAATCAAATCATGAGCTCTAGAATGGAAATGCAGGTTGGGGAAAGAGCCAAGTCTAGAAACTGTTCTTTAGGGACTAGAATAGCAACTCCTCTACTAATAGAGGTTATCTTTAAGTCTGTGATTTTGTCATAAGTCTCTCCAGTTTTAACTATAAGATGGAGGGTTTGGTGGCTCTGAAGGACAATTTTAGCCAAAGAATTTAAAGATTCTTGTTGAGCTTTTATACAAGTTACTATAGCTTTTCTTAATGACCTATAATAGTGCTTAGCTATTGGTGTAGCTGGAAATTGCCAGAAAGGCTCAGTAATTGGTACCCATTTTTATATCTAGCTTTTTACTATGGCATTGTTTTTATACATCTTTTGGTTATAATTTTCTGCTGGATGTTTAAACCAAATTAAAGTAAGATCAGGGGCTGGGGATTTAGCTCAGCGGCAAAGCGCCTGCCTGGCAAGCGCAAGGTTGTGAGTTTGGTTCCCGGTACCAGAGAAAAAAACAAAACAAAACAAAACAAAAAAAATTAAAGTAAGATCTGTTAATTAAAATTAACCTCTTGTTGTCTATCAAGGTCAGTTAAATCTCTTGAGGCATTACCTTGGAACCATGTATAGAGCTCCTCTGTCAGTGTCAGCCATCAAGATGAATCAAGGCCTTTGCTTGACCACTTGCTTGCTATGAAGGCATGGGAGATATTTTCCCTGTAGTGACCCTCCTTTGTTTTTTGTTTTTGTTTTTTGTTTTTTGGTACTGGGAATTGAACTCACAACCTCACGCTTGCCAGGCAGGCACTGTGCCTTTGAGCTATATCTCTGGCCCTCGTGACCCTCCTTTGGCACACTGCTGTATTCCCATTCACTGACGTTTAGCAATTCCCTTGCTCAGGAGGTTGTGTAACTCACCAGAGTTATAGAATGTCACAGAAAAAGTTCCCTCATGTCCTGGATCTTCACTGACCTTAGAGGGCCAGGGCCAAAATATTGGCTGTACTCTTAGCCAAGTTACCTTTCTAGCTTTGGTCTCCAAACATCAATTGTTGACTATCCAGAAGAAAAGATCAGTGACATTAATATTGTAGATGGGGCAATGAGCTTAACTGTTAAAAACTCACCTAAAGAGCAAGCACCTGAAATACAAAGTATGGAGAGAGGACTGTTATTCTTTACCAACCATGGTTGTTTTAGTATTTGAATTCCTGCAGAATGTTAACAGACAACAGTTATTTAGTTTTACAGAGAAGACTTAAGATCAAAAGCCACACTTGATATTTCAGCACAACAGTCACGATGTTATCTTTGAAACACATTTAAATGTCCATCTTAGGATAGAACAGAATGACACATATATACATCATGTAAGTTTTTGTTTTGTTTCATTTGTTTGTTTTTTTGTGGATGGTCTCATGTTGGTTTGACATGGACCTCTTATTACAAGTACTTGGAGCACAAGAGAAAGACAGATATCTAAATGTAAAAGAAAAGGTTTATCACTAGTTTTACATTTTAGAAGACCTGTACATCTGGAAGGCATGAATACCTTTATTACACCATGAGATTAACAATAATGAATTGTCATAGCTAAACAGAGAGTTTGTTTCTTAATTTAGTTTTGTACCAAGAGCATTTTAATGAGGAAACCTTATTGTCTTATTTACAGAAAACTTAACCTTTTGACAATTACCAGTGTAAACATATCACAATAATATATTTAACAATGTTATTGTGGTGTCGCTGCAATAAATAACTGGTACCACTTGGGTCTCCTTAATGAACAAAGCCTGGAATAAGATTTTTCTGGGCAGCTGCTCCTTTATTCACCAAGGTGAGTCCTGTCCAACGGCTTCCCCACCCTAAGGGATCTCTATTTAACTATCTTAACAATTTTTTGATAAGCTATGAGATCCAGATCATAAAAATTTACAATTTACACATTACCAGTGAAAGATTCTTGAGTCACTGTACACAAACAACAATTTGCATTACATTTGTAAAACCAATCTTGATCTTAACAAATTTTTGACCAGATAGCAACCTGGGTAGAAGCATGTCCTTAGTTCTAATGACATCTCTAAACCAGCTTAAATTATAGACAAATGCTCTAAAAATCCAAAAATGCAAAACAAAATTATTGAGCTCAAGCAAAGCAGCTGTAAGTATAGTAACTAGCTACAGATTGGACAGATAAACACATGTAAGACAATTTATTTATAAAACTAGAGTGGACTCAGATGTATTTGGCCAAATTCAATTATAATAATTATTTAGTTTAAAATTTGTAACTATAAATATACTAGGCAAAACTTTTTCTAGGTAAATTAACAGAGCTGGCTGAGATCTCTTATAAGAATCAAAAGGAATAAAACCTTTTACACCTGTGAACACAAAGACAGTTTTTAAGCTCTAGGTTGACGGTTTAACTAATTGGACTATCCAGCTATACAGGCTACTCATTGTTGTTTTGATAACCATAGTTGTTGGATAGTCACAGCTGATGGCCAGAACTGATAGTTGCATGTAACTGTTCCCTCTTAATGAGACAGACTGTTAAAGGTAATTTAAACTATTTCTGGGGGTGGTGAGCAGGCCAGGTTTGGGTGTAGAAAGAGATTATCTCTGAGAATAATGGCCAGCCTGCAAGATGTTCTGGAGAGAAATCATAATGCATGCCAGTCCTCTGGGGACTGGAGCTATGCCTAGTTTTTACTATTTGTTCTCATTTAAAAGTTATTAAATTCATAAGGTTTCCTAAGAATGTTTAGTTCTATCAGTAAACTTATCTGCATTATAAAACTTAGTCAGTCTGCCCTGTGCAATAAAAACCAGTCAGCATCAATTTTGAGGGGAGAGAGAAGAGGAATTAATCTCTAGATCTGCTTAAGGACTGAAAGGCAGATAAACTTGTTTTAAAACTTGTACATCTATCTTCTGAGAGCTTCAGGATCAAATCTAGACCAGTTTTTAGAGTATGGGACAGAGATAAGTGAAAATCAGTTTCATTCTGGAAGGGTCCTAGGAAGGGGAAACTCACCATTCTGGAAACTTAGTCCTGAAGTTTAGCAGCTACAGAGGAGAGAATTGCCTTGGACCAAACACTGTTGTAAACTGTGTCATTTGTCGGGGGTAGGCAGTAGAGAAGGGACAGAAGAGTGATTCCAAGTAAGAACCAAATCCTAACCATCTCAGGTACAGAAAGGCAAGATCCAGAGCTTTCCCAGGGTGGATCACTAATTCCTAGCAAAACATGCCTCCAGAGACTAAAGTTTTGATTAACTCCAACTGTATTGCAAAACAAAATGAAACTAATAATCAAAGGACATGAATGGCTGCTTTTTAACCTTTTTGAAAGATAGTAAAATAGAAAATGTAAGTGTTCCAATTATATTTTTTAGGTTTTCCTTGCTAATAAATGACTCTGAATCAACATTCTAAAATCCCAGGCTGCAAAGGAGATTTATTGTACTGGGGATTGACAGAGACAGGTAATAGTCTAGAAAAAGATCTTGGCCTAGAGCAAACAAGTCTTCAAGACGTTTTGGTTTCTTTATGTAGTCATCTGTACAGCAGTGCTGGCTGGGCTCTATTTAACCCACTGAAAATAAGTATCTCCAGGTATCTGTAATACACTTAAGAAACTCATAGATTAGAGTCTGTACCCATTGTCTCTCATTAGAAATTAATATTTGATTTAAAAGTAACATTATATCTCTCTAATCTAGTTCATAGGTCTGAGTAAGTCCTCTAAAGACCTCAATATACTTATCAAGATTATCAGAAAACTCTGCTGGATCTTGTCTGATCTGTTTTAAGTCACCAAGAGAAAAGGAGCACACGAATGTAGATAGTTCTATATTTTCCACTTGCTTCCTATAAGAGATATTGTCCTTGAGGAGTTTGAACAAAATCAGTCAAGGATGTATGCAGCCTCATGGAGGCTTGAATTTTGGCTGGCCTAGAAGCTCCAGATCCAAGGAACAAGTAGGGAATGCCTCAGACTCAGTATAGTGAATGCCTTAATAGCCAGAGGTGTCTGGTTTTCCTGTGGCTCACACATATGAATATAGTTAAAAGTTATTTCTTTAGTGCAAAGAAAGTCTGAACATAAGGCAATTTTGACCATTTTTCCTTTCTATAGTACAGCGTTAGTTGTGAAATAACATCATAATCAATGTTTCTCTTTGTATTAACAGTCTTTTAAAGAAGGAAGCATTACTTAGCACCAAATCATTGATTTCTAGTTCTTTGAAAGAGGGCTGTACATGTCCCCTTTTTTATTTGTTTTGACACCAGTGATTGTAATATTTGCAACTTCCCCTTATTTAGGGGCCATGGATTAACCCATCCCAGCTCAGTAACTTTCCACTGGGTTTAACATAGTTTGAGTTAATATTGACTCTAGGAGTCCCAGTACTTAAGTTTCCTCTCACTTCAGCCTCTCCCATAGCTGGGACTGTGGGCATGTGTCATCATGCCCAGCCTGCCTGAGGGAAACCGGAAAGGGAAAGCTGCTTTCTTGTTACAGAGCTCTGTCATTGGCTTGTCTTGGACACCTTATTCTCTCTGGTGCAGGTCCTGCACAGCCACTGCTGTCTCTGTCACCACCATCCCTGAAGATGACCACACCACCATCTTGGGTGCATTGTGTAAGTCTCTAAAAACTCTGGAGGTGCAGGCCAAGAAGAAGTCTCCCCACAATTCTCATTAGTATAGTGTATTTGCTATTCCACCACTGGGAAACAAGTTTCAGTAATGTCTACTAGCATAGCTGCCTTCTTAACAGCCTGTTGGTACTTAGATATACAAGGTTTAGAATGTTTCATTTTTAAATAGTCTGGAGTCCAAGGCTGAGGAGTTTCTTTATAATTCTCACCCAGCTCAGGGTCTCCCTCAGGAAGCAGTGGCACAGTGGGCAGTTTTTCCCTTTCTTTATATTTTTCTCCCTTGTCCTGTTCTAAAACAGAAACTTTGAGGACACTAGTACTTAATGGATCTAAAACAGATTTTATCAAGCTCCAAGCTGAAAAGGTCTCAAGAGAAACAGTTTCTCCTCTGCCATGGAAAAACTCCTCTTTAAAATTTTTTTCCACCTCGTCCCAATTTTAAACATCCAAAGTTCTCACCCACAGGAACCAAGGATTGTACTTAATTATTTCCTGAAGTATCTTGATGATACTGCCAGCTGGCACTGGGTACTTTGCCTTCTTTAAAATATATTTTAATGAAAAAGATTACTCTTTGTGTTAATCCCAGTGAAATTCTTACTCTCATTGAAATCACTTACCTTAGCTCGTCACCCATGTCTCCAGAATCATCATGTGAGATCTGAATGCCATTGAAACCCTCCTAGTAAATTCACCAGGCAGGAAAGAATGCTGTGGGCTCAGGCCACGTTGGGCTCCAGTTGTCAGAGACCCCTGCAGTGAGCCCCAGTCAGCTGCCAAGTGTTACGGCTCATGGCAGGAAGAAGGAAGGAAGAAAAAAGGAAGGAAGAGAGAGAGGGAGGGAGGAAGGAAGGAAGGAAACAAGGAAATAAGGAAGGAGGGAAAGAAAGAAAGAAAGAAAGAAAGAAAGAGAAAGAAAGAAAGAAAGAAAGAAAGAAAAAGAAAGAAAGAAAGAGAAAGAAAGAAAGAAAGAAAGAAAGAAAGAAAGAAAGAAAGAAAAAGAAAAAGAGAGAGAGAGACAAAATGTGGTACAGTGGGAATCTGGGATGATCAGTTGTTCATAAGGAACAAAAGACCATGAGGCAGCCAGAACCTTGGCACTTATTGCTTGAGGAAGGGTTTATTGGATGACTCAGTAATGATAATCTTTTTTTTTTTTTTTTTTGGTTTGTATTTTCTGGTACCAGGAATCAAACTCACAACCTTGCACTTGCCAGGCAGGCACTGTGCTGCTGAGCTAAATCCCCAGCCCCAGCAATGATAATCTTAAACTAATGAGGAGCTTGCCCAGGAGCATCTTTAGTTTTAATAGTCTTAGCACTCTTAGTCTTAGTCTTAGTAGTTTTAGTCTTAGTCTTAGTAGGTGGCAGAGGATGGCCCACCCCAATGGGATAATGGAAAATCCCAAAAAGGTGATACCAGGGCTGGGGATATAGTTCAGTGGCATAAGCGCCTGCTTGGCAAGCGCAAGGTCATGAGTTTGATCCCCGGTACTGAAAAAAAAAAAAGTGATACCAAAAATCCAAGCATCTGTTCATCCTGAGGGAATTATGTAAAAGCAGCCATTGTGAATTTGTAGTTCGCAACTCCTACCTTGAGAGGCTAAATAAATGCATTTATTTATTTGGCTGAAATTATCCCATGGAAGACTGTGTTTTAGTCTTGGTAAGATGTCCATGAAACAAAGCAACAAGGGACCTTAACAGCGTATTTCTGTCCCTTTTATATTGTATCTAGGCTGCTGGGATTAGGGTAGTACCAAACCAATCAATAGACTGATTTAGTAATCACACACCCTTAATCCCAGCATCACACAATCTAGATCAGTCACCTCTCAAAAAATCCTACTTATGACCATATATGAGTCTTTGGGGGAGCATATAGACCTAAAACATAACATACTGCGAAGAAGAAAAGAGTTGTACTTTTCATGAATCTGTTCACTATGTGAAAAGATCATATTCAGAAATACTGATTGTGAATGGTCATGTGAGTACCATGACTCATGGGACAAACAAGGAAATAGAGCAAATGGCATATACCTGAGGCCTGACAATAAGAAAAAATAAGAGAGCATTGTGGCAGCTCTTAGAGAATTCTAGGAAGGGTTCCAGATGCACTGTATAAAACTTTGAGCAGCAATTTCAGATTCCCAGTGTAATACTGAATATTTATTTGAGTTATGTTTATAAATAGTGCCCAGGTTCTCTCTCCCTCTCTCTCTGAACTTCTGCCCACCTCACATGTGCATGCCCCTATTACCTGTAAAGCAGTTTTTCCTTTTAGTACTCATCAGAAACACATGAGGAACTTGTTGAACATGTGTCCCTAGACCCAGATATTCTAATTCTATAAGTGTGGGCTAGAGCCCCTGACCTCAGCTGGGTACAGGTGCTTCAAAGGATTTTGATGAACCAGACACAGATAACACACTGAAAAACGCTTCATCAAAGACCATATTATGCTTCATTATGAGCCTGTTCAGTGGTAACAACCCACTGTACTCCTGTACTCCCACATCAGCAATCTTCATACATCCTTTAAGTATCAGTCTCTGATTATAACTCAGCTTACCATATGAAATAGGTGCAGAGGTATATGTATTACTCTTGTGTTTTTAAATGTCTCTGGAGTGCTTTCCTCTTGACCAAGGGTTTTTAAGATATGTTCCAATTTAAGATTGTTTAAAACCTTCAAAGGGATTTTAAATTGTTCATAGGAAAATAATTTTTTTCTTTGAAGTATTTTCTATTTGGAGGCACAAAATTATGTACAACCTCTAAAACTTGAAAAAACATAGACAGAAAGCCACTGGAGTGGGTAATAGTTTTGGAATCTATATTTATGCATGCCTACTTAGTTTAAAAACTAAACAAAAACCTAAAAACTGTGATGTGTTTCCTTCTAAAAAATGTTCCAGGTAATTTTTTTTCAAGAAAACTCACATGTGTCAAAACAGAAAACCAGCTAATATTTTACCCTAGGTTCAGCATACACCAGGTAAGTTTTCAATAGATCCTTAATTGTTTATTTTTTAGCTATATATTGTCCCCAATAAAAGCTAAGGTCTAATCCTTAGAACATTAAGAGTTTATTCATTATATTTGAAGTATGCGAAATAAAAGAGTTAAAGGAAATAGAGCACAGTAGAGTTTCCACAAAACTATTTTCATTAAACCAAACTCTTCTATGTTTCCTGTTTGCAGATGCTTCCCATTTTTTTGTGTGGATCTGGTCCATTAAGAAGACTGAAATGTGCATCCTTTGGGTGTGCTTAACACAAAGCTCTACAAAGCTCTCCAAGGTTAGTCTGCCAGACTGTGTCTCCTGTGGATGAAATTGGCTGCACTTGAATGAGCAATGATGTATGAAGACCTTTAAAAAGAACAGGACCCATGATAGAACTTGAGCACTATTTTGAGCATTGAACCCTTTGTGTTGCAATGGAGAAAACTCCACCAAGTCAAATGAGAGCACAAGTATATACCATCGAGCTTTATCTAAGCAGCAAAGATATACAAAGAAGAATATATATGAGCTTATATAATGAAGTTTTAGTGGGCTTTCATGAACAAGTCAAGCCAAATCAGTAAGTATTTACTGAGGAGTCTATACGTGCAAAAGTGTTGATGAAAATGTTAAATTTACTGTTGAACTTAGAAAGATATTCCATTCACTAAGATATATTCCAGCATCCAGGGTTGGCCCCAGAGGACTTGAAGGAAATGGTATGGTCCACTGTGACATGGTCCCACTGGACTCTACCATCATTAAAGTACCTTGGGAGTCCTATTGGAGCCATTAGGGAAAGATCAGAAGTGAGACTAAAGCAGGAAATTTGCTGTGAAAGGCCTGGTCTAAAATATCAAATGGTTGACCTAAGGCATTTTTTCCCCAAATTGAAGTTCACTAAACCAATTAGTGAATCACAGCCTTACATATTTTTTAAAATAATAAATATAGAACATGGTTTTCTTTAAAAAAAAAAAAATAAACACATCACAAATAATAAGCCTAAACTTGTTTCATAAAATGTGCATTAAAGTTCGGAGTGGGTAAACGTAGTGGAAAACGTGTGTTGGTTGTTACATGAAGCATTTTCTGACCCTGAGGAGTGACCCAAAAACTTTGAAAACCTTTGTATGAATGATTTAATACTTTTACAACACATATCCCACAGTTCTCAAATTTTTAAATTTCTTTGATTTTTAAGTTAACTTGTATATGATTTTTTAAAACAGACTATTTTAGAGCAGTTTTGCATTTGCCAAATTGAGTAGAAGTTATGAGGATTTCCATATGCTTCCTGGTCCCCACACTGGCCATTATCTACATCTTTCACCACACTGATACATTTCATTTGCTACTTTTGGTGAACGTACAGTGACATTATCACTAAGTCCATATTTTATATTAAGGTTCAGTCTTGGTGTGATGTGCTTTAAGAATTTGGATAAATGTGTAATGACATATATGCACAATTATAACATCACACAGAGTAGTTTCACACTGTACTCTGCCCATTTATCTCTCCTCCCCAGGCCCTTTTTACTGTCTCGACAGTTCTGTCTTTTCCAGAATGTCATATAGTTGGGATCATGCAGTAGACAGTCTTTCCAGATTGGGTTCTTCCACTTACCAGTATGTTCTCTTAAAGTTCCCTTGTATCTTTTCCTGTCTTGATAGCTCATTTATTTTCAGTGCCCAATAATATTAAATTGGATCTACCTCAGTGTATCCATTTACTTGCTGCCTTGGTCCATTTTATATCAAAAATATAACAAAGCGTCTAAGACTGGGTAATCTATAATGAAAAGAAGTTTGTGTTATTCCAGTTCTAGAAGCCAGCTTGGGCAACCATAACTGATAAGAGGCTTTCACTGGGTTATGACAACATGGAAGATGGCACCACATGGCAGGAGAGCTCGCCAGAACAGCAAGTGGCAGGTGCGAAAGAGAGATCATGCAGTGAGGGAGGAATCAAGAAAGACACATTTAGTCTATAATAATTCACATTTGTGGTAAATAATCCAATCCCACACACCTGACCCACTTCTGTGATCAGGGCTTTAATTCTTTCCAAGGGTACTACCTCCAGTGGCCTAGTTAACTTCTGCTAAGATCCCACCTCTTAAAGTTTTCAATATCATTACATTGGGATCAGCTTCAACATAGGTTTTGCTGCTGATAAAACATATTTAAACCATAGCATCTGCTGAAGTACATCTTGGTTGCATCTACATTTTAGCAATTATGAATGCATAAGCATTCACTGATATATCATCCTTTGTTTCTGTGCCATACTTCTATGTTGTTTTAGGAATGTTTATGTTCATTCTACATGCAACCGTACAAGACAACTTTTGGGGGAAAATACTGGTGACAAAGAGCAACACCATTGTATTTCTTATCCTACTGTGCATATAATTATTTTCACAACATTCAGTATCTTCTAGCTTTTTCAGGAAGATGTGGATTTAATACATTAAAAGCTCCTAAAATTTCATCAACTGGAAGGAATGTCAACCTAGACAAATGATGCATTTTTAAATTCATCTTTTCATTACTGCCATCTCTCCTGACCAATCCATTCATCTGAACTTTCTGCCAAAAGGATTGAGCTGAATGTAAAAATACAAACATTAATGGTTCACTTTCAAAAGCCTTTATTTCACCTAATTTCAAGTCTTTCATTACCATTTGAAGATTCCATTGAAATTTACTTTTTTCTACAAAGTTTGCCAAGTCCTCAAATGACTATTTATGAAGAGCTTCATTTTTCAATCTATTGGCCAGCTTTCCCTCATGAAGACCAAATACCTGACATATAAGGTATGACCAAAAATATGGTAAATATTCAAATTTTTAAAACTGTATTACAGTAAGACACTTTACCATTAATCCCACTCAGAATAATCTCTCTTGCTTCAAATACACTAACACCATTGCTCTAGTCATTTTCTAAAGCAGGCCTGTAAGTCCTCTTTCTTGTATTGTTGTATTGTCATAGCAGTACTAATGTCCTCAATCTATTCAAAACATTTACAGTGATTTCTATCAAATAAAAGCATTACAATATATCCCCCATCTACCTTATCCAGTGGATCTGTTACCATGCAAAATCTTTCCCCAAAGTCAGAATGATCATGAAAAGAAAACGTTTAGTATTGATTCAGGAAGTCAAGATAGGAAAATCACCATGCAACTGCAGACTCTCAAAAAGTAGCAAAAGCATGGAATAAAATGTATTGAAGAGGGGGAGTATTTTGAGGGGAATTAATGGCAATGTGTTTTACTGTAATACAGTTTTTAAAAAATTAAACATTCACTTTAGTTTTTGGTCACACCAAGTATTCCACTTAAAAGAGAAAAGGGTTCCTTTAGCTCATGGTCTCAAAGGTTTCAGTCCATGGTTGACTGGCTCCAAGTCACACATGGTATGGTACACAGGCATGATAGAGGAAAGCACTCAACTCAACGTGGCCAGAAGCAGAGCATAGAAAAAGAATGCCAGATGAAGGAGCCAGGGACAAAATACAGTCCCCAGGTTCACACCCCATTGCCCACCCAGAAAAACATCCAAGCGTGTTTTATTGTCTTAGGTGTCTCTCAAACCAATCAAATTGATAATCAAGGTTAACAATCACATAGTCAATACATAAACATGTGTATAAAATCTAGGACTTTCAGATCCAACAAGGGCATGAATAGTATATATTTATTTAAAAAAAAATAAATCAGCAAAACACTGTCACCACTCCAATTCAGCGTAGTTCTGGAGACACTAGCCATAGCAATTAGACAAAAGAGAGAAATGAAAAGAATAAAAACAGGAAAGGAAGAACTGAAACTATCTTTATTTGCAGATGACATGATAGTCTACATAGAAAGCCCCAAAAACTCCACCAAAAGACTCATAGAATTAATAAACAAATTCAGTAGCATAGCTGGATACAAAGTTAGTACTCAAAAATCAATATCATTCCTATACACAAATAACAAGCATAGAGAGAGAGAGAAACTACAGAAACTACACCTTTCCAATAGCATCCAAACAATTGAAATACTTAGAAATTAACCTAATAAAAGAAGGTAAAAGATCTATACAGTGGAAATTACAGTACTCTGAAAAAAAGATTGAAGAGAATTTTAAAAATGGAAAGATATTCCTTGCTTATGGACAGGAAAAACCAACATTATTAAAATGGCCATTCTTCCAAAATTGTTATACAGATTCAATGCAATCCTGATGAAAATACTGTTAGTATACCTCACAGATCTAGAGAAAATATTCTTAAAACTCATCTGGAACCAGAAGGGACCCAGAATATCAAAAACAACCCTGGGAAGCAAAGGCAAGGTAAGAGGTATCACAATTTCTGATTTAAAATTATACTACAAAGCTTCTGTGATAAAAGCAGCATGGTATTGGCAAAAAAAAAAACCGATCTGAGGATCAGTGGAACAGATTAGAAGATGCAGACACAACTACAGACACATTCAGCCACCTTATCTTTGACAAAGGGGCCAAACACATTCACTGGAAGAAAGATAGCCTCTTTAGTAAATGGTGCTAGAGAAACAGGCTTTCCACATGCCAAAGACTAAAACTAGACCACAGCCTATCACCATGCACCAAAATAAAGTCAAAATGATTTAAAGATCTAAATATTAAAACAGAGACACTAGGTCTATTGGAAGAGAAAGTAGAGGGAAGTCTTGAAGACATAGGGGTAGGTAGAAAGTTCATGAACAAAAACTGAACCACACGGGAAATACTTCAAAGAATCAACAACTGGGATCCCATCTTATTGAAAAGATTTTGCACATCAAAAGAAATCACCAACAGGGTGAAAAGAAAACCCAAAAATTGAGAAAAAATTTTAGCCAACTGTCCCTCAAAGGACTCATGTCTAGAACATATAAAGCATTTTAAAAAATCAGGCCCCCAAATTCAAAGGCCCAATCCAAAAGTGGGCATCTGAAATGAATACACACATCTCACTTGAAGAAATACAAATGGCAAATAAATACATGAAAAAATGTTCAACATCATTAGTCATTTGAGAAATGCAAATTAAAACAACACTGAGATTTCATCTCACCCCAGTAATAATGGCCATCATCTAGAAGTCAACTCACAATAAGTGCTAGAGGGGCTATGAGGAAAAAGGAACCCTTCTCCACTGTTGGTGAGAGTGTAGACTGGTGCAACCACTGTGGAAATCAGTCTGAAGATTCCTCAGTAAAGTAGAAGTTCCATTCAATCCAGCTATCCCCTTCCTGGGTAGTTTTCCAGAAAAACATAAAACATCATACCACAGCGTTATATGTATACTCATGTTTATAGCAGCTCAATTTGTAATAGCTAAATCTTGGAAACAACCCAAATGTCTATCAACTGAGGAGTGGATAGAAAAATGTGGTATTTTTATGCAGTGAAGTATTACTCAGCTATAAAGAAAGATAAACTCGAGTCTTTTTGTAGGTAAATGGGTGCAACTAGAGACCATACTCATCAGTGAAATAAATCAGATTCACATGTGTAAACATCGTATTTCCTCCCTACTGTAAGAACCTGAAAGAGTAAATAAAATCTGAAAGATACAGTAGATATTATGAAAAGGAAAATAAACTGCTCAAATAGGAACGAGCAACTGGGATGAAAGAAAAGAGAGGAAAAATAAGAGGAAAAAATATGTATTTGTATTCATAGGAGAGCTAGGATAATTGTACCACTAATATCTGCTGGTTTATTGAAAGAAACTATTAATGTGTAATTGTTTAAGCAATCTTGCATGCCTTTATCTGGTTATATGTGCAACCATTTTGAAGATGACATTATGTAATATAACAACCATTGTTAATATCCTATCACCATGTTTTGAAATTCTGTATCATTTTTATTGTTCTCTATGCTGTTTTGTTTATGTGTTTGTTTTTGTTATTTTGGGTTTTTTCTTCTCTCTTTAAAATGAAAAACAAAATTTATATGTATGTACAAGAATAGCTGGAATAGGTGTATTGCTGATGTCTATGATTTATTGAAAGGAACAGTCAGTGGTTAAAATTTTCTTTTTTCTTGACCAATTTTACACTCTTGAATCTGGTAATTAGAATGACCAATCTGAATACAACAATATGCAGTGTAAGAACAATTGTTGAATTCGTACCTTCTTGTATCATGAAGCTCTGCATCATTTCCAATGTTGTTTTTCGTTACTTGTTACTTTGATTGTTTCATCAACCTTACATTCTTACATCTGGTGGACTGAGCAACTTCTTTGAAGATAACAATATGTAATGTAGCAACCATTGTTAATTCCCATCATTTTGTTTTGTGATCATGTACCATTTTTGTTTTTGTGTTGTTTTGATTTTGTCTTCATTGTTGTTTTGTTAGTTTTTCAATTTTCAAAATAAAAAAAATCAAGGAAAGTTATGAAAGTTCCAGGCATTAGTCAAAGTAAATCAGATTCTGGGTTTTGTTTTATTGGATTTAATAGCACAAATAAGTCTATTTTCTTCAACAGTCAAATAATCCAGAATACTTTACCATTTGCTATATTTTTAAGCATTGGAAAAACCTCCTTATAAGTAAGTTTCTCTGATTCAGGAGGTCATTGAGCCTGTGGAATTCTTTTTACTGCCTAATGAATGGCGTTTTCTGAAGGCAAGCATGGTGCTGTATCTGGAAGGACAGAAAGAGTATATGGTTTCATAATTTGTAACTATTCTGTGCATAAGTGAAAATGTACTCTTTCCTTACCCACATTTCAGATTTCTATCCCTTTTTATACTATTGTTTTTCTTTCAATGGGAACTGCAACTATCAGGATGTTGGCTTTCAGGATTTCAATTTTTGAGATTTTAATATTTTAAGATTATGATTTTCAGAATTTTTGACCATTAGGGATTTTAGGTGTTAGAGATTTTTAATCTGTTAGGATTTCAACATTTGAGACTGTCGTGTTCATGATTGTGCTATTTGGCATTATGATTAGCATCGTTTTAAAAGATATTCTTAATGAAGTTTGGTAGTTCTCTATTTCTCATTTACTGGGATTTTTGGCATGTATAATGGTTGATACATTGTGTCATACTGAGAAGCTTAGAAGTTTAACTTAGCAGTTGGCCAGGGTCCTCACTTTGTGAACATCCTGAACTTGTAGAAGAGGAGGGCACAGAGATGGCATGGGCAGATAACTGGCATACAATATAAAGGAGGAAAAGAAGCTTGCACTAACCACTTTTCCTCTTTTGATTTTGCTGTCTTCTGCCACCTTAAACTGTTGCCCCTCTACCATCCCACACTGCCTTGGAGCCAGCTGATTATGGACTGAAACCTCCACAAACTGTGAACTAAACAAACCATTCCTTCCTTAGTTTTGAGTGTTGGGTATTTTGTCTCAGCAGTGAGAGAAAAGTAAACAAACCAGCATTAATGGGTATTGGATTTTGTTAAATGTCTTTTGTACATCACTTGATATGATCATATGATTTTTTCTTTATTCTATTCATGTAAGGATTATATTAACTTTCAAATATTAAATCAACCTTTCATTTTTGGAACAAATCACACTTGATCATGGTGTATAATTCTTTTTATACATTACTGGATTAAATTCGCTAATACCTTGTTGAGGATTTTTGCATGTATGTTCATGGGATATATTGGTCTATAGTTTTCTTTTCTTGTAACATTTGTGTCTGGTTTTTGAATTAAAGTAATGTTGGCCTTCTTTAGTGAATTAGGAAGAGTTCCCTCTGTTTCTATCTCTGAAAGAATTATAGATTAAATATAATTTTTTCCTTAGATGTTTTGTAGAATTCACCAGTAAGTCCAACTGGGCCTTGTGCTTTCTTGTAAAGTTTATTTATTAATGATTCAATTTCTTTAACACATATAGGCCTATTCTGGCTATCTATTTCTACCTGTGTTATTTTGATAGACTATAGCCTTCAAGGAATTGGTAAATTTTATCAACTTTATCAAATTATGGGCATAAAGGTACTCATAATGTTTATTATCTTTTAATGGCCACTGAATATGCATTGTCCTATATTTCATCTCTGACACTGCTAATCTGTGCCCACTCTTCTTTTTCTTAGACTGGTTGAAGAATTAAGAAGTTTTCAAATCTTTATGAAGAACCAGATTTTGGTTTTGCTGATTTTTTTCTATTTCCAGTTTTGAATCTCTTTGATTTCTGCTCTAATTTTTATTATTTATCTTCTTGCTTTTGGGAATTTAGATGATTGATTTTTTAAGTCTTCTTTTCTAATATGTGTTTGATGCTATACATTTGTATTCAGAGTATGTTGTATAATTTGCAAGTATTTGAGGATTTTCCAGCTACTGTATCTTTCCGTTATTGATATCTAATTCCATCGGAGTTTAAAAGCAATCATTCTATGATTTCTATTCTTTTAAAGTTTTTGTAGTGTCATTTATGACCTGGAATGTGATCTACCATGGTGAATGTTTCATATGAGTTTGCATAGAATATACATTCTACTGTTGTTGGGTAAACCAGTCTAGTAATGTCCATTATATACAGCTAAATGATGTTTTTTTCAGTTCATTTTATGTTCTTATTGATTTTCCACCTGCTCTAGCTATTAATGTCCTATTGGGGGTCTGAAGTCATCAACTGAATATAGTAGAGAATTCATCTATTTCTCTTTGCCATTCCATTTACTTTTACCTCGTATGGCTTCATTCCCTTTTAACTATATACACACTAAGAGCTGTTAAAGCTTTTTGGAAAAGTGATCCTTTTATTATTATATAAAGCCTTTCTTTATCCTTGATAATTTCCCTTACTCTGAAGTTTTCTCTATCTGAAATTAATGTCATCATTGCTACTTTTTTAAAATTAGGATTAGAATGCTCTTCCTTTGTCTTTTTAATTTTAATGCATATTATTCTTATTTTAGAGTGAGTTTCATATACAAAATATATAGTTGAGGTTTTTAAAATTTTTTCAAATGTAAAATATTTTACCAATCGGTTTTATTGATTGCATGTTGAGATAATATATGCATAGAATTACTTAAAATATATCATCAAATTTTATGCTTTTTACCTTTTTCTCTCAAATACTTTTTATTTTAATTTTTATTTTATTAGCACATTTTTATTGTTTATCAATACAACTTATATATACATAATGATTATATTCATCATAGAGAATGCGTACTTCTAAAGGATATATCTTGATTCCTCCTTTTTCCTATTCACTTCCCTTCCCTTCAACCTTTCTTCTCCTTCTTATTTACAAAGCCTTGTTTCCATTTTATCCTTCTTTTCACATTTTTTCTTTTCCCATCTTTCCTTTTACCCTTGCCCCTCCCTTGTTCCCCTTTCCTTTTGAACAATTTTTTCCTATTTCACACTATTATACATTTTAGTTCTTATTTATGCTTTCAGTTTCTCATACCAGAGAGACAATGTGATATTTATACATATGTGTCTAATTTATTTCACTTAAGAATATGATTTCAAGGTCCATCCATTTAAAAATACATGTCTCAAGTTTATCCTTCTTTATAGCTGAGTATTCCATAGTACATTTTTAAAAAAATCTTCTTTATTCATTTATAGGTTGATGGGCATTTGACCTCTTCCTAATATTTAGCTATTACAAACTGCTGCTATAAATGTGGATGCATATGTATCAAGGTATGAAAGTTTGTAATTGTTTTGGAAAGATACTAAGGAGGGGACTAGCTGGGACAAGTAAGACATCAATAGTCCTAGTTTTTTAGGAATCTCCACAGTGATTCTCACAATGGTTGCACCAGTCTACATTCCCACCAACAGCTGAGAAGTGTTTCTTTCTCCCCATAGCCCCTCCAGCATTTGTTATAGGTTGATTTCTTGATAATAGTAATTCTTTTTGGAATGAGATGGAATCTGTGCTGTTTTAATTTGCATCTCTCAAATGAACAGCGACGTTGAACACTTTTTCACATATTTATTTGCCACTTGCGTTTCTTCATCTGAGACGTACGTATTTATCTCAGATGGCCATTTTTGGATGGGATCTTTAAATTTGGGGAGTCTGATTTTTTTTCCAATTCTTTATATATCCTAGATATTAGTCCTTTGTCTGAGGAACAATTGGCTAAAATATTTTCCCACTGTGTGGGTTGTCTCTTCAATCTGTTGATTTATTTTGTTATTCAAAAGCTTTTTGATATGATGAGATCTCAGTTGTTGATTCTTTGTAATATTTCCTGTGTGATTGGGATTTTGTTCATAAAGTCTTTGCCTACACCTATGTCTTCAAGAGTTCTACTTATTTTCTCTTCCAGTAGATTTAGTGTTTCCGCTTTAATATTTAAATCTTTGATCCATTTTGATTTTAGTTTAGTGCGTGTTGAGAGATATGGCTCAAGAAAAATTTTAGTCTTCAACATGTGGAAAGCCAGTTTTTTCAGCACCACTTATAAAGAGTCTATCTTTCTTCAATGAATCTGTTTGGCTCCTTTGTTAAAGATAAGGTGGTTGAGTGTGTTTGGAGTTGCTTTTGCATCTTATAATATATTCCATTAATCCTGAGGTCTTTTTTTTTTTTTTTTTTTGATAGTGCGATGCTGTATTTTCACAGTAGCTCTGCAGTATAATTTTAAGTCAGGAACTGTGAGGCCTCTTGCTTTGCCTTTGATACCCAGAGTTGTTTTTGCTATTCTAGGTCTCTTCTGGTTCCAATTAAATTTTAGGAAAGGTTTATCTAGTTCTGTGAGGTGTGCTGATGGTATTTTGATTGAGATTTCATTAAACTTGTATAACAATTTTGGAAGTATTGCCATTTTCACTATGTTGGCTCTTCCTACACAAAAGCAATGGATATGTTTCTGATATCCTGTTTGATCTCCTTTTTCAGAGTACTATAATTTTCAGTGTCAAGGTCTACATTACTTCCTTTGTTAGATTGATTCCTAAGTACTTAACATTTTTGACGCTATTTGAAAGTTGTGCTTTCCCTAGTTTCTCCCTCAGTGAGTTTGTTATTTGTGTATAGGAATGCTATTCATTTTTGAGTATTGAATTTGTATCCAGCTATATGACTGAATTTGATTATTAAATCCTGAAGTATTTTTGTGGAGTTTTGGGGATCTTCTACATAGAGTGTCATGTCATCTTCAAATAATGATAATTTAACTTCTTCTTTTCTATTTGTTATTCCTTTTATTTCTTTCTCTTGTCTAATTGCTCTGGCTAATGTTTCCAGAACTACATTCAATAGGAGTGATGATATTGGATATCCTTATCTTATTTCTGACTTTAGAGTGAAAGCTTTCAGTGTTTGACCATCCAGAATGATGTTGGCTACTGGTTCATCATAGACGGCTTTTATCAAATTGAGATAAAGACCATTTATTCAATTATCTATTGGACGTTTATCATGAATGGGTATTGAATTTTGCCAAAGCTTTGTCTGCATCTGTTGAAATGATCATGTGATATTTGTCTTTGGCTCTGTTGATATGGTGTATTGCATTTATTGATTTGCATATGTTGAAGCATCCCTGCATCCCTGGGATAAATCCCACTTGGTCATGGTACATAATCTTCTTAATGATTTGCTGCATTCTTTTTTTGTCTTTTTTTTTTTCTTTGAAACAGGATCTCACTATGCAGTTCAGGCTGGCCTTGAGCTCACTTTGTAGCCAGGCTGGTCTCTAACTCACAACAATCCTCCTGTCTCAGCCTCCTGAGTACTGGGAATACAGGTTTGCACCACCACACCCAGCGATTTGCTGCATTGTGTTTGCCAGTATCCTATTGAAGATTTTTGTGTCTATGTTCATTAGGGAGATTGACCTGTAGTTCTCTTTTTAGTTGTATCCTTCTCTGGTTTTGATATATGAGAGTAATGCCTGCTTCCAAGAATGAGTTTTGGAGTATTGCTTCCCTTTCAGTTTCATTAAAGCATTTGACAAGTCATGCCATTAGATCTTCTTTAAATTTGTTGTAGAATTCAGCAGTGATTGCATCAGGACCTGGGTTTTTCTTTGTCAATAAGTTTTTAATTACACTTTCAATTTCATTGACTGATATTGCACTATTTTGCATGTTTATATCTTATTGATTCAGCTTTAGTAATTCAGATGTATGTAAGATTCTATCCACTTCTTCTGGATTTTTTATCTTATTAGAATAAAGGTTCTTAAAGTAGGTATTGGTAATATTTTAAATTTCTGCAAGATCCATTGTGATTTCACCCTTTTCCTTCTTAATTGCATGAACTTGAGTCTTTTCTTTCCTTTTTTGATAAAGTTGACTAAAGGTTTGTCAATTTTATTTAGTATATCAAAGAACTAACTCTTCAATTCTTTGATTCTCTTTGTTGTTTTCTTGGTCTCAATTATATTAATTTCTGCTCTAATCTTTATAATTTTCTCTCTCAGATGAACTGCGGGCTCTGCTTGTTCTTTTACTAGAAGCTTGAAGTCCAATATGAGGTTGTTTATTTGAGCTCATTCTGTTTTCCTGATATTGTTTAATTTTATCTTTAATTTCATCTGACTCATTGTTTATTCAAGAGAGTGCTATTTAATTTCTATGTTTATGGAGTTTTTACAGTTTCTTTTGCCACTGAGTTCCATTTTCATTGCATTACAGCCAGATAATATGCATGGGATAATTTTAATTCCTTTGCATTTACTTAAGCATGTTGTATGGGCTAGCATATGGTCTATTTTGCAGAACATCCCATGTGTAGCTGAGAAGAATGTGCATTCTGATGTTTTTGGAAGGAACACTCTCTAGATATCTACTAAGTCCATTTGTTCGAGAGTTGGGTTCACTTCTGATATTTCTTTGTTGATTTTTGTTTGTTGAGCTATTTATTTGTGACAGTAGGGTATTAAGATCCCCCATTACAATTCTGTTAATGCTTATTCCATTTGTTATATTCATTAACATTTGTTTTATATACTTGGGTGCACTTATATTTGGTGCATATATATTTATTTATTTATGATTGTTATCTCTTCTTGGAGTTTTCCCTTGACAAGTATATAGTGAACTTCTTTATGTCTTTGATCAGTCTTAGCTTGAAGTGCACATTGTCTGCAAATAGAATGGCTACCTTTGCTTTTTTCTGAGTTCCTGTTGCATGGAATATTGTTTTCCATCTTTTGACTTTCAGCCTATGAATTCCTTTCTGAGTTAAGTGTGTTTCTTATATGCAGCATATTGTTGGATCTTGTTTCTTGATCCATTCTGTCTGTCTCTTTCACCAGGCAGGACAAGCAATTAAAGGGAAGAGAAAGACAGAACTAAGAGCAGGAAAATAATATGGCAAGGGTAATCCAGTGTGTATCACTTATAATCATCAATGTAAATAGTTTCAATTCACCAGTCAATAGTTGCATCTTTTTAATCCAGTCTGACACTGTGCCTTTTAGTTGGTGCATTTAGACCATTGATGTTCAAACTGATCATTGATATAGCTGAATTAGTACCTACAAATTTTGTTACCGTTTTGTAGTTTTTGCCCTTTTTTATTTTTTCTGTTACTCTTTACAGCTCTTTGTTGTTTTAACTGAGCATTTTATATGATCCATTTTTCCTTTCTTAACACATCAGTTATACATTTTTAACTTTAGTTGTTGCCATAGAGTATGCAATATACACTTACAATAAATCTAAGTCTATTTTAAAGCAATCATATATGGCTTTACAGATAATACCAGGTCTTTATAATAGCAAAATAATCCTAATTCCTGCCTCCCATCATTTGCATCATTAATGTCATTCATTACACTTACACATATGCAAAATATACGTACGTGTATGTGTACATATTCATACCTAATAGGAGGTGTTGTTACTATTATTTCAAACAAACTATTCAGTCAGTTAAGAATAAAACAAATAAAATTTTTATTTTGCCTTCAGTCTCTAATGTTCCTACTTCCTTTAGTTAGATCTGAGTTTCTAAATATATCACTTTTCTTCTCTTTACAAAACTTTAACATTTTTTGAGAGGCAGATTTACTGGTCAAACATCTCCTCAATTTTTATCTAAGAAAATTGTTATTTCTCCTTCTTTTTTCCCCTGGTACTAGAGACTAAGTCCATGGCCTTGCACATGGTAGTCAAACACTCTGACCCTGGGGATGGATAAAAAGTAGATGTGCAGCTCCACATACAGCTCTAGCCCTTCTCCTTCACTTTGAAGGATGATTTTACAGCATACAGAATTCTAGGCTACTAGGGGTTTTTCCTCAAATGTCTCAGGATTTCATTCTAATCTTTTCTTGCTTGCATGACTTGGAGGACAGGTAACCTGTCTATAGGGTCTCTTTCCTTCTTCTGCTGCTGGAAGCATGAGGATATTTGTCTAGCATTCATTTAGGAAACTACAGCAATGAGTGGAACAAAAACTCACAAAAGCGTGGGAGCTGCATATGACTGGATCTCCTTGGAGGTTTTATCTCTTAAATTGGCCCACACTAAACCTGTAGCATTTCCTCAATTACAATTCAGGTTTCTCTACCCTGGCATTGATCTCTGCAGAGATTTCTTCTCTAGTAAGTAATTTTCAGAATTCACCCTTGAGCTTCTCCAGTTTAAGGGGCACAGGTTTGTCCTATGAGCTCACGGCTTTTATAGCTGTAAAACAAGCTGATTGTTTAGTTTGTTAAACATTTTATTTGTCAAGACAGACATAACTTCCAAGTTTCTGCTGGGATGGTCTAGGAACTAGATGCTGTATATAATTTTAAAACTCGATTCAACAAAAATATTTTTAAGACATCAAAATTCCAAATGTCTGTTTTTCCCTTCCAAATTTCTACTTCCCAGGAATAGTAAATGTTTATATTAATTCTGAGGCAAAAAGTCTATTTTTGCTCTTTAAGCTGTTATTCAGGTGTCTACCAATATATTTGTAAATATTGTGCTCCTACTGTTTATTTTTTATCTTACACACTATCTATTAAATTTCCAGTTAAAGAATATTTAACCCTCTTACACCCACAAAAACATACCTACATATTTCCCCTAATCCAATATTTATTCCCATTAATATCACAGTTTTGCTTTAATCAATATTCCCTATTCATATTATATGATTTTGTGAGTATTACTTCCAGCTGAATATGTGGAGTAATATGATTAAATTTCTTGTTGTTTTTTTTTTGTTTTCTCTAGAGTTATTAAAACTCCACTCTTATTTGTTTAGTTTATTCTGCATATCTATTTTTTATTCATATCCAGACTTTCCGGTACAACTATCAATGCTCAAAACCATCAATGCATCAGGTAAAATGTCGGTTTCATTACTTCTTAGGGACTTCCTGCTGGGCCCCCTCAAACTGTGTCAATCTGAATTATCATTTATCTTAACCTGCTTATTTGCTGTCATCCTAGATTGTCTCCTTACCAGCAGCCTAAGAATTCCCTTTATCTCTATCCTGTGTTGGATGCCTTTGGACATCTGGACCATATGTCATCATCTTTCACAGTTTAGTCCTTCATGTAGTGGAATACATCCTCCAGTAGTTTCCTGGTAAAAGGTACACGGGAGTTAAGTTTTTGAGAGCTTTCTTACCTGATATTTGCAATTGACTTAACTAGGTAGAGAATTCTCAGAATGGAGAGTGAGTAGATGGGACCTCATTATTTGGCAGAGGCTCAGCTATTTGTTGGGAATTCCAAATCATCAGTATAGATAATTGCTTCCCCTCAGCATTTTAAAAGGATTATTCCAATATTGTGTGTGTGTGTGTGCTTCCAATACCGGTACTGAGAAACCTGGTTCCATTCTGGCTCCTGAACTTTTTTTATGTTATCTGTTTATCTGTGCTCTTTTCTGGGAGACCTAACACTTTTCATTTTGTTCCCAGAAGTCTGAAAATTGCTAACTATGTGTCACACTGCATCCCCTTTTACCTCAGACATTGTGCTAGGCACTTTATAGGGACACTGTGTCCTAAGTCTTTCTCTTCTAGTGATTTGTCTTGTACTACTTTTAGCTAATTTTTTCCATTCCCTACCTCTACTTCTAGAATTTCTTTCATTTGGCTAATTTTCTTATCTATTTACTTTGCTTTACCCATCTCTGTTATTTTTGTGCATTCTAAAATATTTCCTTTATCTTCTAACTCTTCTATTAATTTTTCACTTTTGCTACCATAGGATTCATTTTAAGAGTTTTTGTTTTTATCTGAATTCTTTTGTCATGTAAGCACTTTACCTCTCAAATTTTAATTATAATTTTCTAGTGTCTCTGCTCTGTGTCTTTTCTGTGTACTCCTCAAATTCCTGTTTTGATTCCTCCTCCTCCTCCCTATTTGGTACATTCTATTTTGATTTCCTCAGTTACCCAGTGATCTTGGATCTTTCTTTGTGCTTACGGTTGAAGCACTGAAGAATGGAGAGTGAGTGGATGGGACCTCATTAATTGGCAGAGGCTCAGCTATTTGTTGGAAATCCCAAACCATCAGTATCTATTGGGTTTTTTCTTGATCAGTCCCCAAGAGAGGAATCCTCAGAACTCCCATCTAGTGTATATAAGCCTTGTCTGTTGACATTTTCATGGTGCTGAGTAGGGGAAGCAGGCTGCAAGGAGGAAGGATGCCACCCATGTACTATATACAATCGTCTTGTTTTTAAGGTAGCACTCTCCCCACATCTGTCTGTAATCCCTAAACCAGAGTCGTCTTCATTCAGAATATCACAACCCATTCTCTGTCAGGCTGGAAGAGAACAGTGGCCATGTAAGGAACATGGAAAGAGAATCTACATGCCTAATTGATTCTCATTTGATGTTGCAGCACAATCTTTCAGAACCTGTCTGTGGATCTCTCCGTGGTCTTGAGGAAAAACTTCTTGCTCCTAGGTTTCCTCCCTGTTCACTTAGTCTTTGGTTTCCTCTGTCTTCACTGTTTACCTCCACAATCTTGCAATTGTTTTGCATTTGTCTTCTCTTTCATTCTCCTTGTCTTTTGAGTTTATGCTTCTAAAAACTCTTTAATGGTATTTCAGCAGAGTTAGTGAGGGTAATACGTGCCTTGTTTTCTTAGCTTCTTTAAAAGATTAAATGTATGATTTTCACAAATGAGTTATCAATCATAAATTTCAAAATTATGCAAGAAATTTAGGGTAGGAAGATTAAGAGTTTAAATTAGGATATTTTGTACAGGTGTTATTTTTAAATCCAGTTGGAGCTGGGTGTGTTGGCACACACCTGTAATCCCAACACTCAGACACTGAGGCAAAAGGATTACAATGTCAGGACCAGCCTGGGAAACTTATTGACTTAGCAATACCTTGGCTCAAAATAAAAAATAAAAGAAAGGACTGGTGATATAGCTCATTACAAAGGCCCTGGGTTCAATTTACAGACTGCAAAAACAATTCAGTTTGCTATTATATTATCACTGTAACACTTTTATCTAATTCATTACAGAATTAATTTAATTCACTTAAACTAGACAGTTCTATTTTAGCCTCAGCAACAAGAAAGCAGATTTACATAGGAGTATATCTACTTTCTTTCCTCCCTATTCCATTCCCATAGCAATAAGCCACAGACAATTTGTTCCCAAGCATAACTAGAGCTTAAACATAATATGCCATTCTTCTGAAGGGTCCTGCAGATGACAGCAAAGTATAAAAGTTTTCTAATGCATTTATCTAGTAGAGGCTGCTTTGCAATCCATCTGCATATACTTCTTGTGTCATGAGAGATCTTGGAGTTGCTTTATTGGTATCCTTTCCTTACTGTAGTTATATCAAGGTGACGTCACAAAGCACTCTAGCTGCCATTAGATGCAGGGTACTGTGCAAGAAAAATGAGGAAGTAGAGTGGAAAGATTTTCCTGACCCAGGTGTGAGATACTTTGTTAATTACAACCTTCCAGAAGAAAAAATGATTTGAGAAATGTGTTAGTAGCCTGAGGAGAACAAAACTTTACGTAAGGGAGAATAGAATCAGAAACATATCTCTTACCAAATGGTTCTTTCTCTTTCCTTTCCTCTTTTTAGATCACAAATGTGATCTGTATACTCATGAAGCAAAGTATCTTACCCAGGTCCTTCCTTTAGCCATAAGAACCTTAGAAGAATGCCAAGGAGCTATGAGTTTCTTGACTGGACACTTTCACTGAATGTTACAGAAGTAGTTGAGTAAACTTTATAGCCTTTATTGTTCACTTATTTGAGATTCCCTTACCTGTTTGAAAATACACTCCTCTCACTAAGTCTGAAATTTGTGTAACCAACTGAGATATGGAGGCACTCTTGCCCCCCAGACTGAAGGCACCCTGAGCAGCAATGCTTCCATCACAGGGGAGCACATGAGCCCTGCGGCACATAGGTTCAAATCCTGGCTCTGTCATTTAGGACTCGGGTGACTGTGTGCGTGAATTAATATGTCCTTTAAATAGGAACTGAAAGCTATGAGACTTACTTACTTCCTTTCTTTGCTTTAGTTTTTTATAAAACTTGAAACAAAATGCAAAACTCTTCTGTATTAGATGTCTCAATTGGAGTAACTGGTAGATCTCTTTCCTTTGTTTCTTTAGATGATCTTTACTATGTTTTATTGCCAGTGTCTCATTTTGGACTTCGTTTCAATTTTGAGCCAGATAAAGTAATCAAGTATTAATCCAAAATAATTTGTACCTTTGAATGCTTTGTCTCTAGGTGGCTCTTGATGCTGAGTCACTGCCCCTCAGTTTTTGCTAGGTGAGAAACATGATGTGCTAATTTCATTTAATTATATTTTCTCCTTTTATAAAAAGATGAATGACACTGATACTTGAAGGTGTGATTTCTAAAGTTGTAGAGTTTGCAGAAAATTAATGCAAAGGAGAAAACACAACAAACTACATAATATTTATTTCCTATTACAAGAAATCATATGAGTTTATAAATCAATGAATTTGATCTACAACTGCCATCAAGAATTTATTTGTATTTCTTCTAAATACTTAAGTAATTAATTCACTAAGCATTTATTGAAAAAAAATTATGTGAAAAATCTGTACTAGTCTCTGAGAATACAGACATAAAAACAGACCTTGTTTGTGAAAGATGTCATATTGTCATGGGAAAAAATAAGCAAGTATAATAACATCAGATAAATACCATAGTAAAATGCTATGAAAATATAATGTTGAAGCCAACTGTTTCTGACTGGCATTGATTTTTTAAAGAGAATAAAAATAATTTTAAAAAAACATTAGAAACAATGCAGAATTTCACTAAACAAGATGATAGGAATTCAACAATGGTTGCTATAATGAATATTGTTGTCTTCAAATTAGTTGTTCATAATACTAGATATAAGCCTGCAAAATTCACCAAAAAATTAAAAAGAAATAAATTTATAAGCACTGACAGTTTCTTACAATAAACCAATAGAAATCAGCAGTACAATTATCCCAGCTATCCTTGCATATACATATATATTTTTCCCTTTCTTCATTCTTTCTTTTTCCTGTTCCCTCATCCCAGTGTTCTTCCCTTTGAGTAGTTTCTTTCCTTTTCACAATATCTAATGTACCTTTCACATTTTATTCACTCTATCGGGTTCTTGCCCTAGGTAGACAATATGATGTTTACACATGTGGGTCTGCTTTATTTCACTTACCAGTATGGTCCCTAGTTGCATCCATTTATCTATAAAGGCCTTGAGTTTATATTTTTTATAGCTGAATAATACTTCATTATACAAAAATACCATATCATTTTTATCCATTCTTCAGCTGATGGACATTTGGGTTGTTTCTAAGATTTAGCAAGGACAACTTGCGCCACTCTAAACATGGGTTCACATATATTGCCGTGATATGATGTTTTTAGTTCTTCTGAAAAAATACCCACAAGAGTAATAGGTTGAGTGGGACTGCTAATCCTAGTTTTGTGAGGAATCTCCACACTGATTTCAACAGTGGTTGTATCAGGCTACACTTCCACCAACAGTGGAGAAGTGTTCCTTTTTCCCAGCAGTCCCTCCAGCATTTGTTGTTGATTAATTTTTTTGATGATAGCCATTCTTTCTGGGGTAAGATGGAATCTCAGTGTTGTTTTAATTTATATTTCTCAAAGGACCAATGGTGTTGAACATTTTTCATATATTTACTTGCCATTTGTATTTCTTCATCTCAAAAGTGTGTATGCATCTCAGATGCCCATTTTTGGATTAGGCCTTTGAACTTTGGGGGCCTGATTTTTAAAAAATTCTTTATATGTTCT
>NW_004955410.1:11252258-11253994 GCF_000276665.1 Chinchilla lanigera
ATTTCTTGTAGAATTCAGCTGTGAATTCATCAGGACCAGGGCTTTTCTCTCTTGGTAAGTTTTTTTTAATTACATTTTGAATTTCATTGACTGATACTAAGTTATTCAGTAGTTTTATATCTTCTTGATTCAGCTTTGGTAATTCATATGTATTGAGGAATCTGTCCATTTCCTCTGTGTTTTCCATCCTATGAGAGGAATGATTTTCAAAGTAAGTATTGATGATCTTCTGAATTTCTGTATGATCTGTAGTGATTTCATTCTTTATTTCATGAATTTGAGTTTTTTCTTTCCTTTTTTTGATAAAGTTAGCTCAGAGTTTATCAATTCTATTTACTCTTTCAAAGAACCAACATTTCAATTTATTAATTCCTTGTATTGTTTTCTTAGTCTCCATAGCATTAATTTCTGTCCTGAGCTTTATAATTTCCTGCCTTCTTTGGGCTTTTGGCTTGACTTGGTCTTCTTTTTCTAGAAGCTTGAGGTGCAGCATAAGATTGTTTATTTGTGCTTGTTCCATTTTCCTGAGGTAGGAATTCACCACTATAAATTTCCCCCTGAGGACTGCTTTCATTGTGTCCCATAGGTTCCTGGAAATTGTATCTGCATTTTTGTTTAATTGTAAATAGTGTTTAATTTTTTGTTTAATTTCATCTGTGACCCATTGGTTGTTAAGGAGGGTGTTATTTAAACTCAATGTGTTTATGGAGTTTTTGTGATTTCTTTTGTCAATAATCTCCAGTTTTATTGCACTATGGTCCAATACTATGTATATGATAATTTCAGCACCTTTGCATTTACTTAAGCATGTTCTATGGGCTATTACATGGTCTATCTTAGAGAACATCCCATATGCAGCTGAAAAGAACATGTATTCTGATGTTGTTGGGTGGAGCACTCTGTAAAGGTCTACTGAGTCCATTTGTTCACCCAATTGGGTTAGTTCTGTTATTTCTTTGTGATTGTTTGTCTACTTGATGTATCTCTTTGTGACAATGGGGAACTAAAGTACCCTGATATGATTGTGTTACTGCTTATTTGATTTTTCATGTCTGTTAAAATTTGTCTCATATAGTTGGTGCTCCTATATTTGGTGCTTACATATTTATGATTGTTAGCTCTTTCTCTTGCAGTTTTTCCCTAACAAGTGTGCAGTAACCTTCTCTATCTCATTTGATCATTCTTGCTTTGACATTCACATTGTCTGCAAACAGAACAGCTATCCCTACTTCTTGGGGGGTTCCTGTCACATGGAGTATTGTTTTCCATCCTTTGACTTTCAGTCTATGAATTTCCTTTTGAGTTAAATGTGTTTCTTTATACAGCATATTGTATTTTTGCCTCTCACTCTGCCAGGCTGCTGCTTTTGAGTGTTGAATTGAGGCCATCTACATTAATGGTTATAAATGATATGTATTAGCTTATCTTTGTCATGTTATTTTCCTGATGTTAGTTCCCTACTTTTCCCCGGTGTTTAGTTGATTGACATTCTTGGTGGTTCCTTTCTACTTAAAATTGCAGTCATTTTTATCTCTTCCTAGAATATCTTTCAGTACTCTTTGTAGGGTTGGTTTGGTGGTCATGAATTTCTTCAGTATTCTTTGTCATGGAAGTATATTATTTCTCCATTAACTTTGAAGGATAGTTTTGCAGGTATATCTAGCTGGGTTGGAAGTTGTTTTCTTTCAGGACCTGAAATACTTCACTCCAAGCTCTTCTTGATTAGATGGTTTGTG
>NW_004955410.1:11255399-11257066 GCF_000276665.1 Chinchilla lanigera
AAATATTTCCTGTGCAGTTTGGGTTTTGTTCATGACTCTCTGCCTACCCCTCTGTCTTCAGATATCTACATACTTTCTTTCCAATAGATTTAGTGTTTGTGTTTTAATATTTAGATCTTTGATTAATTTTTCCTTTAGTTTAGTGCATGGTGATAGACATGGGTCTAATTTTAGTCTTTGGCATGTGGAAAGCCAGTTTGCTCATCACCATTTATTAAAGAGGCTATCTTCTTCCTTCCAGTGAACATGTTTGACCCCTTTCTCAAGGTAAGGTGGCTAAGTGTGCTTGTAGTTGTGTCTGCATCGTCTAATTTGTTCCATTGATCCTCAGGTCTGTTTTTTTACCAGTACTATGCTGATTTTATCCTAGTTGCTCTGTAGTATAAGTTTAAGTCAGGGATTGTGATGCCTCCAGCCTTGCCTTTGTTGCCCAGGATTACTTTCCCTATTATAGGACTCTTCTAGTTCCAGATGAATTTTAGGAATGTTTTCTCTAGATTTGTGAGATATACTAATGGTATTTTAGTTGGGATTACATTGACTCTGTATAACAATTTTGGCAGTATGGCCATTTTCACAATGTTGGTTCTTCCTATCCATGAGCAAGGAATATCTTTCCATTTTCTGAAATCCTCTTTGATCTCTTTATTCAGACTACTGTAATTTTCACTGCATAGATCTATTACTTCTTTTCTTAGACTGATTCACAAGTATTTCATTTTTTGTATGCTATTGTGAAATGTGTTATCTCTAATTTCTCTTTCAATGTGTTTGCTGTTTATGTACAGAAATGCTATGGATTTTTGAGTGTTGTATCCAGTAGTGGATACAAAGTCAGTATGTAGCACTACTTTGCTACACTACTGAATTTGATTCTTAAATCTACAAGTCTTTTGGTGGAATTTTTGGGTTTTCTATGTAGAGTATCATGTCATCTGCAAATAATGATAATTTCATTTCTTCATATCTTATCCTTAATCTTTTATTTTGCTCTGTTGTCTAATTGCTCTAGCTAACATTTCCAGCACTATATTAAAAAGGAGTGGTGACAATGGAAATCCTTGCTTTGGTTCCAGGTTTTAAAGTGAAAGCTTTCAGTTTTGGTCCACTTAATATGATGTTAGCTGTTCATTTGTCATAGATCAGTTTTATCAGAGTAGGAAAAGACCATCTATTCTGACTTTCTGTAGGGTTTTTATCATGAATGAGTGTTAGACTTTATCAGAAGATTTTTCTCCATCTTTTAAGGTGATCATGTGATTTTTGTCTTTGGCTCTGTTGATATGGAATATTACATTGATTTATTTGAATATATAGAACCACTCCCGAATTCCTTGGATGAGTCATACTTGGTCATGATGTATAATGTTCTTTTTGACTTGTTGCATTCTGTTTGCTAGTATTTTATTGAGAATTTTTGCATCTATGTTCATTAGGGATATTGGCCCTTAGTTCTCTTTTTTGTTTGTGTCTTTGTCTGTTTTTGATATCAGGGTAATTCTCTTCTCCAGGAATGAGTTAGGGAGAATTTCTTTCCTTTCAATTTCATTAAAGAGGTTGAGAAAAACTGGTATTAAATCTTCTGTAAATTTCTTGTAGAATTCAGCTGTGAATTCATCAGGACCAGGGCTTTTCTCTCTTGGTAAGTTTTTTTTAATTACATTTTG
>NW_004955410.1:11258831-11289896 GCF_000276665.1 Chinchilla lanigera
TGTTTCTTTTCTCTAACAACTTTTAATATTGTGTTCTTTTGCTGAATTTCTGGGATCTTCATTATTATATGTCTGGGTGTAGATTTATTTTGATTATGGCTATTTGGAGTTCTATGTGCCTCACTTTTCTGTATGTCCAATTCTTTTTCCAAGCTTGGGGAAGTTTCTGCTATTACTTCTGCAAATAATCTTTTTATGCCATTTGTGTTTACTCCTACCATTTTGTTGATTCCTACCAGTCTTATACTGTTTTCTTTGCATCATGGTGCAGCTGTTGAACTGTTATTTCCTGGTTCCTTGTTATTTTTAAGAGATCTTTCCTTTCACAATCATTAGCTGCAATGCTGTCTTCAAAATCTGAAATTATATCTTCAGCTTCATTTAAGCAGTTTTTCCAGCTTTTGATGGAATTTTTATTTTCTTGGATATCTCTTTGAACCTGTTTCATGCATTCTAATTCTTTCCTATATTGTTCATTCAACATTTCTATTACTTTTTTATGCTTCTCTATTTTTTATCTATGTCTTCTTTAGATATACTGAGCAATTTTTTCATTATTGTTGTCCTTTCTTTTTTTCCTGAGAGATTATTTCTGATCTAAGTTCTTCTATAGCCTGAAGGAGTTTTCTCTTTACTTCATTTGCTATCATTTCAGAAATTTCAGGTATGTGATTTCCATGTCCTTCTATGTCAATGTCTCCTAGGCTTGTTCTAGATGGGTTTGAGGTTTCAGATTGCATTTTTCTTCTTCATTTTGACGTTTTTGAAGCTCCCAGCATTCACTGGGGCTCAGTGTCCTTTCTGCAGTGGTGTGGGAGCCAAGTGCAGCACACCAAATCTTCCAAAGTTCCCCAGGATTCAGCCCAGGCATTAATTTTTTTCCAGACTAGCAAAATACTTTTATTATTTTTGTAATTATAAAACAAGAAAAGTAAAGACTTCTTTTTGGTGTTTACTAGAGTTAAAGGAAGTGAAGGAATAAATGGATTAATAGGATTATTATGTACTTCTGATGACCATAAAAAGTTTACAATACTAATTATTTGCCATAAAACTTATACTTCCCCAAAAACAGATATATAAAGGATCATACTTTTAAAATTTATAAAAGTAAACAATATATAGTTGGAAGCTCGAACATTTATTCCATCTTCAATGTAAAATTTTAAACATTTATTTACACAAATCACATGTGTATAATGAAAATCCAAGCACCCATTTGTTCTGAGTTGCAGCTTTAGAAAGATGGGGATGTGCATGGCAGCAGTCATCACCTCCTCACTCCCCAAAGCCAGGTTTGTAACTAAAGCCATGGGTAGCTCCCTGAGTACTCCAAGAATCACATTTTATTCCTATGACACTGCAGCAAGTGAGAAGCCTACCATCTGTTCAGCCGGCCTGGGATTCAGGCAGACAGTGGACTGGCAAGCACCCTGGGAGACTGAGGTAGGAGGTGGCCTGAGGAGACAAGAGAGGAACAAGGATCTAGAACCAGCCTTCAGCCTGGCTTTTGGTAGAAAACCTGAAGTCACCCTCTTCCCCAAGTTTGGGGAACTTGCTCTGAGGGCGAAGTCTTCACTGGCTTTCTGACTCATCTTGCCTTCAGAGCTAGGCTGAGTATCTGCGGGATTGAGGGGAAATGGCCACACCCACCAGTGGTGGCAAATGGCTCCAAAACAAGAACCGGAGAGTCCAAGGAGCCCTGGCAATAAAGGCACTGTTGGTGCAAACGAATTACCAAAGTGACTTGGTCTGGCCATGGATTTCCTTGGCTCAGTTCTTGATGTAACACTGAATGTACCACTTTCAGACACCAGAGAAATAGACACAGGTGCAGCTTCTCCACAGACTGCTCTGCATATGCCCTTTTCTCCAGCGGACTCCTCTCCCTCTACCATCCTGTGTGCATGAAGGGTCTCAGCTTGTGCTCCCCATCTTGCTTTCCATGTGGCCAAGTGCCAAATCTTGTTTCCACAAATAGCCCATGCCACATACCCTATTCTGTGGCCTCTCAGCTCAGTGAAGCTCACAGGCATTGATTTTTCAAATGACTTAAAGTATGTTTAGTTTCATAGATAACAATTTTCCAAAAGGTTTCAACTACATTTTTTCTTCCCAAGAGTATATAGTAGTTCCAGCTGTTCCATGTCCTTGCCAACACTTGCTATTTTAAGTCTTAATTTCAGCTATTATGGCAGATAGCTCATGATATGTGTGAAGTAGCTGAGCCACAGCGAAGCCAGAGGTTGGCAAACTTCTGTGAACTACAGCAAAGCCAGTCCCAGGAATATAAAATGCCAAAGGCAGACTGCATAAACAAGTTGACCTCTAGCTCAGTTGCATATCAGGAGCTGCTGGCCATGTTGTTCATCCCTGTTAACTACAGCACAGATAGTTCTGAGAATGTTTCACTTTCAGTGTTCTCGGCAAAATACTGAGATCTTGCACTTTCAGCCCCATTGTGTGCTTCCCCCTCCCCCTTTTTACTTTGTATAAATAAAGATATAGACCATGCTGGGTTGTCACTGTGTCTCCATCAGAGAAGAAGCATTCCACCCAGTCCTAGATTTCCTTTTATTATATGTCTTGTTTTTTCTTAATCTCCCATCACCCCCTCTCAAGACCCCACTGGCCACATGGGTTGTAGCTTTAGTGTCTCATTTGTGGTTTTAATTTGCCTTTTCATGATAAGTAGATGTTGATGAAACAACAGGTGGGGAAAGACAAACAGAGGAAGAGGCATTACAGACAGGCACTAACACATACCAAACAGTACAGAAGCTAGAGATAATAATGCATATGATAGGAACAGGGGATGGTAGGAAATGGGGCAAGAGAGAGCACAAATTGGAGAATGACTAGAGTGGATTGTACACCACACTAAGAAGGTTGAACTGCTCATAAAGACATAAGAAATCTGGTCATCAAATGATTTTTTAAAGTAAGAAATAAATATAACCTGACCTGTAGTAAATGATCCTTCTCAAAACAGTGCAGAAGACAAACTGCAGGAAGCAGTCCTTAGGGCAACAACAGGAGAAGGGTATGAATGGGCCTGACAAGAAGCAATGACACCAAGAGCATGCAGAAAAGATGGTCATAGGGACATTTGGGCAACAGAATTGATAGCACTAGCTGAACAAGAGAGGTGAGAGAGACCAGAAGATGGCACCCCAGATTCTGGCCTGGAAACTGGTGATAATGTTACCAACTTTTGGGCATGTTCTACCAAAAGTAATGGTAGAACATTCAGTTAGATATGTTTCTTTGTATACCTCAGGAACCAAGCAGTGGGACCTGGGTGTCTGACAGTTCCTTGCTCTGAAAATAGTTAGGAAGATTTTGTTTTCAATGTTTAGTCTAGAAGAACAATAGAGTTACACTTGGCAAAGTGAGGAAAGGAGTCTTTGGAGTTGAGAGAGGAGATAAATGTAAAATTCTCTGACCTTTGAGGGAGAGAGTTCCCTGAGGCCAGTATTATATCAATGAAGAGAATTTTTATGTGGGACATATCCACCTCCTCTGCTCTCTCAGAATAGCACCCCAAAGTTGGCACAAGGCCAAGAGTCAAATGCAACATGATAGCAAAAAGCAAAAATATAAAATGCTGGTTTCTGTAGACAACATACTGGTCACTAGCATATGGAGTGTGGATAAAGCCACAAAAAGGGTGAAATTAATGTAGGATTGCTTATGGGTGAGAGAAGAAAAGGATCAAGATGATGGGAAATATCAATGATTAAGAGATCAAAATCACCATTGTAATTCCATTGCATATTGTTACCTTCAAATCAGTTGCTCAGACCACTGGACACAAGCATGCACAAGCAATGAGAACATAAAAAATTGTAATCATTAGATGTTCATTTCAATACACCATCAGATATCAGCAAATGGTTTAAGCAATCTTTTATTCTTGCATCTGGTAATCTGAGCAATGTAGTTGAGGATAGCGATATGTAATGTAACAACCACTGTTGATTTGTATTATTTTTGTCTTGAGACTCTGTTTCACTTTGGATGTTCTTGCTTTGACTTGTCTATGTTTGTGATACTGGTATGCTGCTACTGTTCTAGTTCTTTGTTTGTTTGTTTCTCATTTACTACTTTATTTAAAATAAAAAAAAAATCAACTAGCAAAAGCTGACAAAGAATGTCCAGAAAAGTGAGAAGAGAACCAGAAAATATCAACGCCATACAATCCAAAGAAGTGAGTTTAATGAATGAAAGGATCAATGTAGCCTAGTGCTGGAAAGATAATTTAAATAGTGAAGGATTTTAAAGTACTAGAAAGTCATTAATGATTCTGTAGAAGCCGTTTCACTAAATTGATGAGATATAAGGATAGATGGGGTGCTTCAAAGTATATAAGCAGTGAAGAGGTGCAGAGAATATTTTCTGTTCTTTGTTAGAGATTGGCAATGATGTAGGGAAAATCTAGAGATTATAAATTTGGGAGAAAGAATTTCCCTTCAGTATGATGGAACCTGCATCATGGTAAAGGTTGTCAAGAAGAAGCCAACAGTAACAGAAAGATCAAAAAATGAAAGAGGAAAAAACTAAGAAAACTGAAGCATCAGCAGGAAAATGGATAGTGACACCTAAGAAAGAAGAAACTGTCAGCTGCACATATTGCTTAAAAAGCCTCAAGAAACATCAGGACAGAAAACAGTATTTGGCAATTAGGACATCAGTAAAGTTTTTTTTGGAGGGGAGGTTTGAGTGTTGGGGACAAAGCAAAATGCAAAAGGGGCTAAGAACCAAAGGGAATATAGGGAACTGAAAACAATGTTTACTACTACAGTGTCAAAAACATGTGGGTATGATCAGAAGAAGATACAGGAATTCTTCAAACCTGCCTATCGCCTCTGCTAGATTCATGGTCTACAGTAACCTTACTTTCCTATTGGAAAAGCCTGGGCATTTAGCCAAGAAAAGTGAATCTTGTGGGCACAGCTGTCACTCAAGGTGGCACCTAAAGTAATAAAGCATTTTCTTTCTCTTGATGGAAACTCTTTTTGGGAAAAATTAAAAATTTGCACATAATTCAATGCCTTATACACAGTGAAACTACTGGAGGAGATTCTTATATGATTTTGGAGTTATGAAGTACTTTTTCCTGGAGATTAACTGATCTCAATAGCAATTAGCCAACAAAATAACATTCAAAATCATAATATCTGTTAGTCTACCATTAAGAGATTATATCTTTCTTTTTCTGTATGTCCTAGTACTTTGAACCATGACTAGGAAGGCAAAGGGCCATTAAGGATTCTATAAATAAAAGTCTTTGTTTATACTATCATGATTTCAAAATATCTATGTAATCAGCCAATACAATTTTTTTGAAAGCCAAATAATAATCATTAATGAAGTCTGGCTTGTTGCTGTACTCCTCTCCCTCTGTGTAATTTATAGACATAGTTTGAATCAGCTTACTCATTTTGTATGTGTGGCTACTTATAATTATGCCCTCACAGCTAACCAAGATTTTAAAAGCCAGCTATAACCATAAGCTGTGGCTTTTATTAGTCACAGCTTCCGGAAGTGTTGATTCAGCTGAGCAGGAAGTGATAGGAGCATTCACTCTGACTTAGTTAATAATCATGTATGGGGGATGGGTGCAGAACTGAGTAGAAGATGAAAAAAAAATAAGCAAATGCTTAAAAGAATTACTCTTCAAAGCACCTCTTCCTCCGGTTAAGAAAGTAGCACTTCTTTTTCTTATGCTGCAGTGTGTTCAGATTCATAATGAGTTATGAAGTTTATAGCATTCTAACTATGATATCTGAGCAGAGCAAAGGCAGGGAGGAAATTACCACATATGCCTGTTGGCGGTTGGGGATAAATACTTTTGCACCACTTGAAAATATTTAACACCCTCTGCTTCTGTCGTGTAAGGCACAATATTTATCATTTCATTATCATTTTTCAAATATTACAACTCAAGTAGCTGAGTTGCCATATCTGCTACTAGAAATAAAGAAAACCAAACCATTCTTGAAAACTCTCAAAACAAGCTTATGTTCAGCTAGTTGGAGACATCCTACATTTCTGAACACTTGAGGTCATTCTAAAATTTTTGTATTTTTGTATATAAATAAAAGCCAATGTCAACTCAAAATCCAGGACTCAAGAATGTTTGGGGTATGGACAGACTTACTTTGTCTGACAGAAGTTTTTCTTTGCTCACTTTGAAATTCCCCCTCCTCCCCGTCTCACCCATTCCACACCCTAAATGGTACCTGATATTGATCTCTATGACATGCAGAGTATTCATGATAGGTAGCATCTATTAAGAGTGCTCCAGCATTGTCTGTGGAGTTTTCTGCCAAGCTATTGGCACTCACTCTACAGCTTTTGATGCTGTCCAATTTTACCACAGTGTGTTAATAAAAATTTACCATGCAACAATCAGGACTCATATTCCTTCCTCAAATGGTCCTTTAATGGTGGTTTACTAAAACATCAACAAGTTGCAGTCATCTGCTTGACTCACCCTAAATAACAACCAAGTTAATGCAAGCAGGTAATATTCACTGTGTTAGAATAGCTTCCAAACTGACAGCAAGTGGAGGTCACCATCAATTATAAGACATATCTCAGTTTCAGACATGTCAAAATAGAAAAAGAAGCAAAGAATAGAATCACCTTTAATGCATATTTTTAAATTAGAACAAAAGAAGAAAGACGTGCAAAAGGAGAAAAGAAAGACTATTACAATAACTCAGATAAGAACTAAGTAAGGTACTAGCAATGGGGAGGAGGAGAAGGGGTAAATATAAGGCAAATTGGAAATTAGTGTGAACAGGTCTTAGTATTGTCAGGAAGTTGAGAACAAGGTCAAGAAAGGAGTAAAAGATGATACCAAAATATCTAGGTTATATTTCTGGATAAAAAATAATGAAAGTGTTAAAAGAAAAGACTAGTTCAGTTTTAGATACACTGAATATGAGGTTTCAATTTACATCTGGATAGAGGTGTCCAGTATACACATAGTTGCTTAATACAGTTGCCTCATCTGAAGATACAAAATTAGGAGACATCTCTGCAGTCAGGATAATATTGCCTATTGATGGCCCTGAGTTTTAAACATAAACAGGAAACTTCAAGCAAAGTAGCACTATACTGATCAGTATTCACATATAAGCAACAGAATTTTCTGTACTGCAATTCAGAGGAAAGGGATTTATTACAGAATATAAAGTGAAATACAGAGACTAATGAAAATGACTCTGTTCAAGCCTTCATGAAACAAATCCCAGAGCCACACTGCAGAACTGGGCCACTAAAGGTGCTGCTGCCTCTAAAATGATCAGAGATCCATAAAATCAGGAAATTGCCTCATTAGAAACTACTATAATTACAGCTACCTACTCCAAACTGTGTCATGTTCACCACCATTCCCAATAGCAAAAAAAGGAAAAAAAAAAAAAGAACCCTTGCTTTAACTCTTCTAATTAGCTCCAAAACTAAGCATCACACTATATATATATTCATAGAAATTAAATTATATCCAGAACTCTCCAGCATCTAAAAGTGTTTTGGTTTCTTTCATTTTGGCTTTGTCACTTGAGCTTCCTATAGTCCACATGTTAAGAGGAAGCTGAACTTAAATGCATTCTGAATGAGCTAAAACACCTTACCTACCATGAAAACCAAAAACAGAACTCTGCAGAAGAAAAACATTGACAGACAAAGTGAGAAGCTACAAGGAAACAGAGAAGGTGTAGTCAGACATGAGGACACTGCAAAGGACCCATGGCAATGAAGCCAGTAGGAAAAGGGATTAGAAGAAAAAAGGAGTGGATAACAGGCTCAGCAGCTCCACAAGTAAAAAGTTTAAACAGCTAAGTTCTCAAGAGTATCTGACAGCACTAGCAAATGCAATCTTTTGGTGATCTTGGTGAGAACAATTTCAGTGAAGTGGGTTAAAGATGATGTTTGTTTAAAATATAACTAAAGGTGAATAGGAACAATAGACTGTGATTTCACAGAGTTTATCCTCATCAGAAATATAAAATAATCCCTAAGGGCCTGAATGCCCTTATCTGGCAAAATGATGTGTATACATCTTACAAGATGGTGATAACAGTAACTTAGTCTACACTACTGCAGCAGAAAGCACAAGAATTCACCTGACCTTTACAGTGACATCTCTCTAAGCACCTCCTAAGAAACTCAGATATTCAGCTTTATGGGTTCCAGCTCCTTCCAAACTGAGAACAGATTCATGAGGTTTATAGATATCAAATATCAGCTTTACCAAAGGTAAAGCAGGAATGAAGAAAATAATGTAGGCTTATGGCCCAAATGTTCTTCCCCCTGAATTGATCTTATATACCTTTCCCAGTGTACCTATACAGGGGAGGGAAGGGATGAGAAGGTCTCCCAGTGCTTACTTATTTTTTAATGTCAGGATTTACAAAGCAAGAACAGAGGGATAAAGCCATAATATTCAAGGACTACCCCAGCTGGCAGAAAAACACAGGAGGAGACAAGAAAGGAATGGGGAAAACAATGGACATTTCCTTAGTGACGATCCCCCAACCCTGTGAAAGTGATTTTAGAAATCATAGAGAGGAAGAGAGGGCTTTACCCCACTCGAGGGTTCAAGGCATCTCGCATGGCCCACAAACAAAATACCATAACCCACATGTGCTAGGAGGGAAAACATGGTGAAAGATGACTGTCATCCCACCCATTCTTCATTTTCCTCCAGAGCGCACAAGGAGAGGAATGGGGAAGTAGGCTGACCCAACAGACTTCAGAGATCAGTCACTCCAGAGCAATAATTCAGTAGACTCAGTTCTTCAGTCAGGATGCAGTTATGGTGGATGCAGAGATGGGGAGATACCCAGATTCTGGCTGTTCTTGGGCCCCCTATTGTAGTTTATCTTTCCTATTATCTGCTTCTTCTTAGTTTTATAGATGCTCATCTCTGCAAAATATTTTGCATCCCACACTCCATCTTTCCATCCACTTCCAAGCAACCCTTCCTGTAACATAGTATAGGGTAAATGAAGGTTTAATTCATGGAAAACAAAAATTTACCCTTTTACTTTCCCAGAGAAGACTTCTAGATCAGTTTTCATAAGGAGGCTCCTTCTGCTCTGCCAGCTTTTTGTATCCCAACTTCACTACCTTACTCTGATTTCACATTACTGTTTCCTCTTTAAGACTCTGGGTTTGAGAGGCTGGGGATTTAGCTCAGTGGCACAGCTCTTGCCTGGAAAGCATGGGGTCGTGAGTTTGATTCCCGGTACCAGGAAAAAAAAAAAAAAAAATAGACTTGGTTTGGTGACATAACTAGCTCCTTCAGAAAAATCCCTTTCATTCCACAGGAGGCTATGCCATTCCTAGATGCATTCCATATTTGTTACCACAGGCAAAGCTATGTGACTTTCCTGTCAGGTGATTTCCAAGACTCCCCTCTGCTGTGTACCACCCACCTGTGAGAATGAAAAGCAAAAATGTTTGGATTCAAAGTGTGAGCTAGAGTGAACCAGAGCTCTCAAAACCCAGTTTGGGCTTCCCTTTAGGAGAACTATGACCTTACCCGTTGACCTTGTCCATTGCCTAAAATAGAAACACTTCATTCCATGTGAGCCAAACTTGGTCTAATCACAATGAGAAACAATTAGCTTCCCATCAGCATGGGGTCACTCTTCTCCCTTCTAGAACAATAGCTGTATTTCTTATCCTGTTTGACCTAACACAAATGGAAGAAATGGTGTCAGTTTTCAGTGGTTGATCTCTGTACTGCTGTTCAAATGGAGTCAGCTGTATGCCATTCCAAATAAACTCTTTCTGATTAAAAGAAACTGACAGGAAATGGGGGAGTTTCTAAATTTCCCTGCCCCTCTGGGATCAGAGCTAACATAGACAGAAGACATTGCACACTTTCTGAATCACAATAAATACAATTTAATTCTTTTTTGGTTTTGTTTGTTTTTTTGTTTTTCTTCTGGTACCAGGAATTGAACTCATGACCTTGCGCTTGCCAGGCAGGCACTTCTGCCGCTGAGCTAAATCCCCAGCCCCTCTTTTTTGTTTTTGAAGATGAATAGGTCAAACTGTCTCCATTTGCCAGTGACATGATTTTACACAGGGAATTTTAAGAAATCCACTAAAAAAAAGCCGTTCAGGATACATGAGTTCAGCAAAGTTGCAGGATACGAGATTAATATACAAAATTCAGTGGTGTTTCTGAACATTTAAAATGAATGTACTGAAAATGAAGTTAGGAAACAATTCTATTTACAATAGTACAAAAAGATAAAGATACTTAGGAATAAACTTAACAAAAATGTACAAAACATACTTAAAAATACAAATCTTATTAAAAGAAATTAAAGAATATGTACACTGAAATTGAAGAAGACCTAGACACACCCAGACATAAATTCCTTACATTACATTCCAGGAAAAGAAAGCCTCCAGGCTTTTCACTATTAATTCTTTTTTATAATTAAAAAAAAAACTAACAAAACAACAATGAAGACAAAATCAAAACAACACAAAAATGATACATAAACTCAAAATAAAATGATAGGAATTAACAGTGGCTGCTACACTACATACTGTTATCGTCAATAAAGTTGCTCAGTCCACCAGACATAAGAATGTAAGATTGATCAAACAATCAAAGACAGTAACAAATAATAATAAAAAAAAACATTGGAAGCAATGTAAAGCTTCACCATAAAAGATGGCAAGAGTTCAACAATGGTCCTTATACTGCATATTGTTGTTTTCAGGTCAGTCATTCGGATTACCAAATTCAAGCTTGCAAAATTGGTCAACAAAAAAGAAAATTTTAAGTACTGTTTGGAACCTGCTTTTTAAGAATGGGCATGAATAGAAGCTGGGTCACCTGGTCAACAATATCAGACACTCAAAATCCCTATAAGAAATGGGTGCTCCTTCTTGTCATCCAATCAGAAAGCAGTTCCCTTCCTATAGATTCCTTCATTATCAATCAATCAATCAATCAATCAGGGAGGCAGATTTGAGCCTTTAGCTCCTAACCTCCTTACTGGTTGGCTATGCAATAAGGCCTTTTCTTTTTGCAAAAACTCAGTGTCATTGTATCAGTGTCTACGTGCATTGGACAGCAAGCCCTTGCAACTAGCCCAAGCTATCTTCAAACTTGTAGTGATTTTCCTGCCTCAGCCTCCTAAGTGTTGAGGTTACAATTGTGCACTATACCATGCCCAGATAGAAGACTTAATATTATTAAGATGGAAATACACCCCAAATTGACTTACAGATTCAATACAATCCCTGTCAAAATTCCAGGGAAGTTCTTTGAAGAAATTGGCAATCTGATCCTAAAATTCATATGGGAATACACGAGATCAAAAATAGGCAAAATAACTTTGAAAACAAAGAACAAAGTTGGAAGTCTTGCATTTCTAAATTTCAAAACTTACTACAAAAACTATACTAATTAAGACAGTACTGGTACTGGTATAAGGTTAGACATATAGATCAGTGGAAAGAAAAATAAATCCTCACATGTACAGCCAACTGATTTTCAACAGACGATCTAAGATCACTCAATGGGAAAAAATCTTTTCAATAAATGGTGTTAATATACCTGTAATTTTTTTAAAAAGAAGTTGTACCATCCTTGTACTATATACAAAAATTAGCTAAAGTAGAATCAAAGGCCTAAGCCTAAAGCTTCTCAGAAGAAAAAGATGTAAATATATGAACCTTGGATTGGGCAGTGGTTTCTTAGAGAAAGGATTAAGAAAAATGATAAATAAATAGATATAGAATTTAAAGGAAAAAAATTTTGTGTGGCAAAGGACACAATAAAAAAGTAAAAGGGCAACTCAAGAATTGGAGAAAAAGGTTTTGTATCTATAACATATAAAGAACACTTACAAATTAATAAAAAAGATAAATAACCCAATTTCCAAATGGGCAATAGAAGAAAAGATTTTTTTTTCAAGGAAGAGATACAAACTGCTGCTATGTGCATGAGAAAATGCTCATATCATTATCAACCAAAGAAATGCAAGTCAAAACCACAGTGAGATGTTATTTAGTACTCATTATGATGGTTAATATAAAAAGATCACACATTCACAAGGGTTGGCAAGAATGCAAAGAAATTAGAACCATCATACCCTCATAGTAGAAATGTAAAATGGTATAAGTATTTTGGCAGTTCCACAAATAATTAGATATGATCCATCAGTTCTACTCCTTGGTGTACATCCAAGAGAAATTAAAACATGTGCCCAACATAAAACCTGGTATGTGAATATTCATAGTGGAATTACTCATAATAGCCAAAAGTTGGATAAAAATGCCTATCAATTGATAAATTTTTAAATGGCATACATTCATGCATTATGATGCTATTCAATCATAAAAAGCAATAAATAACACTCTGCAATGTAACTACATCCGTCGTGCCAAATGAGAAAAACCAATCAAAAATGCATCATGTGGTATTTTATGATTTATTGTATGAAATTCCCAGAAGAGGCAAATCTATAAAGAAAACAGGTTACTCTTTTCCTAGGGCTGGGGTGATAGCTGAAGTGTTTCTTTTAGTGATGATGAAAATGTTTTAAAATTGATCAGAGCCATGGCTGCACAACTCTCTAAATATACTAAAAACTATTTAATTATATGCTGTAAGTGATTCAGTTGCATGATATGTGAATTATATTTCAAAAAATGATTCTTAATGATGAATTTCTGAAACTGAGTCAAGGAAGTGGGAAAGACTGTGAGTATAAATAAGTTTACTGGCTGAAATTTAAAAGTTGAAGAAATTCCCAACTGAAAATGTTCATTCATGCCTGTAATCCCAGCACTTGGGAGGTTGAGGCAGGAGGATCATTGTGAGTTCAACATCACCCTGGGCTACATAAGTGAGTTCAAGGCCAGCCTGAAGGGCATAGTGGGACCCTTCCTCAAAAAGACAAAAAAAAGAAAAGAAAAGAAAAGAAAATGTTCACTCTTCATTGAAATAGAAGGGCAAAATCACCTGCTGGGAAGGAATTTATAATCAGGCAATGATGCCACAGAGACAAACAGTGCAGAGATGGCACAGTTCCAGTGGGTGACGAGTTCCAAAGTGTGTTGTGAGAGAGGGCAGCTGAGATGGAGTGGAGGGAGAGGTACCGTGGCCTGGAAGTCACAAAGTGGAATGTATACCTGAAGTACTTGTTAAGTTGAATTACTTTTCTTGCTGGCACTATATCAGACAGCATTAAAGCATCAACATAATGTTTTAAAATCTTGGAAATTATCCCTGTATTTGCCACAGGCAAATTTTAATTTTACTCTATTAAATTCAGGGGTGGGTGTGTGAATGTGAAGGGAGACTGCACTTAAGTAACATCTCATCAGTGGAGGAGAAAAGGAAAGAAAAAGAACAATGTATTTTCTAACCACATTATAATTGTACTAAGAATAAAGAACTATGTGGAATAATGAGCTTCCAAAAATTTACAAACAAAACAATGAATATGCAAAACAATGAATAAAATACTAGTCACCTTTATCTACTGATTCAAATACTGTTTTATGACCTTTTCCTTTATTATCTCCAGTCAGTGGAGTCAGCAGAAAGATTTCTGGGATTCCCAAAGGTGTTTCCCCCTCAACACCACCCTTGATCCAGTGAAATTTCCAGGACCCAACTGATCTTTCCATTCTCTCTCACCAGTGGGGTCCCCATCCTGCCCCATCTTCCAATATGGCACGGAGTTGAACAGAATCCCTCCAATTCCATTGTCCCTAACCAGTCCCCCTCTACTAAGACACACAATAACAGTAAGAGTTCAGAACAGGATACAGAAACCAGTCTAGTTATATTAAGCACACAGGAATTTAGTAAAAGGAATTGGATATTTATAAGTTAACTTGAATGGCAGGAGGAGCAGGCTGTAGGTTGGCCTTCCAGGAATAAATCCCAGAAGAATGCAAAACTGGTTGTCTAGGCAGCTACTGGCTTGGCAGCAATCAGGCTGGTGAGCAATCAGCAGGCTGACACTGGAACTGTTGAGTTCATTAACCCACAAGCGTAGCTACGATCCAGGGATCAGAAAGTTGGGGTCAGGAAGTTACTGCTGCCACCCGACAACTGCCTCTCAACACCCACAATGCCAGTGGCTGGATATTAAAACACCACTTCAGAAAAAACCTCAAGAGCTTGGACATTGTCCAAGATCTCATTCACCAGCAGAAAAAACAGTTAAACACTGGAAAGGAGGTAGTTTCTTTCACTTTTACTTTCTACGTTTAAGCCAAATTTAATATAATAAATTCACCCAGGAGAATCGGAGAAATGAGGTTTTTTGCTTTCCAGCTTCTGTACTACAGGGTGACACCAAAAAAGGTAGAAATAGCTACTAAGTACCAAACAGCTCTATCCAACACACAACACACAAAAAGTGTTCACAAAAAAATGCACACACATATCCCAGATGACATTATTGGCTTTTTTTTGTATGTGAATTTTTGACAACCTTAACAGGAAACAGACAGGAATTTTGTTAATGAGAAACAAGAAAAATTACAAACCTCCAAATCTTGTATTGGCTAGAATCTCAGCCTCAAAAATCCCTGGTTACTTTCTCTAAGGAATTATGAGGATATCCTCTGGGAGCCTGTATGCTTTTAATTCCCTTGAAGTTCAGGCTCTTCAGTGCACTCTAGTACTCATTTATAATAAAGACTCAGGCAATAGTTTGATGTCTGGTGACTGGGAGCTTTCAAGCCCTGCAGTCCCCCTTCTCCATGTGCCCCACATCTAAACACGCTGATAGGAAAGCCCAGCTGCTCCTTCCTTTGGCACTGATGGAAAAGTTCAAACCATGCAAACTTCAGTCAGCATGAAGGGACTTTGCTGAAGCTCCAGCCCCTAACCATTTAAAAACCCCAAACCAGCCTCCCCATCGCTGCACTGTCAAAGCATTTTCAGATCTCTTTGAGAGCACAAGAGAGCCCTTTGTGTTAGTAGTGGCTCCTCCACACTGTCCTATGTGTGTGCAGGAGCATCAGTCTGAGCATCTGAATCCTATTTGGGAGGGAGGCACATCTTGCTCCTGAGGGACACCCACTGCGTATTACACCCATCTCCTGCCATCCATACACCATCCATTTCTCACCCAATCTTTTCTCCCTGCTGGTCCCTGTTCCCTTCCTCCATCAAGGCAGAATGGTGTGCCTCTGTCCTGTGTCTTTTGCCCTATATCCTACATCCAGTGTGTCTTTGTTCTGTCTCCACTGGACAAGATCAGGTAAGACTCAATTCACCAGGGCTCTGCCCTGCCCAGGAATGTTCCTCCCAGAGCATTGCCCTCTAGAGACCGCAGTATAACTTCTGTCTCCATTTCCAAATGCACATGATTGGCTCATGGCCATGTGAAACCCCCTTAGCTGATAGTGTCATTCACAGTCACCTGCTGCTGTAATTTATGTCTACCGTTCTCTCTTCTGTGCTCTGTGGAGCTTTGATGGCTGGCTTGAGACTCTTTACTGCCCTTCTCCCCTTTAACCTTCGAGTATGAGTGAATGACACCCTCAAAGTTCAAATATTTGTTCTCAATGATATTTAGCTTGCAAACTACTAATGCCACCATACTTCCTGTCATCCCACTATGCTCCCAACCCAAATTCAGATATCACTAAGCACCAGTCTTGTCCCATATTTTCTTCTCAGTACAGCTCATTTTGCCTGGAATAAGGTACTTTATACATTTACATTTACATAGCACCTTCTCATTTCCTAGACTGACTTCAGAGTTTTCTCTGCTTTGTCAGGAGGCATCGTCCCATTGTCCCCATTATAAAAATAAACAAAAAACATAGGGATTGCAAATTGGCAGCCTACAGTCTGACTCTGGCTAGAGGTTATATTTTATTTGGCCTGCAGAGGGTTTTTAAAAAGCACTTATTTCCTCAAAAGAATTCAAAACAGGATCTCAAAGAGATATGTGCACACACCGTGTTCATTACAGCAGTAGTCGCAATAACAAAGAGGTGGAAGCAACCCAAATGTCCATCCACACATGAATGATAATGACAATTTGTTGTATACACATAATGGAATATTATCCAGCCTTTAAAAAGAATGAAATCCTGTCACACGCTACACCCTGGATGACATTAAGGACATTATAACAAATGAATTAACCTAGCTATCATAAGACATATACTATGATTCTATTCAGGAGATATTTAAAGTAGTCTGACTCACAGAAAGTAGAATATGGTTGCCAAAGGCAACTTGTTTAACAAGTATAGTATTTCAGTTTTGCAAAATGAAAAGTCCAAGGTATCTGTTGCACACAAATGTGAATATACGTAACACCACTAAACTGTACACCTAAAAGTGGCTAAGATGATAATTTTTAGATTATATGTGGGTTTTTTTTTACTGTAATTATTTGTCTCCCTGGAGTGAGAAACTGAAAGAGTAAATAAGGACAAAAATGTACAAAAGATATTGTGAAATGGGAAGAAATTGTTAAAAAGGAAAGAGGAACTAGGGTGGAGGAAGAGGGAAAGAAAGGGAAAAGGGAAAAACATTTTAAAAATGATCAAATGGAAACAAAGCTTTGTAAATAGGGAGAGGAAAAGGAATCAGAAGGGGGAGAGGGATTGGAAAAAAAGAGGAGTCAAAATGTATCATTTACAGGTACAAGTTCCCTAAGATGAATATGATCATTATGTATATCTAAAATGTACCAATAAACTAAATTTTTAAAAACTGAATATTTAAAAATTTGAATGTAACACAGACTCTCCAGGTCACCAGTGACCCAGTGCTGTTTATTCTTGCTTGATTCACATATCTAAATAAGCTACCAGGGCCTCATCTTGAGTTTGGAGTAATAGTAGAATTTTTAAAAAATAAAATAAAATGAATTTAGAATTCTTACACAGAGGTGTGGAATTTTACAATAAGAATGATTCCTTTGTTCAGCAAATATTCACTGAATCCTAGCATCCAGTACTTGTGAAGCATGGTGAATACAAACTGATCTGCTCAGCTCCTGTCTTCAAATATTTTACATTCTAAGTAAACTGAATGATAGCATAGTTTAACAAGCATTGTGATCAAAAATTGTGTGCTGGAAAATCTTCTCCATGAGAAAGAAGGGATACAAAAGCACACAGAATAGGTATGGAGGATGAAAGCAGAGGGCACTTTTATTTAATATTTTAGGATGAATAGAAGTTATCTGAGAAACTTCACATATTCGAGAATTTCCAGTTTTCCTTCTGTTACTGATTTCTAGTTTCACTCTACTATGCTTAGAAAAGATACCTGATATAATTCCAATCTTCTTAAATTTGTGAAGACATTTTTGTGACTTATATGTGATTTATCCTAGAAAATAGCAATAGTCAATCCTCTGTTGCTGTCTTTCTATGTGTTATTTTTCTAGCAAGATGCTTTGATTCCTTTGTGTGTCTATCTACCACAGGTATTTTGCTTGTGGTTACTATGCTTACACAGAACACAAAATGTATAACAATCAGTTTTAGGCTGATAGCATAACTTCCATTGGATACAGAGCTGTACATTTTTACCTCTATATACACACACACACACACACACACACACACAAACACACACACACAATATCATATTTGACATCTTTTTATTTTGCATATTCATTAACAAATTTTTGTGTTTACAGTTTTTATGTTTTAACTTGTACTAAAGATAAAAGTGATTTATACACCATAATTAAGTTCTATAAATTGGTCTATATTTTACCTTTACAAATTAATCTTATACTTTCATATGCTTTCAAGTTGTTTTTTAGTGTCCTTTCTTTTCAACCCAAAGACCTCTTTTTAGTTAGGTCTAGTGTGGTGAACTTCACTGTTTGTTTGGAAGAGTTTTTATTTCTCCAGCACTTCTGGAGGACAGTATTTTTGACTGCCAGGTTTTGGTTCCTTCTCAGAAATCCACTGATTATCTTATGGAGGGTCTCTTGTTTGTTATGAGTCATCTTTCCCTTGTTACTTTTAAAATTTCTTGTCCTTGACTTTGGATAATTTGAATGTAGTATTTTTGGTCTGTATTTCTTATGGTTCAACATTGTATTTGGGACCCTTTGAGCTTCTTGAATCTATCCATTCTCCTCTCCAGCTGTAGGAAGTTTTAAGTCATTATTTCTTTAAATAAGCTTTCTACTCCTATTAGTCACCTTTCTCTTCACTGGAACCAAATATCAGATATACACAACTAAAAGGAGAAAAGGCTTATTTTGGTTTCCGGTTTCAAAGGTTTCAGTCCATGACTGGATCTCTCCTACAGAGAAACAGCATGGCAGAAGGGCTTGGCAGAGAAAAACTGTTCACTTCATGGTAGCCAAGAGAAGAGAAAAAGCAAGAAGAGTCAGAGACAGAGATGCACCCTCCAAAGACATGCCCCCAATGACCCCTCTCCTTCAACAGGGCCTCACCTCCTACTACTCCATTCACCAATGGGTATTCCATTGATGAACTCAGCACCCTCATAATCCAATCTTCTTCCAAGCATAACGGGAAGAATGCCTGCATCCACAGCTCACTCCACACCATGGATTCCACGCTCTGGCCATGTGAAACTGCCAAATCCTAGCTGGCTCTTCATTTTGGTTCCCATCAGCACAGGGCCACAGAGGTGATGAGCAACCAACTGACTTAATCATGGCTAAGGCTAAAACCCTAGGAGAGAAAATAAATACCCAAAGAATCAGCAGACTGAAGTAGAAATAATCTTGGGACAGCAGTTCTAGGCCCAAGAAAAGTCCACAGTGTTGTAAACTGCAAAAACAGCATAGAGTTATACCCCAAGAGTGAATCTTCATGGCAGGAAAGAATTGGAGAAGAAATCCAGCATAGTTCCTGCTATACTGCCAGAGACAGTTTAATCAGGTGACATTTTGGGAAAGGGTTGGTTGTGTGGGATGGAGTCACAGGAAAAACACACTGAAGCTTCACTCTAATGTTACTCTATAATACTGACTGGGCAAGAGATAGTTGTGGGAGACAGACAGAGAGAGGGAAAGGGCTATACAAAGATCCTGTGAGAAGTTCAAGCAAAGGTTAGGAGGGACACAAGGCCCACACTCCATAGTGGGAAGCCAGGCCCAGTGGGTGTGGCTTTCAGAGATGGCTGGATCTGAAAGTGATACCATTGGGTCTAGGAGCCTGCTAGAGCCCTTACTCCACTCCCTCTGTCTAGCAGAGATCAGTGCTCTAATTGTTTCCCCATTTACCAACATAAGCAAGCATATACCTTGGCTTGTATGGTTGCCATGGTCAGGGGTTTACAGACAGAGGGGCCTCTGGAGCAGGAAGACCACCTTACAAACCCACAGGCAGAAAAGCTGGGCAGAGAGAACCGTGATGGGCCAGATTCCAGAATGCAGGTCCTGAAAGGAAACCACTTATTTAGAAATACAGAGGAAAAAAATTTTTAGCCATTTTTTTCTCTGTTATTGGTGTGTGTGTTTGGTATTTGGGGGTTTAAATTTTCTCCTTTTCTTTGCTTTGTTTGAGACAGAGTCTCACTGTAGTTCAGGCTAGCCTTTATCTCACTGTGTAGCTCAGGCTGAACTCAAACTCACAGCAATCTTCCTGTCTCAGTCTCCCAAGTGCTGGGATTATAGGCGTGTGTCAACATGCCAGGCTTTTCCGTTTTTGTTTTTATCTTTTTCCTTGTTTTTTTCTCTCTCGTTCTTTCAATTTTTTCTTTATTCTTTTCCTTTTAGTTTGCTTTCATTTTTCTATTCTCTCCTTTTTTGTTCGTTCTTTTCTATTACTTTTATCTAACATTATTAATTTCCTTTTATCACTTTTTAGAATTTATTTCACGTCCTTCCTACCTTCCATTGCTTAATTTTTCAAATTTTCCTTTCTTCATGCTCTCATTCCCCATACCCACTAGTCTTACTACTATAACCACTAATCTTTTTTATAATCATTAATCTTTATTAATCTGTAGAGAATGAGTTAAATATATGCTATTATTATTGAATATTGTTCTATTTTTAGGGGAGATAAAGTTGTCCCATTTAGTAGATATTTACGTAAATTAATATTTGGTTTGTCTTGGTGCTTGTACTATAATCATAGATCTCTTTTCTATGGTTAAGGGTGGTATATTATTTGTTCTTAGGATATGTCAATATCTAACTTGTCTTTTGCAACACTGTTGTTATAAATTTTATTACCATAGCCAAGGTGACATGGCTGTGATCCATTAGTTTTCCCTGTATGGTAGTACAGTGTGTAGATTGTTGTCAATATTAGGACTGTTGCAAATTCCTGGAGAACTAGGTACTGAGAAAAATATACTTCAACCTAGCAGAGGTGAAGGGATTCTGGGACAGAGGTAAAGGCCTACAGTTAGCAACATCCAGAGTACAATCCTGAAAAGCAGACACTAACTAAAGAAGTCACCATGTTAGCAACAAAGTCTTCCACTATAATCAACTCAAAATCACAGTACAGAAAACAAACAAAACAAATAGAAACATGAGAAGAAAAAGCAATAAAATGCTTTCCAAAATTCCTAACTTCACCAAAGCCAATCCAGGGGGAATTGGGGGAGGGAATGAAATAAAGAAGCCACACAGCTGAATTACTTGAAAGGATAACAGGAGATAACAAAGCAGGGGAATAAAGTGCTTAGTGAATTCAAAGAAGATATAATTAAACAGATACTGATCCTAATAAACAAAACAATCAGCAGGTTTACCTAAGACACTAATTAAAAACTAGCAGAAAAAAATGAAGCAATCAAAGTATGAATGTACAGCATGGAAAAGAATTAGAGTCCATGAAAAGGTACCAAAGAGAAATTCAGGAGATTAAAAATTCTGTTGAAAGTCTGGGCAGCAGAAGTGACAAATTTAAGGACAGAGTATCAGAGCTAGAAGATGAGGCTGCTGTTAGCAACCAATTAATGAGAGATAATTTTAAAAAATGAAACAAGAAAAATGGATCCAATGGCTACTACGTGACATAAAGACTAATACAGGATTAACTGGAATTAGTGAGAAATCAGAAGGCAGTACAAGTGACATTTAAAAACCTGTTTAGAAAATGTACAGCAGATATTTTTCCAATATAGGGAGAAACATACAAATAAGTGAGGTATATAGAACCCAAATAACCATAATCAGGAAAGAACCACTCCAAACATATCATACTCAAAGTCCCATAAGCCCAAGACAATAACAGAATCTTGAAAGCTGTTAGAGAAAAGCAGTGAATCACTTATAAAAGTAAACCTACTAGGATTACAGTAGGCTTCTCAACACAAACCTTAAGGCTGGAACAGCTAGAACAACTTCCATCCCAGACTATCTTTCAAAAGTATTGGAGAAATAAGATATTTCCATGATAAAGAGCACCTAAAAATTTCATGACCACCAAAGCAGCACTCCAAAAAATTCTCAAGGATAACCTAGAAAGATACAATGAAAGTATCAATGACAAAAGGTCAGAGAAAAAGACCAGGTAGGGTTAGCAGTTAAGTGGAAAGAAAAGAAAGATAATCAGTAATAGGAAAACAATCCAATGACAGGAATAAGCTAATACTTATCAATAATAACTCTTAATGTGAATGGTTTCAATTCATCAATTAAAAGACACAGACTGGCAGAATGGATTAAGAAACTGAAATCCAATGATATGCCGTATACATGAAACATATTTAATGCCCCGCCCCCAAAAAAACTCAGACTAAAAGTCAAAGGATGGAAAGAACATTTAGTGCAGTTGGAACCCAAACAAACTGTAAGGGTAGCTATTCTATCTTCAAACAAAGTGGGCTTCATGCCAAAAGTGATCAGAAGAGGCAAAGAAGTTCACTATATAGTGGTTAAGGGATAAATCAATAGGAAGAGATAACAATTATAAATATATATGTGCTGAACAAACCTCATTAAACAAACACTACTGAATATAAAAGATCAGATAAACATAAATGAAATCATAATGGGGGATCTCAATCACAAATAGACAAATCAACCCAACAAAAAATCAGCAAATATCAACTTGAATTAACCTTCGAACAAATGAACTCAATAGATATCTACAGAATGTTCCATCCAACAACGGAATACACATTCTTCTGAGCAACATGTGGGACATTCTCAAAAATAGAGCACATAATAGATAATAATGCATGTTTAAGTAAATGCAAAAAACTGGAATTATATCATGCATATCATCAGATAATTGTGGAATGAAAGTAGAACTCAATGGCAAAAGAAACCACAGAAATTATGTAGAAGTATGGAAATTAAACAATATGCTCTTGAATAATCAATGAGCCACAGAAGAAATTAAGAAATAGATACTTCCTATAATTAAATATAATACCAGTACAACATACCAGAACTTAATATATACAATGAAAGCAACACTATGTAAGAAGTTTATAGCTGTGAATGCCCAAATCAAGGAAACAGAGCAAGTCTAAATAAATAACCTAATGATTTATCTGAAGTTTCTAGAGAAACAAGAACAATTCAAACCCAAAGCTAGTACCCAAAGAAACCCAAAGAAAAACCCAAAGAAAGTAAATTACAAAGATCAGAGCAGAAAATAATGAAATTAAGACCAAAAAATAATACAAAGAATCAATGAATTGAAGAACTGGTTCTTTGAAGAAATAAATAAACTAGACAAAACATTAGCCTATCTTACCCAAAAAGGGAAGAAAAGACTCAAATTAATGTAATTCAAAATGAAAAAGGTAAAATCACATTACACTGTCAACATATAGATTATCAGCAACTCCTTTACAAATATGTACATCAAACATTAGACAACTGAGAAGTGGATAGATTTCTAGATTCATATGAGTTATCAAAACTGAACCAAGATTTTCAAGCCCTGAATAATCCAATAGTAGAAAATGAAATGAAGGCAGTCATTTAAAAAAAACCTACCAACTCAGAAAAGGCCAGGTCCTGATGGATTCATTGTTGAATTCTATGAGAACTTCAGAGAAGCTCTAACACCAATATTCCTCAAACTCTTTAATGAAATAAAAAGGGAAACAGTACTCCCAAAGTTATTCATGGAATATAGCATTACTTTGATTCCAAAACTAGACAAGGATTCAACCAGAAAAGAGAATAAAATCCAAGCTCTCTAATAAACTTGCATCCAAAAATCTTCAACAAATTACTGTTGTAACAGAATGCAGCAGATCAAACTGAATGCAACAGATCATCAAAAAGATCACTCATCATGGTCAAGTTGGCTTCATCCCAAGGCTACAAGGATGTCTCAACATATGTAAATCAATAAATGTAATACATCACATAAGCAGAAGCAAGAACAAAAATCACATTATTATCTCAATCAATATAAAAAAAGACTTTGACAAATTCCAGCAGCATTTCATGATAAAATAAAACCCTGAATAGAATAGGTATAAAAGGACTTTATCTCAAGCTAATAAAAACCATTTGTGATAAAGCTATGGCCAACATAGCATTAAATGAGTAAATAGTGAAAGCTTTCCCTCTAAAATCTGAAACAAGGCAAAGATGTCCACTATCAGTACTCCTGTTCAGCATCGTCCTCAAAACATTACCCAGAGCAATCAGTCAAGAGAAAGAAACAAAAAGAATATACACAGAAAAGAAAGAAGGCAAATTATCATTATCTACAGATGACATGATCCTCTAGTTACAGACTCAAGGAAATTCTACAAAAGATTCCTAGAATTTATAGATAAATTCAGCAACATAGGAGGCAAAATCAACACAAAAATCAATACAATACCTATACACTAATAATGAGCTCAGTGAGAAAGAAATTGGGAAAACATTACAATTCACAATAGCATCAAGAAAAATTAAATACTTTGGAATTAACCTAACCAGAGAAATGAAAGACCTCTGCAATAAAAACTACATCACTCTGCAAAAAGAGATTGGCGAAAACATCACTGAGTTCAATCACCAGTACCACTCCCAAAAAAGAAAACAAATCAGAAAATGAAAAGATATCCCATGTTTTTAGATAGAAAGAATCAATATAGTCAAAATGGCCATAGCTCCAAAACTCATATATAAACCCAACACAATCCCAATCAAACTACCAATAGCATTCCTTACAAATCTAGGGAATATAATCCTAAAATTCATGTGGAATCAGAAGAGACCCTGCACATCCTCCTTTGCCCCAGTTCTGGAGAACCAATGGGAAGACAGTGAGTCTGTGACCTACACCCACTCCATTGTCTGAAACAGTGGGTTTGGTGGAAAAAATGAAGGTGCCAGCAGGAAGAATATAAGCCTGCACCCTGTGTGTTGTCCACTGCCTGGGTCTATCACACCAATAAGAGAATAGTGAGTCCCCGTGTTGCACATCCTCCATCGTCCTGGAACTGTGGGTCCAGCAGGAAGGGTGAGGGTGGTGCCAATGGGAAAAGTATAAGCCTGTCCCCTGTGCATCCTCCACTGCTACAGTTTGGCAGCACCAGTAGAAGGAGATCCCCAGGACTTGGTGCTGACAAGAGGAGACATTTTGAGGAAAATATATCTCCTAGCAAAGCCTGAACATCAGTGATTAAGGATATCTAATATTAGAAAGCTAAAAGCACCAACACAAAAAATGAAATAAAGTAGCAAATAGAAAATGACAAGATGAAGAAGCAAAATATAATCCCAAACATCCAGACTACCCAGGACAAGTCCAGAGCACAAAGAGACAGAGGAAATTGGAAGCCAACAAATGGAACTCTCTGAAATGATAACAGCAGAAGGGAAAACACAAATGGAAGAGGCCATAGAAAAAATAATCTCTAAAGTGCAAAAAGAAATCACTATCAAATTAAAAAAAATTAAAGCAGACAGAGATAAACAAATAGAGGAGTTAAGGAAAATGATGGAAACCATGAATGGAAAACATAAACAAGAAATGGAATCAATGAAGCAGATCCAAGCAGAAATGCCAAAGATTACAAAGTCCACTGAAAGTATACATAGTGGATTGAATTAAGGGGACGATAGAGTATCAGATCTAGAAGACAGGAAAGCAACTAGTGACCAGGAAAAGAAAGATATCTTAAAAGTCACAAGAGAAGGTGACTTTGCACAAAAAAAAATCAATCCAACAGCTATAGGATGAAGCAAAGAAGAACAAAATAAGACTGATTGGAATCAGTGAGAAAGCTGGAGACAGCACAAAAGTCATTAAAAATCTCTTCACAGAAATAATGGCAGAAAACTTCTCAAATATGGATAAAGATATTACATGCAAATAAATGAAGCATACAGAACTCTAAATAGCCATGACCAAAATAAATCCGTGTCAAAGTATATAATAATCAAGATTCCAGGAATTCAGCACAAGAACAAAATATAAAAGCAGCTAAGAAAAGAAATAAATCACATGTAACAGAAAGCCCATCAGAATTACAAAAGACTTCTCAACACAAACCCTCAAATCAAGGTGAGCTTGGAGTGAAGTTTTTCAAGTCCTAAAGGAAAATAATCTTGAACTCAGATTGATGTATCCAGCAAAATTATACTTCAAAATTGACAGAGAAGTAAGTAACTTCCATGATAAGGAGCAATTAAAGAAATTTAAGTAACTAAATCAGCTCTACAGAATGTTTGGAAAGATATATTAGAAAGAAATACACAGACCATATATGCAGGAATGCCAATAAAAGGAATCCACAAGACAGGGCAAACAGTTAAACAGAGCAGAAAGGCAAGGAACAAACAACAGGGAAACAACATGAAAAAGAAAAGCCAGTATATATCAGCTATAACCATCAATGTAAATGGTCTCAACTCACCAACCAAAAGAAACAGACTGGAAGAATGGATCAAGAAGAACCATGTGATGCACCCGGGAAACACATTTAACCCAAAGAAATTCATAGACTAAAAGTCAAAGGATGGAAAACAATTCTCCATGCCACAGAAACACAGAAAAAAGCGGAGATGTCCGTTCTATTTGCAAACAGTGCAAATTTTAAGCCAGAACTGATCAAACGAGACAAAGAAGGTCACTACATATTAGTTAAGGGAAAACCCCAAGAAGAAGAGATAACAATCATAAATATTTATGCACCAAACACAGGGTCACCCAACTACATAAAATAAATCTTAAATGACATGAAAAATGAAATAAGCACTAACACAATTATCATGGAGGATTTTAGTACCACACTCTCACACATGGATAGGTCAACTAGACAAGACATCAGCAAAGAAATATTGGAATTAAACCAAGCCTGTCAACAAATGAACTTGGTAGATGTCTACAGTGCTTCACCCCAAAACAAGAAAATACACATTCTTCTCCACTCCACATGGGACATTCTCCTAAAATAGATCATATATTAACTGACAAAACACATTTAAGTAAATGCAGAGGAATTAAAATAATCTCATGCATACTATCTGACCTTGGTGCAATGAAACTGGAAATCAGTGATAAAGGAAACCTCAAAAATTACATAACACATGGAAATTAAACAACACCCTTCTGAACAACCAATGGGTCACAGAGGAAATTAAAGATGAAATTAAACACTGTATGTAATTAGTCAATATGGGCTGGGGATTTAGCTCAGTGGCACAGCGCCTGACTGGCAAGCGCAAGGTCATGAGTTCAATTCCTGGTACAAGGAAAAAAAAATGATTAATCAGTAATACCGATAACACATACCAAAACTTATGGGATGCAATGAAAGCAGTCCTATGAGGAAAACTTATCGTGATGAATTTACACATCAGGAAAGCAGAACAAGCACAAATAAATAACCTAATGCTGAACCTCAAACTTCTAGAAAAAGAAGAACAAATCAAGCCCAAAGCCCAGAGGAGGGAAGACATTATAAAGGTAAAAGCAGAAATCAATGCAATAGAGACTAAGAAAACAGTACAAAGAATCAATAAATCAAAAAGTTGGTTCTTTGAAAAAATAAATAAAACTGATAAACCATTAGCCAACCTCATCAAAAAGAGAAAAGGAAAAACATAAATTCAAACAATTAGGAATGAAAAGGGGGAAATCACAACAGATCCCACAGAAATCCAGGGGATCATCAACACCTACTATGAGAATCTGTATTCTTATAAGATGGAAAACACAGAAGAAAGGGACAGGTTCCTAGAAACAATTGAAATATGAAAACTAAATCAAGAAGATATAAAACTTTTGAATAACTTGATAACATCCAATGAAATTGAAAATGTAATTTAAAATTTACCAACAAAGAAAAACCCAGACCCTGACAGATTCACTGTGGAATTCTACAAAAAATTTAGGGAAGAACTACTGCCACTAATGCTGAAACTCTTTAAGGAAATTAAAAGGAAAGTAGTACTTGCAAAGTCATTTCCTAGAAGCAAATATTACCCTAATCCCAAAATGAGAAAAAAAATCAACCAAGAAAGAAAACTACAGCCCAATCTCCCTAATGAACATAGATACAAAAATCCTTAATAAGATAATGGCAAACAGATGGCAGCAAATCATCAAGAAGATTATACATCATGACCAAGTAGGATTCATACCAGGGATGCAAGGATGGTTCAACATATGGAAATCAATAAATGTAAAGTACTAAATTAAAAAACCAAAGACAAAAATTACATGATCATCTCAATAGATGCAGAAAAAGCTTTTGCCAAAGTCTAATACTTGTTCATGATGAAGACCCTATAGAAAACTGGAATAGATGGTCTTTACCTATATCGTATAAAAGCCATCTATGACAAATAAACAACTAATATCATATTAATAGTCAAAAACTGAAAGCTTTTGCTCTCAAATCAGGAACCAGACAAAGATGTCCATTATCACCATTCCTATTCAATAGTTTTGGAAACTAGCCAGACAAATTAGACAAGAACAAGAAATAAAAAGGATGGGATAGGAAAGGAAGAAGGTAAATTATCATTGTTTGCAGATGACATGATACTCTACATAGAAGATCCCAAAAACTCAACCAAAGGACATTTAGAGTTAATATTCAAGTTCAGTAGTGAAATGGGATACAAAGCTAACACTCAAAAGTCAATAGCATTCCTATGCACAGGCAAAAAAAACAGAAAAAGAAATTAGGGAAAACATGCCCTTCACAATATCACTCAAAACAATGAATACCTAGGTATCAATCTAACAAAGGATGTAAAATATCTATACAATGACAATTAAATTACCCTAAAACAGGAGATTGATGGGGATATCAGAAAATAGAAAGATATTCCCTGCTCATGACAAAGAAGCAACATAATGAAAATGGCCATACCCACAAAACTGCTATACAGATTTAATACAATTCCAATGAAAATACCATTAACATACATCACAGACCTAGAGAAAACAATCCTGAAATTCATTTGGAATTAGAAAATACCTAGAATAGCAAAAGAAATTCTGGACAACAAAGGCAAATCAGGGAGCATCACAATCCCAGACCTGAAATTATAATACAAAGTTACTATGATAAAATCAGCATGGTATTGGCAAAAAAACCAGACCTGAAGATCAGTGGAACAGAATAGAAGATGCAGATGCATCTTCAAACATATTCAGCCATTTTATCTTTGACAAAGGAGCAAACATGTACATTGGAAGAAAGATAGTGTTTTTAATAAATGGCTCTGAAAAAACTGGCTTTCCACATGCCAAAGACCAATAGACACATATTTATCACCATGCACTAAACTAAAATCAAAATGGACCAGGGACCTAAATATTAAAATAGAAATGCTAAATCTAGGGGCTGGGGATTTAGCTCAGCGGCAAAAGCGCCTGCCTGGCATGAGCAAGGTCGTGAGTTCGGTTCCCGGTACCGGAGAAAAACCAAAGAAAAACCAAGAAATGCTAAATCTACTGGAAGAGAAAATGGGTAGGTAGAAGTTAGAGACATAGGTATAGCCAGAGACTTCATGAACAAAACCCAGACTGCAAAGGAAATAGTAGAAATAATCAACAAATGGGATCTCACCTTATTAAAAAGCTCTTGAACAACAAAGGAAATCACCAACAAAGTGAAAAGACAACCCACAGAGGGGGTGAAAAATCGTAGCCAGTTGTCCCACATACAAAGGACTTATATCCAGACCATATAAACAATTGAAAAAAATCAGATCCCCCAAATTCAAAGCCCCATTCCAAAAGTGGGCATTAGAGATGAATAGGCACTTCTCAGGTGAAAAAATATAGATGCAAAATAAATACATAAAAAATGTTCAACATAATTGGTCATTCATGAAATGCAAATTAAAACAACACTGAGATTCCATCTCATCCCAGAAAGAATGGCTATCATCAATAAATCAACTGATAACAAATGCTCATGGAGCTGTGGAGAAAAAAGAACACTTCTCCACTGTTGGTGGGAGTGTAGACTGGTACAACCACTGTGGAAATAAGTATGGAGATTCCTCAAAAAACTGGGATTGAAAGTCCCATTTAACACAGGTATAACACCCATGTTTATGGCTGCACAATTTGTAATAACTAAATCTTGGAAACAACCCAGAGGTCCATCAACTGAAGAATGGATAAAGAAGACATGGAGTTTTTATGTAATGGAGTACTGCTCAGCCATACAAAGGATAAAATGGAGCCTTTTATAGGTAAGTAGATACAATTTGAGACCATAATAAGTGAAATAAATCAAACCCATATATGTAAACATCAAATTGTTGCACTAATGTGAAAAAGCAGTAAATGAGATCTGAAGTGTACAATAGATATTGTGAACTGGGAAGAAACTGTTCAAAAGAAGAAACACTGTGATGGGGAAAGGGGAAATGAAGGATAAAATATGTGTATATACAAGATAGCTAAGATTGTTGAACAGCTAATGTCTCTTAGTTCATTAAAGAAAGTCTTGTGCTAATATTGTATAGATAAGATAACAGGCATATATCTTCTATTCTGAATAACTACCAAGGAGACAACAATATGCAATCTATCAGCTATTTGAACTGTCCTAATAACCTGTTTGAAACTTCTTTCTATTGTCAAGTTTACCTTTCCTTAAAAGGAAAAGATGGGATGGGGAAAGGAGAAAAGAAGGAAAGGAAATATATATATTTCATATATGTAGCTATATATATCATGTATATATGATAGATAAGATTGTTGTACTACTAATTTCTATTGATTTATTGCAAGGAACAGTTAATGTTTAATTGTTTGATCAATCTTGCATTCTGAAATCTGGTAATCTGAGCAACTACATTGAGGGTAACAATATGAAATATAGAAACCATTGTTAATTTCCTATCATCTTGTTTTGAAAATCTGTACCATATTTATGGTTTTGTGTTGCTTTGTTTTTGTCCTTGTTGTTGTTTTGTTTCCTTTCTTTCTCTTTAAAATAAAAAAAAATCTTCAAAAAACAAAGCTACAGTGATTTAAAAAAACACCATGACACTGGCACAAAACAACATATGGATCAATGGAGCAGAATAGAGGATGAAAAAGGAACCCCAGGCACACTCAGCTATTTGATTTTTTTAAAAAATTATTTTATGGGGTTGGGGATTTAGCTCAGTGGCAAAAGCGCCTGCCTGGCAAGCGCAAGGTCGTGAGTTCGGTTCCCGGTACCGGAGAAAAAAAACAAAAAAAAAAATTATTTTAAAGTGTAAAAGAAGGATAACATAGTAATAGGGGGGCTTACCAAATTACAGACAAAGTGGTAGGACAATATCAATGGTTGTTATTTTACCTATTGGTATCTTCAAGATAGTTTCTCAGGAAAACAAATAAACAAATAGTAGTGAGTTACAGACAAAAGTGGTAGGTTATTATCAATGGTTGTTGTACTATACTTTGGTATCTTCAAAGTGGTTTCTAAAGAAAATAAATAGAGCTAAACATGAGTGACCAATAGAATAATCATTGACTATTCTCAATGGTTCTTGTAGGAAACACATAGTAATAAACATACATCCATTTACAAAATAGCATAGGAACAATACAAACATTACAGAGTTATGGATAGATTAGTAGGAAAATATCAATGGCTGCTGTAATACATGGTGATATCTTCAAAGTGGTTTCTCAGGAAGACAGAGATAC